>NC_091158.1:33442302-33540267 GCF_040958095.1 Procambarus clarkii
TCAAAAATCACTTCTCCAAAATTCATTTTTATTTCTAGTCTGACGCGACACGGGCGCGTTTCGTAAAACTTATTACATTTTCAAAGACTTCACAAATACACAACTGATTAGAACTTACGTCTCTCTGATATTATATCTACATTTGAGTGAGGTGGGAAGGATGATGTGGCATAACACAAGACAGAACAGGAGGGGATATTAATAGGGTATTAAAAGTATCAACAC
The DNA here is from genome assembly GCF_040958095.1 of Procambarus clarkii. Classification (NCBI taxonomy): domain Eukaryota; kingdom Metazoa; phylum Arthropoda; class Malacostraca; order Decapoda; family Cambaridae; genus Procambarus; species Procambarus clarkii. The sequence continues at coordinate 33,442,528 of NC_091158.1, forward strand.
AAGACAGAACAGAAACAATGGGTATTGAATAGAAGTGTTTGTAGAAAGCCTATTGGTCCATATTTCCTGATGCTTCTATATTGGAGCGGAGTCTTGAGGTCACAACTATATTCTACCCACCTCAAGACTCCGCTCCAATATAGAAGCATCAAGAAATATGGACCAATAGGCTTTCTACAAACACTTCTATTCAATACCCATTGTTTCTGTTCTGTCTTGTGTTGATACTTTTAATACCCTATTAATATCCCCTCCTGTTCTGTCTTGTGTTATGCCACATCATCCTTCCCACCTCACTCAAATGTAGATATAATATCAGAGAGACGTAAGTTCTAATCAGTTGTGTATTTGTGAAGTCTTTGAAAATGTAATAAGTTTTACGAAACGCGCCCGTGTCGCGTCAGACTAGAAATAAAAATGAATTTTGGAGAAGTGATTTTTGATTTACCTCCAACAGTGAAGCATAATGTACGAAAGATTGAGAAAATTCGTGTTAGAATTATTAATCTTACTTTTTCGGTCATATTTAATAATATATGTCTACAGGAAAGACTGCTACCAAAATATACTAATATATATATATATATATATATATATATATATATATATATATATATATATATATATATATATATATATATATATATATATACACAAATTGGAAGGGAGTACCACCTCTAGCTGGAAGAAGGGGGGACCCATAGCCTCTATAGCACATTTATATATATATATATATATATATATATATATATATATATATATATATATATATATATATATATATATATATATATATATATATATATATATATGTCGTACCTAGTAGCCAAAACGCACTTGTCAGCCTACTATGCAAGGCCCGATTTGCCTAATAAGCCAAGTTTTCCTGAATTAATATATTTTCTCTAATTTTTTTCTTATGAAATGATAAAGCTACCCATTTGATTATGTATGAGGTCAATTTTTTTATAGGAGTTAAAATTAACGTAGATATATGACCGAACCTAACCAACCCTACCTAACCTAACCTAACCTATCTTTATAGGTTAGGTTAGGTTAGGTAGCCGAAAAAGTTAGGTTAGGTTAGGTAGGTTAGGTAGTCGAAAAACAATTAATTCATGAAAACTTGGCTTATTAGGCAAATTGGGCCTTGCATAGTAGGCTGAGAAGTGCGTTCTGGCTACTAGGTACGACACATATATAAATATGTATATATATAAACATATGTCGTACCTAGTAGCCATAGCCAGAACGCACTTCTCGGCCTGATATGCAAGGCCCGATTTGCCTAATACACCGAGTGATTTTCTTTATTTTCAATAAATTGCTTCCATTTAGTTTAGATGAATTATTATTATTATATTATATTAGTAACATAAATTATTGACTTAGTTATGTTAGTTAAGGTTAGGTTTAGATACGTTAGGTTAGGTAAGGTTGGTTGGGTTCGTTCATATATATTTACGTTAGTTTTAACTCAAATTTCAACAAATTAACTTATAAATAATGAAATGGACATATTTATCTTTTCATAAGAAAAAAATTTGAAAAATATATAAATTCTGGAAAATTTGGCTTATTAGGCAAATCGGGCCTTGCATAGTAGGCCAAGTACGACGTTCTGGCTACTAGGTACAACATATGTCTATATATATATATATATATATATATATATATATATATATATATATATATATATATATATATATATATATATATATATATATGGTTTTGTTCTTATTCTCATGGTGGGAAGAGTGAATAGTTCCGTAAATTGGGTATTTATGGTAGATTGTTCTATTTTTATGTGGGTTGCTTCAAGAATTTGTAATCATTTTTCATCGTGGGTTTTGTCTACTATGACCATGTCGTGGCAAGTAGATGGGGTCACAATGGGTTCGCCCCTAGGTGTCCTGTTTGCGAACTTCTACATGGGTACCATCGAACAAAAGGTCTTAGTCGACATGAACTTGAAACCGGCCATATACTGCAGGTATGTTGACAACATTTTCACACAGGTACCTGATGTTAGACATCTGAAGGAGCTGAAGGAAACATTTGAGCAGAATTCTGTATTGCGTTTCACTTACGAGATGGAGAAGGATGGGAAGCTGCCCTTTCTAGATGTAACAGTCATGGAAAGGATCGGAGGTTTCCACACTGCAGTCTACACTAAGGAAACAAACATAGGACTTAGCCTAAATGCCTACAGTAACTGCCCAGACAGGTACAAGAGGAGTGTTGTTAACGCTTATTTCGACCGTGCTCTCAGCCACAGCTCAGAATGGAAGCAAGTCGATGAAGAACTCTGTAGGGTAAGGCAGGTCCTAGTCAACAACGGCTTCTCCAATGGTTTCGTTGAAGACATCATAAGAAGGAAGGTGAAACGCCATGCAACCTCTGAAGAGACAATTAACATAACACCTGTACCCCTTATTAGACTATTTTGCAGGAACTTCTTTTCCACAGCTCATAAAACGGAGGAAAGGGTCCTGAAAGATATTGTTAATAGGAATGTTATCCCTACAAACAAAAATCAGAAGATACAATTGGCGATTTACTATAAAACCAAAAAAACGGCCAACCTACTCATGAGAAACTCTCCAGACACAAAGCAGAACGCTTTGAAAGAAACCAATGTCGTCTATGTCTTCAAATGCCCTCTTGGGGACTGTAAGTCTTAAAGAACTCAGTATATAGGCAAGACAACAACATCTCTTTCCAGGCGATTAACGATTCATAAGCAACAGGGCTCCATTAAGGAACATATAATCTTTTCCCACAACCAGACCATCACCAGAGAAGTATTAACAAAAAACACAGAAATCATCGATAGATACAGCGATAGCAGGTAGCTTGATATCTGCGAGGCAGATATTAAATATGACTGAAAAAGTCATATTTCATATTAAATATGACTGAAAAAATATGCACAACTATATTCTACTCACTTCAAGACTCCTCACCAATATAGAAGCATCAAGAAATATGGGCCAATAGGCCCTTTGCAGTTACTTCCATTCTTCCCTTTAATTTAACCAATTTATACCCATTGTTTCGTGTTCTCTCTTGTGTTGAAAGTTTTGTTAACCTCATCCAAAACTGTTGTAACATATCACCTTAGCAAAATGCAGATATATAAGACGAAAGCTGTTTAAATTATAGCATAGTAGAACACTGTTTAGTGTTTGCAGGTTATAGTTGTGTGTGTGTAAACTAAAGTCTTTGTAAATGTAATAAGTTATTACGAAACGCGTTCAAGTGTCGCGTCAGACTAGATATAAAAATGAATTTTGGAGAATTGATTTTTCAATTGCCATCGACAGTGAAAAGAAACATAATAAATATTGAGAAAATTCGTGTTAGAATTATTAATCTTACTTTTTCGGTCATATATATATATATATATATATATATATATATATATATATATATATATATATATATATATATATATATATATATATATATATATATATATATATATATATATATATATATATATATATGTATATATATATATATGTATATATATATATATATATATATATATATATATATATATATATATATATATATATATATATATATATATATTCAAATCAATAGATTTGTTCAAAATCGCTGATCTCCAAAAGTTCTTCACCGATGGCTTTGAAATTTTCACACATCGTTCATTCGCATCCGAGCGGGGTATTTCATAAATACTAAATAGATGTCACGTCTGTGACGGGAAAAGTCATGCTTTTGTTGAAAAACCGTGTTTTTCATGTTAGGGAAATCTTTGAAACCTCTTTACCGATTGCTTTGAAATTTTGACACAACGTTCAATTCAAAAAGGCGCGTGTTTTCATATAGCTACTTTATACATGCCTCACCTGTGACAGGAAAAAACATGCCTTTTGAAAAACAGCGCCATCTCTGAGACGAAAGCAGCAACACACACTATAATCTCCAAAAGTTCTTTACCGATTGCATTGAAATTTTGACACAAAGTTCCATTTGAGCACGCATAAGTTTTTATGTACCTACTATATAGATGCTACACCTGGGTCACACCTTTAAACAGCATCATTTGTTGCACGTAATAACAACACCTGCTATACTAAATATGTTACGATTCCATTTCATTGTTTCCGATTGCATTGATAAATTGAATTTTCATAGATTTTGATTTATTTCCATTTTGGTTTAATTATTTTGTGTGACATTGCATTGGAATTGAGCTGTGTATTTTACTATACCATTCCTTTCGTAAGTATTCGTATAGATGCCACACATGTGACAGGTAAAAACATTCTTTTTTTCATGAAACATCACCATCTGTTGCATGTAAGAGCAACACACGCAAAACAAAATATGCATGATTCTATTTCAATGTTTCAGATTTAATTGATAAATTGAATTTTTATAGGTTTCAGTCTTTTTTTCATTTTGACTTAATCATTTTGTGTGACATTGCATTGGAATTGAGCTGAGTTTTTACCATACCGTTTATTTCGTGAATATAGTTTACTTTAATTTTGTCATTCTTTTTCATTTCGTTTTTTACCTGTTTTTCTTATATTTCAGTGATGTGAACATAAGATCATTTGATGCTCCCAATTTTCTGATGGGAAAATGAGATCATTTGGGAATGCATTGGACGAGGGAAGGAGGAGGGCAAAGGAACGGGATTGGGGGATGTTGGGGAGGACGAGGGGGATGGGAGAGTTGGGGATGGTGAAGAGGACGAGGCAATGGGGGAGTGGGGAATGGTAGAGAGGACGGGGGATGGGTGAGTGGGAGATGGTGGGGAGGACAAGGGGACAGTAGAGTGGGGAATGGTTAGGAGGACGAGGGGACGGTGGAGTGGCTAATGGTTAGGAGGACGAGGGGACGGTGGAGTGGGAGATCATGGGGAGGACAATGGGACGAGGGAGGAACGGAATGGTGAGGAGGACGAAGGGGGGAAGTGGGAGTGAGGAATTGATGGTAGGGGAGTCGAAGGATTGGACTTCTAATTGTTTCAATTCTTTTGTTTACTTGCATTTATTATTGTGTTTTGCTATAATTATTCTCTAATTATAGCAGACTTTGTATTTATGTAAGTATTTACCTCAGTGTCTTAGTAAAATCTTGCTCATAAATATAATCTTACCCTGTTATTTTTGTTTTTGCTTATAATTTTTAAATTTAATTGTAATTTTATTTATACACCATTTATTGTAATTAATTACTGAGCTCATTTTTTTTTCTTAAGTTCATACTAATTATAGGTTCACAACTAAGCTATATTAAATAACTGATTTTTAAGATTATCTGTACTTTACGATTATTATTTGTCTCTTTATTTTTTGCTATATATTATTCTTGTCAGTCTACTGTTTTTTTCTTCTCTCTTAACCTAACTACTGTATCCTTCCTGGCTATCTACGGGGATCTTTACTCTACTTCTAATTATTTCTATTTTTTGTGTATCTATGTTTATTGTTGTGTTTTGCTACAATTACTATCTATTTACAGCAGTTTTAGTATTTAACTGTTCCTGTAATTGCTTATCTTATTGTATCGTGACATTATTGTATCTATATGCTTATTGATATTGATCCTGATCAAAGTCTTCTCTCTCATACCCACACAAATCAGCACATTGATCATCATTATTGCAGGTATTACACAGCAAATCTTGCAAAAAACAAGCAACTAAATAGCACCTGCTTATCAGTTTACAACCAAAATGTTAGGTCACTTGGTAAACATTTTGATGATATAAATGCACTACTCACAGTACTAGGTACTAATTTATCATTCATCATTTTAACAGAAACTTGGCTAAATAAAGACTATACCCAACTCTACAATTTAGCTGGTTATAAAGCCATTCATAACTGCAGGCCTAATAAAAAAAGGAGGTGGCACAGCAATATATTACAAAGATACCTATATCTGCAATAGTGTCATCAGTGATAGAGATGACTATTGTGAATATACCTTTGTCAAGTTCTCCAGTAAATCCCTTAAATCCTCTCTGACTATCGGTGCCATCTATAGATTTCCTAATACCAACATAGCTTCATTCTCAGATAACGTAAATAATCTTATCATAAATAACAATCTCAACAAAATTCACATCATTCTGGGAGGTGATTTCTATATTGTCCTGGGTCTTCAAAACAACCCTCAAGTTGACTATTTCCGTAACAGCATGCACTCCTGTATGCTAATCCCCACAATCACCAAGCCCACCCGAGTCACTCAAACATCTGCCACTACTCTGGATCACTTATGGACTAATATAACAGCTCCCCTTACATCTGGGGTAATCTATGACAGAACAACTGACCACTATCCTACCTTCCTCATAGCAAACATGGACACAGCACCACCAGAAAGCAAGAAACTTTCATTCAGGCTACACAGTGAATCATCTTTAGGCAATCTTTCTAATGCACTTCACAATATTAACTGGGAATCTGAAGTTAATAATTCACAGGATATAAACTCATTAACTAACCTCTTTCTCTCCAAAACTCTAAGCCTCTACAACACTGACTGTCCCCTCCTTACCAAACAAGTAACTGATAAAAGTAAAAATAACCCGTGGCTCACAAGTGGCATAATCAAATCAATCAAGAAAAAACACGAATATGAAAAGAAATTTAGGTTTGGCCTAGTTACAAAGGAAGTAGTTAAGAGGTACTCATCAGTGCTTACCAGTATCATAAGAAAAGCTAAACTTTCATATTATGAGACTAGATTCAAAGAAGCAAAAGGCAACATGAAAAGCACATGGAAAACCATCTCTAATATCCTAGGAACTAAACAACACTCCCACAACCAGATAACACTCTCTAAGGATAGCCTTACACCGTCATCTGATTTAGAAATGGCGAATGAATTTAATATCTTCTTTTCATCGGTTGGTGCTAACCTTGCCAGTAAAATCCCACAGACTCAGACACATATCAACACATATCTCTCAAACAGCTATCCAAACTTTCTTCTCCTCTCACCAGTCAGCCGACAGATGTTGTGTCCATCATACACTCACTAAAAACCAAAGCTGGGAACATAAGTGAAATACCATCCATTATATACAAGAGCGCCTCCCACGCCCTTGCGCCACCTATATCTCTGCTGTTCAACAAATCCCTTGAGTGTCATACCTTCCCTGATATCCTTAAAAAAGCAAGAGTAACACCAGTTCATAAAGGAGGTAATCCGGCAGACATAAACTATTATAGTCCAATATCAAACCTACCCATACTATCAAAAATATTTGAAAAAATTATTTACAAACAGCTTTACTCCTACCTCGTAAAATTTGACCTTCTTAGCCCCTGTCAGTTTGGCTTCCGCTCCCAAAAGAGTACCAACGATGCAATTATTAGTCTCCTTGATATAATTTACTCAGCCCTTGACAAAATGAGTTTCCGATTGGACTCTTCATTGACCTGAGAAAGGCCTTTGATACTGTTAATCACAATTACCTCTTACGTAAACTCCAACATTATGGAATTCGAGGCCATACACTGGACTATATCCAATCCTATCTTAGTGATAGACACCAATGTGTAGCCATTAATAATATAACCTCTCCCACTCTACCAATAACCGTTGGAGTGCCACAGGGCAGCATTTTGGGCCTCTCTTATTTCTTATTTACATCAATGATCTGCCTAACGTCTCTAACATTCTGAAACCTACTTTGTTTGCTGATGATACTACCCTCATCTACTCTAACCCCAACCCACATATACTAAATATTGTTTTTAATAATGAACTAAAAAAAAGTCCACTTATGGATGTCAACCAACAAACTAACACTTAACATAGAAAAGACCTACTACATCTTATTTGGAAGCAAATCTACAAATGCAATTCAGCTTCAGATAGACAATGTAAACATTAACAATAAAAATGATAGAAAGTTTCTTGGCCTATTCCCAGACAAGAGACTCAACTTCAGTACCCACATACAACACATAACTAAGAAAGTCTCTAAAACAATTGGTATACTCTCCAAAATCAGATATTATGTACCTAACTCTGCTCTCATCTCTCTATATTATGCACTAATCTATCCCTATCTTAATTATGGTATCTGTGCATGGGGTTCAACCACTGCAAACCACCTCAAGTCCATCATTAACTAGCAAAAATCTGCTATCAGAATAATAACAAATTCTGCTTTCAGACAACACTCAGCCCCCTTGTTTAACTCCCTAAACAACCTAAACATAATCTCACTCCACAAATTCTCTTGTGTCAACTACATTTACAAAACCCTGTTCTTAAATGCAAATCCTGATCTGAAACTCTCCCTGGACAGATGTAATAGGACCCATTATCACCACACCAGAAATAAATATCTGGTTTTCTGGTTTTCTAGTAAATCGTCAGTTGTATCCACTGATTTTTGTCTGTAGGGATAACGTTTCTATTAACAATATCTTTCAGGACCCTTTCCTCTGTTTTATGAGCTGTGGAAAAGAAGTTCCTGTAAAATAGTCTAATAGGGGGTATAGGTATTGTGTTAGTTGTCTCTTCAGAGATTGCATGGCGTTTCACTTTCCTTCTTATGATGTCTTCGACGAAACCATTGGAGAAGCCGTTGTTGACTAGGACCTGCCTTACCCTACAGAGTTCTTCGTCGACTTGCTTCCATTCTGAGCTGTGGCTGAGAGCACGGTCGACATAAGCGATAACAACACTCCTCTTGTACTTGTCTGGGCAGTCGCTGTTGGCATTTAGGCACATTCCTATGTTCGTTTCCTTAGTGTAGACTGCAGTGTGGAAACCTCCGCTCTTTTCCATGACTGTTACATCTAGAAAGGGCAGCTTCCCATCCTTTTCCATCTCGTAAGTGAAACGCAGCACGGAACTCTGCTCAAATGCCTCCAGCTCCTGCAGATGTCTGACATCAGGTACCTGTGTAAAAATGTCGTCAACATACCTGCAGTATATGGCCGGTTTCAAGTTCATGTCGACTAAGACTTTTTCCTCGATGGTACCCATGTAGAAGTTTGCAAACAGGACACCTAGTGGAGAACCCATGGCGACCCCATCTACTTGCTTATACATGTGCCCATCCGGGCTCAAGAAGGGTGCCTCTTTAGTACAAGCTTGGAGTAGTTTCCTCAGAATATTTTCTGGTATGTCAAGAGGAGTACTGGCTGGATCACGATACACTCTGTCGGCTATCATCCCGATTGTCTCGTCCACAGGTACGTTGGTGAACAGCGATTCTACGTCCAACGAGGCTCTTATCCCTGTGGCCCGTGTGCCCCGCAGTAAGTCAGCAAATTCCTTTGGAGACTTCAGGCTGAAGGCGCAAGGAACATATGGAGTCAGCAGGCCGTTGAGTCGCTTCGCCAGTCTGTACGTGGGTGTGGGTATCTGGCTAATGATTGGCCGAAGTGGGTTTCCAGGCTTGTGTGTCTTGACATTTCCATACGCATATCCAGGTTTATATTCCCCAATGATCTTTGGCAGGTGGAGTCTGGATTTCTTGGCGTTCACAGTTTCGATCAGTTTGTTGACCTTTGCTTTTAATTCGGCTGTAGTGTCCTTCGTTACCCTTTGGAACTTAGTTTGGTCAGAGAGTATGAGGTTCATTTTTGCCAGATATTCGTCTTTTTTAAGAATGACATATATTGGCGACTTGTCACCTCTCCTGACAACTATCTCCTTGTTCTCACGAAGGCTTTTAGCTGCCGCTTTGAGCTCGGGGACAGTATGGTGCTTCTTATACATCTTCTTACGGTGACAGTAGAAACGTTATCCCTACAGACAAAAATCAGAGGATACAACTGACGATTTACTATAAAACCAGAAAAACGGCCAGCCTACTCATGAGAAACTCTCCAGACACAAAGCAGAACGCTTTAAAAGAGACCAACATCGTCTATGCCTTCAAATGCCCACTTGGGGACTGTAGGCTCCAAAAAAAACAGTATATAGGCAAGACAACAACATCTCTTTCTAGGCGTTTAACGATGCATAAGCAACAGGGCTCCATTAAGGAACATATAATCTCTTCCCACAACCAAACCATCGCCAGAGAAATCCTAGTAAACAACACAGAAATCATCGATAGATTCAGCGATAGCAGACGGCTTGACGTTTGCGAGGCACTGCACATTAAGAAGTCAACACCAGCAATCAACAGCCAATTAATGCACAACTATATTCTACCCACCTCAAGACTCCGCTCCAATATAGATGCATCAAGAAATATGGACCAATAGGCTTTCTACAATCACTTCCATTTCAATACCCATTGTTTCGTGTTCTGTCTTGTGTTGATGAAATTAATACCCTATTAAATACCACCTCACCCTATCCACCTCACTCAAATGTAGATATAAACAAATCGGAGATATGTAAGTTCTATTCAGTTGTGTATGTGTAAAGTCTTTGAAAATGTAATAAGTTTTACGAAACGCGCTCAAGTGTCGCGTCAGACTAGAAATAAAAATGAATTTTGGAGAATTGATTTTTGAATTACCTCCAACAGTGAAAAGAAATGTACGAAAGATTGAGAAAATTCGTGTTAGAATTATTAATCTTACTTTTTCGGTCATATTTAATAATATATGTCTACAGGAAAGACTGCTACCAAAAATATATATATATATATATATATATATATATATATATATATATATATATATATATATATATATATATATATATATATATACATATATATATATATATATATATATATATATATATATATATATATATATATATATATATATATATATATATATGTTGTGGGTGGGAGGGAGGACGGGGGAGAAGGCTCTGTTGTTTACTGAGCCATTACCTAGGGACATCCTGACGTCACCGTGCCTAGCCTTCACAGAGTGCTGTGTGAATGTCCTGGGAAGGTGCAGGAGTGGCGGAAGGTGCCTAGAGTGGACCATCTCAACAAAAACGGATAAAAACAGGTGGGTGTGCAGGGTATGGAATACAACGGCAGTGAGGGCCACGCTGGCGCCCTCTAGGCCTCCCAAGGCTAAGGTGTGGGGGAGGAGGGGGTGTTGTTGTTTGGTCGGGCGTGGGGGGGGCACTCATGTGCCACCCAGTGTTTATAGAAATACGTTTGGGAAAGAAAAATTAAAAAAAAAATCAGCAATCATGGTCAGAGCTAATAGAGCTCACAGTGTGTCGGATTACAAGTGTATGATTCATTCACCATTGGGCAGTGATATACAAGAAAATTATACCAGTGTTTAAGTTTAAGTATCACAGAATGCAGAATGCTGATGTGATATACACGGACTTCGCAAAGGCTTTCGATAAATGTGACCATGGCGTGATAGCACACAAAATGAAGTCAATGGGAATAACCGGTAAAGTAGCACGCTGGATACTCAGTTTTCTGTCAAACAGGACTCAGCGAGTAACTGTCAACCATATAAAATCTAGTCCAAGTGCAGTGAAAAGCTCTGTACCTCAGGGTACAGTCCTTGCACCACTGCTTTTCCTTATTCTCATATCAGATATAGACAAAAATACAAGTCACAGCTTCGTATCATCCTTTGCAGATGACACAAAAATCAGTATGAAAATTACCTCGGCTGAGGACATTGAAAAACTTCAAGCTGATATTAATAAAGTTTTCGACTGGGCATCAGAAAATAACATGATGTTTAACAGTGATAAATTCCAGGTACTCAGGTACGGTAAAAATGAGGACCTTAAACATAATACAGAGTGCAAAACACAATCAAATGTACCCATAGTAGGAAAACAGCATGTAAAGGATTTGGGAATAATAATGTCTGACGACCTAACGTTTAAGGAGCATAACCAAGCAAATATTGCGACAGCCAGAAAAATGATAGGATGGATTACGAGAACTTTCAAATCCAGGGATCCCATCACAATGGTTGTACTCTTCAAGGCACTTGTGTTGTCCCGTCTTGAGTACTGCTCAGTACTCACTTCCCCCTTCAAAGCAGGAGAGATTGCTGAAATAGAGGGAATACAGAGAACATATACGGCACGCATAGACGCAATAAAGCACCTAAATTATTGGGATCGTCTCAAAGCCCTCCAAATGTACTCACTAGAAAGAAGACGAAAGAGATATCAAATAATATACACCTGGAAGATACTGGAGGGCCAAGTACCAAATCTACACAGTAAAATAACAACATACTGGAGTGAACGACATGGAAGAAAATGTAGAATAGAACCAATGAAGAGCAGAGGTGCCATAGGCACAATCAGAGAACACTGTATAAACATCAGAGGTCCGCGGTTGTTCAACGTCCTCCCAGCAAGCATAAGAAATATTGCCGGAACAACCGTGGACATTTTCAAGAGGAAACTAGATTTATTCCTCCAAGGAGTGCCGGACCAACCGGGCTGTGGTGGGTATGTGGGCCTGGGGGCCGCTCCAAGCAACAGCCTGGTGGACCAAACTCTCACAAGTCGAGCCTGGCCTCGGGCCGGGCTTGGGGAGTAGAAGAACTCCCAGAACCCCATCAACCAGGTATCAACCAGGTAAGTGTCACCCAGACCCCCCCCTCAATCTCAGCGAGGCCCGGTCAACCCCCACCTCTTCCCCGCCCGCCGGCCTGACCGCACCACAGTACCTCCTGCCATCCCACCACCCAGCCCACCCTGCGCCTGGGTGTCTCCCACCCACCTATTCACCGCCCACACAGTGCTTGTTGCAGGGATGTGTTACCCTCCATGCACCCAGATATGGCACAGGTCACAGCAGGCATTCAGGTTCAGTAGTAGGGTTGGCGGTCCACAGACGATTTTTTTTTTGGGGGGAAAATCGTCTGTGGGCCCCAAGGGTTTCAGGTAAATTTAGAAAATCGTCTGTGGACCGCCAGGGTTTTCCGGCTAATTTGGGGAGTCACAGATTTGGAATTAGGGAATTCTTATAATGAAAAATAATGGCATACGAGTTTGTTAAAGTTCTTATGAGAAAAATAATTTCCGATACATAGAAGTTTGTTAAGGCCTTATGGGAGAAATTCAAGTAACGTATGTAGCTCTTTAGGGCTTCCAGGAGAACTCTACGGACATGTTTTACATGTTTTCAACTTACAAAATCGTCTATGTAAGCCTTAGTTATTCATATAAATTTAGAAAATCACCTGTGTAAGTCATGGTTTTCAGGGTTTCGTACATCACACCCCCCTCCCTCCCCCCTTACCTCGCAATCTCTCGCGTCACCTTTATTTACCTTACGCCCGGCCAGCCAGACCTCTTATCTTATCTTCTCCATAATAATATCTCAACCGCCCCTCCTCTCTCTCTCTCTCTCCTTTCATTCAGTTCAACTATTTTCCAACATCGTATGTTTGCTCCTTTTCATTAAGCAAGTCAGTTTTACACAAATAAATCATGTTAGTAAGCATGTTCTAGCTCACGTTCCCCCACCTTAGTCCCCTGTCGTATAATGAATACTATCATTCCAATCCCTCTAAAATTTTAAATAATCATATTTCAAATGTAGTTCAATACAGTAATTTAGTTACCAAGCTCCAGCGCTTGTCCTCCGCCTTAGCTCTCTCTCGTATCTTCGTTAGTATCAGTCCAATTTCCCTGAAATTTTTACCCTCTGTATTTCGGGCACCGTAAATAAGATCAAAACAGTTACCAAGCTCCAGCGCTTGTCCTCCGCCTTAGTTCTCTCTCGTATCTTCGTTAGTATCAGTCCAATTTCCCTGAAATTTCTACCCTCTGTAATTCAGGCACCGTAAATAAGATCAAAACAGTTACCAAGCTCCAGCGCTTGTCCTCTGCCTTAGCTCTCTCTCGTATCTTCGTTAGTAACAGTCCAATTTCCCTGAAATTTTTACCCTCTGTATTTCAGGCTCCGTAAATAAGATCAAAACAGTTATCAAGCTCCAGCGCTTGTCCCCTACCTTATTTCGTTTATACAAGATCGTTAGTAACAGTCCAATTTCCCTGAAATTTTTACCCTCTGTATTTCAGACTCCGTAAATAAAATCAAGTCAGTTATCGAGCTCCAGCTCTCGTCCCCGCCTTAGTTCTCCTTCGTATCTTTGTAAATAACCCATCAATTTCCCTAAAATTAAAAGCAGACATACTTCAAAGTTAGTAAATAAGATCAAGTCAGTTACTGAGCTCCAGCGCTTGTCCTCCGCCTTAGTTCTCCTTCGTATCTTTGTAAATAACCCATCAATTTCCCTAAAATTAAAAGCAGACATACTTCAAAGTTAGTAAATAAGATCAAGTCAGTTACTGAGCTCCAGCTCTTGTCCCCCACCCTCTTCCACCCTCAAGTCTTTGTAAATAAACCATCAATTTCCCCGAAATTTTTACCCTCTGTATTTCAGACATAGTAAATATGATGAAAACAATTATAAAACTCTAGCTCTTGTCCTCTGTCCAAGTTCACTCCGGTAAATTCATTACTATCAGTCCAAATCCCCCTGAGATTTAAACACTCAACTACATTTTCAGACATAGTAAATAAGATCAAGTCAGTTACCGAGCTCCAGCTCTTGTCCCCCTGTATTTGCATATTTTCTCTATATTCACTGTGTTCTTCGTATTCTCATCCGTGTTCACTCCATGTTCTTCAAATGTTCACAGTCCCATTCAGTTCATATTTTCACAAGTATCTCCATTTTTTATGTAATATTTCTCTTAGTCTCATTATGTTCTCTACAAATTCTAGTCATATTTTCTATGTTTTCATATTCATCACATGTTCTCTTTACAACTTTTATACTCAATATTCATGCTAACTTCCATATTTTGTGTTCTTTGTCAATATTCATGTTCCTCTACAAGTTCATGTTCCTCACAAGATCACTTCGTTTTTCACCTTCACTTACATGTTTTCTACATTCTTTTGTCATATTCTCCATGTTCTTCACAAGTCCATTGTTCATTCTTTGTAATCCCTATTCTCCTTATCATGTTTTCATGTTCTCTGTAAGTTCATATTCCCAGCATGTTCACTGTATTCATCAACTTTTCTTACATGTGTTCTTTGCCATGTTCCCCATATGTTCTCTGGGGTTTTCCCCTTACATGTTATTTAACGTTCCTTAACTAAAAAAATCTTTCGCCAATCAACTAAAACATAGTCACTTTCGTCATTTCTCAACTAAACCTATTATCCAGTCAACTAAAAATAGTCAGAAATAGCCTCGTTCAACACTGTTCTTAACTAAAACAACCCTTCTCTTAGCTAAAAATTGTCAAAGGAAACTTTTTTCAGCACTTTCTTAACAGGCGCTATGTTTCATCAAGAAAAATTGTCAAAGGAAACTTTCCAAAACTGTTCATAACTAGCTTTTATCCATCGTCAATCAACTAAAAATAATAACTTTCATCATTTCTTAACTAAACATATTCCCCATTCATCAGAAAATAACCGTGTTCATCATGTTTCATTGTCATTTCATAACTAAAATTATCTGCCAATCATCAGAAAAAGTCATGTTCATCATGTTTTGGCTTTTGCTCAACTAAAAGTATTCATCGGTCAACTAAAAATAGTTACTTCATCATGTTTCCTTGTCATTTCTTAACTGAAATATCACTTCTCTCATCTGAAAATAGTCAGGATTAATCTCTTTCAACACCGTTCTTAACTAAAAACAACCTTTCGCTTAGCTAAAAATTGTCAAAGGAAACTTCTTTCATCATTTCGTAACAGCCATTATCCATCGTCAAGTAAGAAAATATAGTCAAAGATATCTATCATCGTCGTTCTTAACTGACATTTATACTTTGTGGAGCACTAAAAATAGCCAAATGTAACTTTTTCAACACTTTCGTAACTAAAATTATATGTCGCTAAGTAAGAAAAATAGTCAAAGGTGCTCTCCGTTACACCAAAGTTACTCTTCGAGAAATCAAAGACACTCTTCAATACATCAAGGACTTACTCAAAGACACCAAAGTTACACTCTAAGACATCCTTTGAGACATCAAAGACATCCTTTAAGACATCAAAGACACCTCTCGAGGCATCAAAGACACTCTCAAACACGCCAAAAGACACTCTTCGTTCATCAAACTTATTCTCAGAGATATCTAAAGTTATTCTCAGAACAATCAAAAGTTATTCCAAGACAACAAAAGTTATTCTCAGAACAATCAAAAGTTATTCCAAGACAACAAAAGTTATTCTCAGAACAATCAAAAGTTATTCCAAGACAACAAAAGTTATTCTCAGAGCTACCCAAAGCTATTCTCAGAGGCATCAAAGCTATTCTCAGAGTTAACAAAGTTGTTCCAAAAAGACGTTAAAAATTAATCTCAATCATCAAACTTGTTCTCAAAGTCATCAAAGTTAATCTTAGAGTTATCAAAGGTAATCTCTAACTCACTTTTGTTCATCAAAGTTGATCTCAGAGTTAACAAAGGTAATCTCTAACTCACTCTCGTTCATCAAAGTTATTCAAAGAGCTAACAAAAGTTATTCTCAGAGTCACCTTCGTTCTTCAGAGAAACTTTCCAAAACATCTTTGTTCATCAAAGTTATTCTCAGAGTTAACAAAGGTAATCTCTAACTCACTCTCAGTCATCAAAGTTAATCCAAGAGACATCAAAGTTAATCCAAGACATCATCTTTCATCAAAAATATTCTCTCTAAGCCATCAATGTTCTTCTCTCAGAACAATCAAAAGTTATTCTAAGACAACAAAAGTTATTCTCAGAGCTACCCAAAGCTATTCTCAGAATCACCTTCGTTCGTCAGAGAAACTTTCAAAACATCTTTGTTCATCAAACTTGTTTTCAAAGTCATCAAAAGTTAATCTAAGACATCTTCTTTCATCAAAGTTATTTTCAGAGACATCTAAAGTTATTCTCAGAGCTATCAAACTTGTTTTCAAAGTCATCAAAAGTTAATCTAAGACATCTTCTTTCATCAAAGTTATTTTCAGAGACATCTAAAGTTATTTTCAGAGACATCTAAAGTTATTCTCAGAGCTATCAAACTTGTTCTCAGAGTCATCAAATGTTATTCTCGAAGTCATCAAAGTTATTTTCAGAGACATCTAAAGTTAATTTCTATGTTATAAAGTTATTCTCAGAGACATCTAAAGTTAATCTTGGTCATCAAAGTTGATCTCTAAACATCAATGTTGTTCTCCAAGACATCAAAGATGTTCTCAAAATCATAAAAGTTATTCCCAGAGCTATCAAAGTTAATCTCAGAGTTATCCAAAGATATTCTCATGTCCACAAAAGTTATTCCAAGAGACGTCAAAGTTAATCTCAGAGTTATCCAAAGACATTCTCAGAGACATCTAAAGTTATTCTCTAAGACATCAAAGTTGTTCTAAGAGTTATCAAAAGTTATTCTCAGTCATGATATGTTATTCTCTAACTCACTTCCATTCATCAAAGACATTCTCTAAGTCCTGAAAGTTATTCTCTAAGACAACAAAGTCTTTCTCAGAGCTACCAAAGTTGTTCTCTAAGACATAAAAGTTATTCTCAGAGTCATCAAAGTGATCTCTAATTCACCTTCGTTCTCCCAAAGTTGTTCTCTAAGACACCTTCCTTCATCAAAGAAACTCTCCTTCTTCCATCATGTTATTCTTTAAGACATCTTCAGTCATAAAATTTCTCTCCAAAATGTAACTAGTTCAGCTTTTCATACCAAACCTGCATTTCTGTTAAAACATATTTTCTTAGTTGCTTTACCCTAAAACTGTTCTCTGAACTACACTGTTCAAACCTACGTAACCTATCCTCTCCACCCAATGTTACTTAGTTAACGTAACGTTCCTAAACCTAGCTTTACCTATCCTAACATAACTTACCTTACCTTACCTATCTTACCTAACTTTACCTATCTTACCTAACTTAACCTGCATAACCTAACTTTACCTTTACCTTACCTTACCTATCTTACCTAACCTAACCTAACTTTACCTATGTTACCTAACTTAACCTTCATAACCTAACTTTACCTATCCTAACATAACTTACCTTACCTTCCCTATCTTACCTAACTTTACCTATCCTAACATAACTTACCTTACCTACCTTACCTAACTTAACCTGCTTAACCTTACCTTACCTTACCTTACCTATTTTACCTAACTTAACCTGCATAACCTAACTTTACCTATGTTACCTTACTTTACCTATCTTACCAAACTTAACCTGCATAACCTAACTTTACCTTTACCTTACCTTACCTATCTTACCTAACCTAACCTAACTTTACCTATGTTACCTAACTTAACCTTCATAACCTAACTTTACCTATCCTAACATAACTTACCTTACCTTCCCTATCTTACCTAACTTTACCTATCCTAACATAACTTACCTTACCTACCTTACCTAACTTAACCTGCTTAACCTTACCTTACCTTACCTTACCTATTTTACCTAACTTAACCTGCATAACCTAACTTTACCTATGTTACCTTACTTTACCTATCTTACCAAACTTAACCTGCATAACCTAACTTTACCTTTGTTACCTTACCGTACCTTACCTAACCTAACTTTACCTATGTTACCTTACCTTACCTTACCTTACCTTACCTATCTTACCTAACTTAACCTGCATAACCTAACATTACCTATGTTACCTTACCTTACCTTACCTATCTTACCTATCCTAACGTAACCTAACTTGCTTTACCTAACTTAATCTTACATTCCCAAACTGATGTATCCTAACTTATCTAGTCAAACCAGGCATGATCTAACTTACATAAGTATTCCTTCTTGTCTTTTGTGTTTCGTCAATCATTGTCTCATATTCATTTACTCATTTCTTTAGTTATTTTCTCAAATGGTCACTTTTGCATTTCAAGTGCTATTTGTTAGAGATTGGATATTTAAGCATTTCAAAGAATTTTTGTTATATATGGGCATTTACTCATTTCAAGGGATAATTTCTCAAATGGTCACTTATGCATTTCAAGTGCTATTTGTTAGAGATTGGATATTTAAGCATTTCAAAGAATTTTTTGTTATATATGAGCATTTACTCATTTCAAGGGCCAATTTCTCAAATGGTCATTTTTGCAGATCAAGGGTTATTTGTTAAAGTTCATCATGTTGCTCATAAGTTGTATTTATTATGTTTGTTATCATTTATTCTTATTCCCCAACCCCTTGACCTAACCTCTTGTAATCTTAGTGTATTTAGTAGGTTCTATCATATGTTCTTATTCCCCAACCCTTTAACCTAACCTTTCAGATGTAGTTTATGGTGTTTTTGACGTATTTTGTTGAATATATTATCCTTTTCCTAACCTTTCAGATGTAGTTTTGTTTCTCCTTTGTATATTTTTACCCAAACCTTCTTTCCTTCTTTTACTTTGATTCTCCTACTCCTTCTAACCCTCCTTTTCTATCTCTCTCCCTTATTCTTTCTCTTCCTCCCCCTCTCTCTCACTCATTTGCTCAAATGCTCTCGTCCTTCTCAAATTCAGGTCTTAATGCTCCCATTCTCACACCCTCACTCTCATTCACTTAGTTTTTCTTTTTCTCAAATTCAAGTCTTAGTGCTCACATGCTCTTCCTCCCCCTCTCTCTTACTCTTTTCTCCTCTTTTCATGCTCTCACTCAAATGCTCTCTTCTTTCTCAAATTCAAGTCTTAATGCTCCCATTCTCTCACCCTCACTCTCATTCACTTAGTTTTTATTTTTCTCAAATTCAAGTCTTAGTCCCCCATGCCCACACTCTCTCTCATTCTCTCTTCTTTGGTCCCATGCTCTTCCTCCCCCTCTCTCTCAC
Source organism: Procambarus clarkii (assembly GCF_040958095.1). Taxonomy (NCBI): domain Eukaryota; kingdom Metazoa; phylum Arthropoda; class Malacostraca; order Decapoda; family Cambaridae; genus Procambarus; species Procambarus clarkii. The sequence continues at coordinate 33,462,242 of NC_091158.1, forward strand.
TCTTTTCTCCTCTTTTCATGCTCTAACTCACTTGCTCTCTTGTTTTTCTCAATTTCAAGTCTTAGTAGATCTGATTCTTTACTATTGTAATTTTATTATTACTAAGATAAAGAATGAACTTATATGTGAAATAATGTGAAAATCACATGTGAAAATATGTGAAATCAAATTGGCCCTTGAAATGAGTAAATGCTCATATATAACAAAAAATTCTTTGAAATGCTTAAATATCCAATCTCTAACAAATAGCACTTGAAATGCATAAGTGACCATTTGAGAAATTATCCCTTGAAATGAGTAAATGCCCATATATAACAAAAATTCTTTGAAATGCTTAAATATCCAATCTCTAACAAATAGCACTTGAAATGCAAAAGTGACCATTTGAGAAAATAACTAAAGAAATGAGTAAATGAATATGAGACAATGATTGACGAAACACAAAAGACAAGAAGGAATACTTATGTAAGTTAGATCATGCCTGGTTTGACTAGATAAGTTAGGATACATCAGTTTGGGAATGTAAGATTAAGTTAGGTAAAGCAAGTTAGGTTACGTTAGGATAGGTAAGATAGGTAAGGTAAGGTAAGGTAACATAGGTAAAGTTAGGTTATGCAGGTTAAGTTAGGTAAGATAGGTAAGGTAAGGTAAGGTAAGGTAAGGTAACATAGGTAAAGTTAGGTTAGGTAAGGTACGGTAAGGTAACAAAGGTAAAGTTAGGTTATGCAGGTTAAGTTTGGTAAGATAGGTAAAGTAAGGTAACATAGGTAAAGTTAGGTTATGCAGGTTAAGTTAGGTAAAATAGGTAAGGTAAGGTAAGGTAAGGTTAAGCAGGTTAAGTTAGGTAAGGTAGGTAAGGTAAGTTATGTTAGGATAGGTAAAGTTAGGTAAGATAGGGAAGGTAAGGTAAGTTATGTTAGGATAGGTAAAGTTAGGTTATGAAGGTTAAGTTAGGTAACATAGGTAAAGTTAGGTTAGGTTAGGTAAGATAGGTAAGGTAAGGTAAAGGTAAAGTTAGGTTATGCAGGTTAAGTTTGGTAAGATAGGTAAAGTAAGGTAACATAGGTAAAGTTAGGTTATGCAGGTTAAGTTAGGTAAAATAGGTAAGGTAAGGTAAGGTAAGGTTAAGCAGGTTAAGTTAGGTAAGGTAGGTAAGGTAAGTTATGTTAGGATAGGTAAAGTTAGGTAAGATAGGGAAGGTAAGGTAAGTTATGTTAGGATAGGTAAAGTTAGGTTATGAAGGTTAAGTTAGGTAACATAGGTAAAGTTAGGTTAGGTTAGGTAAGATAGGTAAGGTAAGGTAAAGGTAAAGTTAGGTTATGCAGGTTAAGTTAGGTAAGATAGGTAAAGTTAGGTAAGATAGGTAAGGTAAGGTAAGTTATGTTAGGATAGGTAAAGCTAGGTTTAGGAACGTTACGTTAACTAAGTAACATTGGGTGGAGAGGATAGGTTACGTAGGTTTGAACAGTGTAGTTCAGAGAACAGTTTTAGGGTAAAGCAACTAAGAAAATATGTTTTAACAGAAATGCAGGTTTGGTATGAAAAGCTGAACTAGTTACATTTTGGAGAGAAATTTTATGACTGAAGATGTCTTAAAGAATAACATGATGGAAGAAGGAGAGTTTCTTTGATGAAGGAAGGTGTCTTAGAGAACAACTTTGGGAGAACGAAGGTGAATTAGAGATCACTTTGATGACTCTGAGAATAACTTTTATGTCTTAGAGAACAACTTTGGTAGCTCTGAGAAAGACTTTGTTGTCTTAGAGAATAACTTTCAGGACTTAGAGAATGTCTTTGATGAATGGAAGTGAGTTAGAGAATAACATATCATGACTGAGAATAACTTTTGATAACTCTTAGAACAACTTTGATGTCTTAGAGAATAACTTTAGATGTCTCTGAGAATGTCTTTGGATAACTCTGAGATTAACTTTGACGTCTCTTGGAATAACTTTTGTGGACATGAGAATATCTTTGGATAACTCTGAGATTAACTTTGATAGCTCTGGGAATAACTTTTATGATTTTGAGAACATCTTTGATGTCTTGGAGAACAACATTGATGTTTAGAGATCAACTTTGATGACCAAGATTAACTTTAGATGTCTCTGAGAATAACTTTATAACATAGAAATTAACTTTAGATGTCTCTGAAAATAACTTTGATGACTTCGAGAATAACATTTGATGACTCTGAGAACAAGTTTGATAGCTCTGAGAATAACTTTAGATGTCTCTGAAAATAACTTTAGATGTCTCTGAAAATAACTTTGATGAAAGAAGATGTCTTAGATTAACTTTTGATGACTTTGAAAACAAGTTTGATAGCTCTGAGAATAACTTTAGATGTCTCTGAAAATAACTTTGATGAAAGAAGATGTCTTAGATTAACTTTTGATGACTTTGAAAACAAGTTTGATGAACAAAGATGTTTTGAAAGTTTCTCTGACGAACGAAGGTGATTCTGAGAATAGCTTTGGGTAGCTCTGAGAATAACTTTTGTTGTCTTAGAATAACTTTTGATTGTTCTGAGAGAAGAACATTGATGGCTTAGAGAGAATATTTTTGATGAAAGATGATGTCTTGGATTAACTTTGATGTCTCTTGGATTAACTTTGATGACTGAGAGTGAGTTAGAGATTACCTTTGTTAACTCTGAGAATAACTTTGATGAACAAAGATGTTTTGGAAAGTTTCTCTGAAGAACGAAGGTGACTCTGAGAATAACTTTTGTTAGCTCTTTGAATAACTTTGATGAACGAGAGTGAGTTAGAGATTACCTTTGTTAACTCTGAGATCAACTTTGATGAACAAAAGTGAGTTAGAGATTACCTTTGATAACTCTAAGATTAACTTTGATGACTTTGAGAACAAGTTTGATGATTGAGATTAATTTTTAACGTCTTTTTGGAACAACTTTGTTAACTCTGAGAATAGCTTTGATGCCTCTGAGAATAGCTTTGGGTAGCTCTGAGAATAACTTTTGTTGTCTTGGAATAACTTTTGATTGTTCTGAGAATAACTTTTGTTGTCTTGGAATAACTTTTGATTGTTCTGAGAATAACTTTTGTTGTCTTGGAATAACTTTTGATTGTTCTGAGAATAACTTTAGATATCTCTGAGAATAAGTTTGATGAACGAAGAGTGTCTTTTGGCGTGTTTGAGAGTGTCTTTGATGCCTCGAGAGGTGTCTTTGATGTCTTAAAGGATGTCTTTGATGTCTCAAAGGATGTCTTAGAGTGTAACTTTGGTGTCTTTGAGTAAGTCCTTGATGTATTGAAGAGTGTCTTTGATTTCTCGAAGAGTAACTTTGGTGTAACGGAGAGCACCTTTGACTATTTTTCTTACTTAGCGACATATAATTTTAGTTACGAAAGTGTTGAAAAAGTTACATTTGGCTATTTTTAGTGCTCCACAAAGTATAAATGTCAGTTAAGAACGACGATGATAGATATCTTTGACTATATTTTCTTACTTGACGATGGATAATGGCTGTTACGAAATGATGAAAGAAGTTTCCTTTGACAATTTTTAGCTAAGCGAAAGGTTGTTTTTAGTTAAGAACGGTGTTGAAAGAGATTAATCCTGACTATTTTCAGATGAGAGAAGTGATATTTCAGTTAAGAAATGACAAGGAAACATGATGAAGTAACTATTTTTAGTTGACCGATGAATACTTTTAGTTGAGCAAAAGCCAAAACATGATGAACATGACTTTTTCTGATGATTGGCAGATAATTTTAGTTATGAAATGACAATGAAACATGATGAACACGGTTATTTTCTGATGAATGGGGAATATGTTTAGTTAAGAAATGATGAAAGTTATTATTTTTAGTTGATTGACGATGGATAAAAGCTAGTTATGAACAGTTTTGGAAAGTTTCCTTTGACAATTTTTCTTGATGAAACATAGCGCCTGTTAAGAAAGTGCTGAAAAAAGTTTCCTTTGACAATTTTTAGCTAAGAGAAGGGTTGTTTTAGTTAAGAACAGTGTTGAACGAGGCTATTTCTGACTATTTTTAGTTGACTGGATAATAGGTTTAGTTGAGAAATGACGAAAGTGACTATGTTTTAGTTGATTGGCGAAAGATTTTTTTAGTTAAGGAACGTTAAATAACATGTAAGGGGAAAACCCCAGAGAACATATGGGGAACATGGCAAAGAACACATGTAAGAAAAGTTGATGAATACAGTGAACATGCTGGGAATATGAACTTACAGAGAACATGAAAACATGATAAGGAGAATAGGGATTACAAAGAATGAACAATGGACTTGTGAAGAACATGGAGAATATGACAAAAGAATGTAGAAAACATGTAAGTGAAGGTGAAAAACGAAGTGATCTTGTGAGGAACATGAACTTGTAGAGGAACATGAATATTGACAAAGAACACAAAATATGGAAGTTAGCATGAATATTGAGTATAAAAGTTGTAAAGAGAACATGTGATGAATATGAAAACATAGAAAATATGACTAGAATTTGTAGAGAACATAATGAGACTAAGAGAAATATTACATAAAAAATGGAGATACTTGTGAAAATATGAACTGAATGGGACTGTGAACATTTGAAGAACATGGAGTGAACACGGATGAGAATACGAAGAACACAGTGAATATAGAGAAAATATGCAAATACAGGGGGACAAGAGCTGGAGCTCGGTAACTGACTTGATCTTATTTACTATGTCTGAAAATGTAGTTGAGTGTTTAAATCTCAGGGGGATTTGGACTGATAGTAATGAATTTACCGGAGTGAACTTGGACAGAGGACAAGAGCTAGAGTTTTATAATTGTTTTCATCATATTTACTATGTCTGAAATACAGAGGGTAAAAATTTCGGGGAAATTGATGGTTTATTTACAAAGACTTGAGGGTGGAAGAGGGTGGGGGACAAGAGCTGGAGCTCAGTAACTGACTTGATCTTATTTACTAACTTTGAAGTATGTCTGCTTTTAATTTTAGGGAAATTGATGGGTTATTTACAAAGATACGAAGGAGAACTAAGGCGGAGGACAAGCGCTGGAGCTCAGTAACTGACTTGATCTTATTTACTAACTTTGAAGTATGTCTGCTTTTAATTTTAGGGAAATTGATGGGTTATTTACAAAGATACGAAGGAGAACTAAGGCGGGGACGAGAGCTGGAGCTCGATAACTGACTTGATTTTATTTACGGAGTCTGAAATACAGAGGGTAAAAATTTCAGGGAAATTGGACTGTTACTAACGATCTTGTATAAACGAAATAAGGTGGGGGACAAGCGCTGGAGCTTGATAACTGTTTTGATCTTATTTACGGAGCCTGAAATACAGAGGGTAAAAATTTCAGGGAAATTGGACTGTTACTAACGAAGATACGAGAGAGAGCTAAGGCGGAGGACAAGCGCTGGAGCTTGGTAACTGTTTTGATCTTATTTACGGTGCCTGAATTACAGAGGGTAGAAATTTCAGGGAAATTGGACTGATACTAACGAAGATACGAGAGAGAACTAAGGCGGAGGACAAGCGCTGGAGCTTGGTAACTGTTTTGATCTTATTTACGGTGCCCGAAATACAGAGGGTAAAAATTTCAGGGAAATTGGACTGATACTAACGAAGATACGAGAGAGAGCTAAGGCGGAGGACAAGCGCTGGAGCTTGGTAACTAAATTACTGTATTGAACTACATTTGAAATATGATTATTTAAAATTTTAGAGGGATTGGAATGATAGTATTCATTATACGACAGGGGACTAAGGTGGGGGAACGTGAGCTAGAACATGCTTACTAACATGATTTATTTGTGTAAAACTGACTTGCTTAATGAAAAGGAGCAAACATACGATGTTGGAAAATAGTTGAACTGAATGAAAGGAGAGAGAGAGAGAGAGGAGGGGCGGTTGAGATATTATTATGGAGAAGATAAGATAAGAGGTCTGGCTGGCCGGGCGTAAGGTAAATAAAGGTGACGCGAGAGATTGCGAGGTAAGGGGGGAGGGAGGGGGGTGTGATGTACGAAACCCTGAAAACCATGACTTACACAGGTGATTTTCTAAATTTATATGAATAACTAAGGCTTACATAGACGATTTTGTAAGTTGAAAACATGTAAAACATGTCCGTAGAGTTCTCCTGGAAGCCCTAAAGAGCTACATACGTTACTTGAATTTCTCCCATAAGGCCTTAACAAACTTCTATGTCTCGGAAATTATTTTTCTCATAAGAACTTTAACAAACTCGTATGCCATTATTTTTCATTATAAGAATTCCCTAATTCCAAATCTGTGACTCCCCAAATTAGCCGGAAAACCCTGGCGGTCCACAGACGATTTTCTAAATTTACCTGAAACCCTTGGGGCCCACAGACGATTTTCCCCCCAAAAAAAAACTCTTCCCCACATTTCTAAAGCAGCGCGCCCATTTGCAGCAGGGAAATATACAGACCTTTTAAGGAAAGTAAATGAACGGTCTGAAAATCTTAATGCTGCCGCCACCATCAAAGCATGGCATAATTTGCTCCTGTTTGGCAATATTTGCTTAGGCGTACCTGCAAGAGGAGGCAAGTCGCTAGCCTCATCAGTCACTAGGGCAATAAATAATTTCCCCAGAGCTGACAACTTGATCCCCATCCCTCCTCAACGCAAAAACCGTCGTGGCAGACCCAAGAGTTCCAATGATAATTTTAAGCTTGGAACACAAGTGACCAAAAAAATTGAAGAGGGCAACACAGTAGGAGCAATTAGGTTACTTACCAGCGAAGACACAATCGCCCCTAGAAATACCGCTACCGCCAACTCGCTGAGAGAGAAGCACCCTCCTAGAATACCGTGGGAACCCACTGCTCAGGACACAAATGCCCCAGACATGGGACCTCTATTCCTCCAAGCGTCGGAGGTATACAAAGCCATCATGTCATTTACGCCAGGCTCGGCAGGGGGATACACTGGAGTAAGACCTCAGCTCCTCAAGGAGATGGTAAACCCAGTTCTCGGAGAAGTTGACGAGACACTATTGTCAGAGGTCACGAAGTTTGTCAACGACTGCCTCTCTGGGTTGATCCCAGATACAATTAAACCCTTTTTCTTCGGAGCATCCCTTTGTGCCCTCAAGAAGAAAGATGGTGGAGTCAGACCCATTGCCGTGGGTAACATACTTCGGCGCCTTGTTGCTAGGGCAGCTATCAGAAAAATTAGCATAGACGCTGCGACGATGCTTCGACCCGATGCTTATATATATATATATATATATATATATATATATATATATATATATATATATATATATATATATATATATATATATATATATATATATATATATATATGTATATATATATATAAATATATATATATATATATATATATATATATATATATATATAAATATATATATATATATATATATATATATATAAATATATATATATATATATATATATATATATATATATATATATATATATATATATATATATATATATATATATATATATATATGTCGTACCTAGTAGCCAGAACGCACTTTTCAGCCTACAATGCAAGGCCCGATTTGCCTAATAAGCCGAGTTTTCCTGAATTAATATAGTTTCTCTAATTTTTTTCTTATGAAATAATAAATCTACCCATTTCATTATGTATGAGGTCAATATTTTTGTATTGGAGTTAAAATTAACCTAGATATATGACCGAACCTAACCAACCTTACCTAACCTAACCTAACCTATATTTATAGGTTAGGTTCGGTTAGGTAGCCGAAAAAGTTAGGTTAGCTTAGGTTAGGTAGGTTAGATAGTCGAAAAACAATTAATTCATGAAAACTTGGCTTATTAAGCAAATCGGGCCTTGCATAGTAGGCTGAGAAGTGCGTTCTGGCTACTAGGTACGATATATATATATATATATATATATATATATATATATATATATATATATATATATATATATATATATATATATATATATATATATATATATGTTATATATATATATATATATATATATATATATATATATATATATATATATATATACATATATATACAAATATATATATACATATATATACATATATATAAATATATATATACATATATATATATATATATATATATATATATATGTCGTACCTAGTAGCCAGAACTCACTTCTCAGCCTACTATTCAAGGCCCGATTTGCCTAATAAGCCAAGTTTTCCTGAATTAATATATTTACTATAATTTTTTTCTTATGAAATGATAAAGCAACCCTTTTCTCTATGTATGAGGTCAATTTTTCTTTATTGGAGTTAAAATTAACGTAGATATATGACCGAACCTAACCAACCCTACCTAACCTAACCTAACCTATATTTATAGGTAAGGTTAGGTTAGGTAGCCAAAAAAAGCTAGGTTAGGTTAGGTTAGGTAGGTTAGGTAGACGAAAAAACATTAATTCATGAAAACTTGGCTTATTAGGCAAATCGGGCCTTGAATAGTAGGCTGAGAAGTGCGTTCTGGCTATTAGGTACGACATATATATATATATATATATGTATATAAATATGTCGTACCTAGTAGCCAGAACGCACTTCTCGGCCTACTATGTAAGGCCCGATTTGCCTAATAAGCCAAGTTTTCCTGAATTAATATATTTTCTCTAATTTTTTTCTTAAGAAATGATAAAGCTACCCATTTCATTATGTATGAGGTAAATTTTTTTTTATTGGAGTTAAAATTAACGTAGTTATATGACCGAACCTAACCAACCCTACCTAACCTAACCTAACCTATCTTTATAGGTTAGGTTAGGTTAGGTAGCCAAAAAAGTTAGGTTAGGTTAGGTTAGGTAGGTTAGGTTGTCGAAAAACAATTAATTCATGAAAACTTGGCTTATTAGGCAAATCGGGCCTTGCATAATAGGCTGAGAAGTGCGTTCTGGCTACTAGGTACGACATATATATATATATATATATATATATATATATATATATATATATATATATATATACATATATATATATATATATATATATATATATATACATATATATATATATATATATATATATATATATATACATATATATATATATATATATATATATATATATATATATATATATATATATATACATATATATATATATATATATATATATATATATATATATATATTTATATATATATATATATATATATATATATATATATATATATATGCAAACAAGCCTGAATGGTCCCCAGGACTATATACAACTGAAAACTCACACCCCAGAAGTGACTCGAACCCATACTCCCACAACTGGTATGTACAGGGACGCCTTAATCCGCTTGACCATCACGACCGGACATAAGGAAGTGATAGCCGAGGCTATATGAACCACTTCCCCGCCGGCACTTGGATGGTAATCTTGGGCATAGCATTTTATCAAATCACCTCATTCTTTGGGGCACACGTGAGGAACACAAATGCAAACAAGCCTGAATGGTCCCCAGGACTATATACAACTGAAAACTCACACCCCAGAAGTGACTCGAACCCATACTCCCACAACTGGTATGTACAGGGACGCCTTAATCCGCTTGACCATCACGACCGGACATAAGGAAGTGATAGCCGAGGCTATATGAACCACTTCCCCGCCGGCACTCGGATGGTAATCTTGGGCATAGCATTTTATCAAATCACCTCATTCTTTGGGGCACACGTGAGGAACACAAATGCAAACAAGCCTGAATGGTCCCCAGGACTATATACAACTGAAAACTCACACCCCAGAAGTGACTCGAACCCATACTCCCACAACTGGTATGTACAGGGACGCCTTAATCCGCTTGACCATCACGACCGGACATAAGGAAGTGATAGCCGAGGCTATATGAACCACTTCCCCGCCGGCACTCGGATGGTAATCTTGGGCATAGCATTTTATCAAATCACCTCATTCTTTGGGGCACACGTGAGGAACACAAATGCAAACAAGCCTGAATGGTCCCCAGGACTATATACAACTGAAAACTCACACCCCAGAAGTGACTCGAACCCATACTCCCACAACTGGTATGTACAGGGACGCCTTAATCCGCTTGACCATCACGACCGGACATAAGGAAGTGATAGCCGAGGCTATATGAACCACTTCCCCGCCGGCACTCGGATGGTAATCTTGGGCATAGCATTTTATCAAATCACCTCATTCTTTGGGGCACACGTGAGGAACACAAATGCAAACAAGCCTGAATGGTCCCCAGGACTATATACAACTGAAAACTCACACCCCAGAAGTGATTCGAACCCATACTCCCACAACTGGTATGTACAGGGACGCCTTAATCCGCTTGACCATCACGACCGGACATAAGGAAGTGATAGCCGAGGCTATATGAACCACTTCCTAGTGGTTCATATAGCCTCGGCTATCACTTCCTTATGTCCGGTCGTGATGGTCAAGCGGATTAAGGCGTCCCTGTACATACCAGTTGTGGGAGTATGGGTTCGAGTCACTTCTGGGGTGTGAGTTTTCAGTTGTATATAGTCCTGGGGACCATTCAGGCTTGTTTGCATTTGTGTTCCTCACGTGTGCCCCAAAGAATGAGGTGATTTGATAAAATGCTATGCCCAAGATTACCATCCGAGTGCCGGCGGGGAAGTGGTTCATATAGCCTCGGCTATCACTTCCTTATGTCCGGTCGTGATGGTCAAGCGGATTAAGGCGTCCCTGTACATACCAGTTGTGGGAGTATGGGTTCGAGTCACTTCTGTGGTGTGAGTTTTCAGTTGTATATAGTCCTGGGGACCATTCAGGCTTGTTTGCATTTGTGTTCCTCACGTGTGCCCCAAAGAATGAGGTGATTTGATAAAATGCTATGCCCAAGATTACCATCCGAGTGCCGGCGGGGAAGTGGTTCATATAGCCTCGGCTATCACTTCCTTATGTCCGGTCGTGATGGTCAAGCGGATTAAGGCGTCCCTGTACATACCAGTTGTGGGAGTATGGGTTCGAGTCACTTCTGGGGTGTGAGTTTTCAGTTGTATATAGTCCTGGGGACCATTCAGGCTTGTTTGCATTTGTGTTCCTCACGTGTGCCCCAAAGAATGAGGTGATTTGATAAAATGCTATGCCCAAGATTACCATCCGAGTGCCGGCGGGGAAGTGGTTCATATAGCCTCGGCTATCACTTCCTTATGTCCGGTCGTGATGGTCAAGCGGATTAAGGCGTCCCTGTACATACCAGTTGTGGGAGTATGGGTTCGAGTCACTTCTGGGGTGTGAGTTTTCAGTTGTATATAGTCCTGGGGACCATTCAGGCTTGTTTGCATTTGTGTTCCTCACGTGTGCCCCAAAGAATGAGGTGATTTGATAAAATGCTATGCCCAAGATTACCATCCGAGTGCCGGCGGGGAAGTGGTTCATATAGCCTCGGCTATCACTTCCTTATGTCCGGTCGTGATGGTCAAGCGGATTAAGGCGTCCCTGTACATACCAGTTGTGGGAGTATGGGTTCGAGTCACTTCTGGGGTGTGAGTTTTCAGTTGTATATAGTCCTGGGGACCATTCAGGCTTGTTTGCATTTGTGTTCCTCACGTGTGCCCCAAAGAATGAGGTGATTTGATAAAATGCTATGCCCAAGATTACCATCCGAGTGCCGGCGGGGAAGTGGTTCATATAGCCTCGGCTATCACTTCCTTATGTCCGGTCGTGATGGTCAAGCGGATTAAGGCGTCCCTGTACATACCAGTTGTGGGAGTATGGGTTCGAGTCACTTCTGGGGTGTGAGTTTTCAGTTATATATATATATATATATATATGTCGTACCTAGTAGCCAGAACGCACTTCTCAGTCTACAATGCAAGGCCCGATTTGCCTAATATGCCAAGTTTTCCTGAATTAATAAATGTTTTTTAATTTTTTTCTTGTGAAATGATAAAGATACCCATTTCATTGTGTATGAGGTCAATTTTTTTTTATTGGAATTAAAATTAACGTAGATATATGACCGAACCTAACCAACCCTACCGAACCTAACCTAACCTATCTTTACAGGTTAGGTTAGGTTAGGTAGCCGAAAAAGTTAGGTTAGGCTAGGTTAGGTAGGTTAGGTAGTCGAAAAACAATTAATTCATGAAAACTTGGCTTATTAGGCAAATCGGGCCTTGCATAGTAGGCTGACAAGTGCGTTCTGGCTATTAGGTACGACATATATATATATATATATATATATATATATATATATATATATATATATATATATATATATATATATATATATATATATATATATATATATATATATATTTATATATATATATATATATATATGTCGTACCTAGTAGCCAGAACGCACTTCTCAGCCTACTATGCAAGGCCCGATTTGCCTAATAAGCCAAGTTTTCCTGAATTAATATATTTTCTCTAATTTTTTTCTTATGAAATGATAAAGCTACCCATTTCATTATGTATGAGGTCAATATTTTTTTATTGGAGTTAAAATTAACGAAGATATATGACCGAACCTAACCAACCCTACCTAACCTAACCTAACCTATCTTTATAGGTTAGGTTAGGTTAGGTAGCCGAAAACGTTAGGTTAGGTTCGGTTAGGTAGGTTAGGTAGTCGAAAAACAATTAATTCATGAAAACTTGGCTTATTAGGCAAATCGGGCCTTGCATAGTAGGCATAGAAGTGAGTTCTGGCTACTAGGTACGACATATATATATATATATATATATATATATATATATATATATATATATATATATATATATATATATATATATATATATGTCGTACCTAGTAGCCAGAACGCACTTCTCAGCCTACTATTCAAGGCCCGATTTGCCTAATAAGCCACGTTTTCATGAATTAATTGTTTTTCGACAACCTAACCTACCTAACCTAACCTAACCTACCTTTTTCGGCTACCTAACCTAACCTAACCTATAAAGATAGGTTAGGTTAGGTTAGGTAGGGTTGGTTTGGTTCGGTCATATATCTACGTTAATTTTAACTCCAATAAAATAAAATTAACATCATACATAATGAAATGGGTAGCTTTATCATTTCATAAGAAAAAAATTTGAGAAAATATATTAATTCAGGAAAACTTGGCTTATTAGGCAAATCGGGCCTTGCATAGTAGGCTGAGAAGTGCGTTCTGGCTACTAGGTACGACATATATATATATATATATATATATATATATATATATATATATATATATATATATATATATATATATATATATATATATATATATGTCGTACCTAGTAGCCAGAACTCACTTCTCAGCCTACTATTCAAGGCCCGATTTGCCTAATAAGCCAAGTTTTCCTGAATTAATATATTTTCCCTAATTGTTTTCTTATGAAATGATGAAGCTACCCATTTCATTGTGTATGAGGTCAATTTATTTTTATTGGAGTTAAAATTAACGTAGATATATGACCGAACCTAACCAACCCTACCTAACCTAACCTAACCTATATTTATAGGTAAGGTTAGGTTAGGTAGCCAAAAAAAGCTAGGTTAGGTTAGGTTAGGTAGGTTAGGTAGACGAAAAAACATTTTTTCATGAAAACTTGGCTTATTAGGCAAATCGGGCCTTGAATAGTAGGCTGAGAAGTGCGTTCTGGCTATTAGGTACGACATATATATATATATATATATATATATATATATATATATATATATATGTCGTACCTAGTAGCCAGAACGCACTTCTCAGCCTACTATGCAAGGCCCGATTTGCCTAATAAGCCAAGTTTTCCTGAATTATTATATTTTCTCTAATTTTTTTCTTATGAAATGATAAAACTACCCATTTCATTATGTATGAGGTCATTTTTTTTTATTGGAGTTAAAATTAACGAAGATATATGACCGAACCTAACCAACCCTACCTAACCTAACCTAACCTATCTTTATAGGTTAGGTTAGGTTAGGTAGCCGAAAAAGTTAGGTTAGGTTAGGTTAGGTAGGTTAGGTAGTCGAAAAACAATTAATTCATGAAAACTTGGTTTATTAGGCAAATCGGGCCTTGACAAGTCCAGTACTCTTATGAAATGGCTACCAGACTATATGCTTGATTTCACTTAGAATGCTGGAGTATTGGTAGCCGAAGCTAATTTCCTCCAATGACCCAAAAGGACTCAGTAATCAGAGATTGGAAGTTCGTTTTCATTGACACATTCACTTGTATGAGAGAACACGAGCCCCGGTTGTAATAATAACTTACATAAACCACAAGCCGATTATACCAGAAAGAGCCCCCTCCGTGAAAGGTTCAAACCTTAGACTGACAGGGGTAATGAACACATTGACAATTCCAGTACTCAGACCAAAAGAGGTACCAGACTTTAAAAAATCATTGGTAGCCGAAACTATTTCCCTTCAATGACCCAACAGCACTCAGAAGTCACAGACAAGCATTTTGTTTTCATTGACACAATTTACTTATATGAGAGAACATGAGACCCAATTGCAGCAATAACTTGCATAAACCACAAGCCGATTATATCAGAAAGAGCTCCTCCCTTGAAAAGTTCAAACCTTAGACTGACAGGGGTAATGAATACCTTGATAAGTCTAGTACTCTGACCAAATGGCTACCATACTATTAAAAGTTATTGGTAGCCGAAGCTATTTCCCTCCAATGTCCCAACAGCACTCAGTAGTCACAGACAAAAAGTTCGTTTTCATTGACTCAATTCACTTATATGAGAGGAACACGAGCCCCAATTATAACAATAGCTTGCATAAACCACATGCAGATTATATCAGCATGAGCTCCATCCGTGAAATGTTCATACCTTAGACTGACAGGGGTAATGAACACTTTGACAAGTCCAGTAATCTGACAAAATGGTTGTCAGACTATTAAAAGTCATTGGTAGCCGAGGCAATTTCTCTCCAATGATCCAACAGCATTCAGTAGTCACAGACCAGAAGTTCGTTTTCTTTGACACAATTCACTTATATGAGAGGAACACGAGTCCCATGTGTAACAATAACTTTAATTAACCACAAGCCGATTTTATCTGGAGAGAGCTCATTCCATGGAAAGTTCAAACGTTAGACTGACAGACTTCATGAATATCTTGACAAGTCCAGTGCACTGACCAAATGGTTACCAGACTAAAAGTCATTGGTAGCCGAAGCTATTTCCCTCCAATGACCCAACAACACTCAGTGGTCACAGACAAGAAGTTCGTTTTCATTGATACAATGAAAACGGGTTTTACTCCCGAAGACTTTTCCATGAGTGGATATAGCTGCAAAACAGTGAAGGTTGGAATTCAGGGTTTTCCTTCCTCTAGATGATCTGCCTTCCCTGGCTGACGAGTTCCAACTGTCAGAAGCAACTGGTTTTAATACCTCAATAATATTCCATTTGTTATGCCTATTCATCCACTTGTACTCCTCTATCATATCACCACTAATTCTTTGCCTCTCTCCTAAATGTAATTTAAGCTTTGTCAATCTTGCTTCATATGACAGGTTTCCAATTTGCGAAATTAAATTTTTCTTCCTAAGCTGGATTTTTTCTTTATTTTATTTTTATTTTAAATTTTATCAAAGGTTCATTATGTTTGATAAAAATATGTTTATGAAGATAAAGTAACTTCACCAACTAAACATTTTTTTAATTGGAAAAAATAATTTTTTTTTTCCAAATAATAACAAACAGTATAAAACAGTTGCCATTTACATCATTAAAATTGTAACAGGGCGAGTTGGTCATATTGTTCATAATAGAAATTTGCAATATCATTCTTGCCATCGTGTACAAATATTTCTTTAAGGTCTTAAATATTATTCTCAGTTTCCACATAGTTTGACTGATATTTAACTATGCTTTTTCATCGTCTGACTCAATAATAACAACTCATACATACAGCAATGAGGAGCGTCAATGAATGGGCAAGTACAACTCAAACCGAACTTGCAGACATATACCTTGCTACTGAATTTTTGTAAGACAAAGGCAGTGGACTTATATACTGTGACTCGCAGAAAGCACCCCTGGCATTGAACGAACATAGTAGTGACACCCAGAAAATAGTCAGTGATATTCGAATGAATATTTTAGCTGCTAAAGAAAACAGATTTGAAATTAAATTCCTATGGATACCATCACATGTTGGCATCTCAAGGCATGACACTATTGATATGCTTGCAAAGACAGCCTGTAGAAAACCAGTGGTAGATATTGATATGGGTTTCATTAGCAGTGACAAAGAGAACACTTAAACAAATATCTAATGAGGATCTCACCGACCTAACAAATTCACAAAGACCTGAAAGTTGTAGTAATAAATATTATGATAGATATCGTGAGGAGACATTCATATATGGGACTAATAGAACAAGAACCCGGCAATGTGATGTTATAGTGGCCAGAATACGCCTTGGATATAGACGTATCTGGCAGCTTTCTCAAAACCCAAATGTCGAGTACCCAATGTGTCAACTTCGTGAATAAGAAAACATGCTCTCTCTTGAACATTATATGGTAGAATGTCCCATATTGACTGACTTTTGCCCTCCTGGGCTAAGGTATGCTGAACTCTGTAATTACTATATGAGTACTGGAACACTTGATGATATATTGGTCTTGTACCCAAGATTGACCATGTAATGTATCAATTATACAATGTATGTATGTGATGAAACTATATAACCTGAGCTTGTAAAAGCACCTTAATCACCTTCAGTGATTAAGTGCTTAATTGACACTAGTTTCTCTATCAGCTATCTCACCCTGTCAGAGCAAAAGAGACAAATGTATGCGAATGCATGTGTGTGTATATGAATGTATATATGTAACTGAAAACTCACACCCCAGAAGTGACTCGAACCCATACTCCCACAACTGGTATGTACAGGGACGCCTTAATCCGCTTGACCATCACGACCGGACATAAGGAAGTGATAGCCGAGGCTATTTGAACCACTTCCCCGCCGGCACTCGGATGGTAATCTTGGGCATAGCATTTTATCAAATCACCTCATTCTTTGGGGCACACGTGAGGAACACAAATGTAAACAAGCCTGAATGGTCCCCAGGACTATATACAACTGAAAACTCACACCCCAGAAGTGACTCGAACCCATACTCCCACAACTGGTATGTACAGGGACGCCTTAATCCGCTTGACCATCACGACCGGACATAAGGAAGTGATAGCCGAGGCTATTTGAACCACTTCCCCGCCGGCACTCGGATGGTAATCTTGGGCATAGCATTTTATCAAATCACCTCATTCTTTGGGGCACACGTGAGGAACACAAATGTAAACAAGCCTGAATGGTCCCCAGGACTATATACAACTGAAAACTCACACCCCAGAAGTGACTCGAACCCATACTCCCACAACTGGTATGTACAGGGACGCCTTAATCCGCTTGACCATCACGACCGGACATAAGGAAGTGATAGCCGAGGCTATTTGAACCACTTCCCCGCCGGCACTCGGATGGTAATCTTGGGCATAGCATTTTATCAAATCACCTCATTCTTTGGGGCACACGTGAGGAACACAAATGTAAACAAGCCTGAATGGTCCCCAGGACTATATACAACTGAAAACTCACACCCCAGAAGTGACTCGAACCCATACTCCCACAACTGGTATGTACAGGGACGCCTTAATCCGCTTGACCATCACGACCGGACATAAGGAAGTGATAGCCGAGGCTATTTGAACCACTTCCCCGCCGGCACTCGGATGGTAATCTTGGGCATAGCATTTTATCAAATCACCTCATTCTTTGGGGCACACGTGAGGAACACAAATGTAAACAAGCCTGAATGGTCCCCAGGACTATATACAACTGAAAACTCACACCCCAGAAGTGACTCGAACCCATACTCCCACAACTGGTATGTACAGGGACGCCTTAATCCGCTTGACCATCACGACCGGACATAAGGAAGTGATAGCCGAGGCTATTTGAACCACTTCCCCGCCGGCACTCGGATGGTAATCTTGGGCATAGCATTTTATCAAATCACCTCATTCTTTGGGGCACACGTGAGGAACACAAATGTAAACAAGCCTGAATGGTCCCCAGGACTATATACAACTGAAAACTCACACCCCAGAAGTGACTCGAACCCATACTCCCACAACTGGTATGTACAGGGACGCCTTAATCCGCTTGACCATCACGACCGGACATAAGGAAGTGATAGCCGAGGCTATTTGAACCACTTCCCCGCCGGCACTCGGATGGTAATCTTGGGCATAGCATTTTATCAAATCACCTCATTCTTTGGGGCACACGTGAGGAACACAAATGTAAACAAGCCTGAATGGTCCCCAGGACTATATACAACTGAAAACTCACACCCCAGAAGTGACTCGAACCCATACTCCCACAACTGGTATGTACAGGGACGCCTTAATCCGCTTGACCATCACGACCGGACATAAGGAAGTGATAGCCGAGGCTATTTGAACCACTTCCCCGCCGGCACTCGGATGGTAATCTTGGGCATAGCATTTTATCAAATCACCTCATTCTTTGGGGCACACGTGAGGAACACAAATGTAAACAAGCCTGAATGGTCCCCAGGACTATATACAACTGAAAACTCACACCCCAGAAGTGACTCGAACCCATACTCCCACAACTGGTATGTACAGGGACGCCTTAATCCGCTTGACCATCACGACCGGACATAAGGAAGTGATAGCCGAGGCTATTTGAACCACTTCCCCGCCGGCACTCGGATGGTAATCTTGGGCATAGCATTTTATCAAATCACCTCATTCTTTGGGGCACACGTGAGGAACACAAATGTAAACAAGCCTGAATGGTCCCCAGGACTATATACAACTGAAAACTCACACCCCAGAAGTGACTCGAACCCATACTCCCACAACTGGTATGTACAGGGACGCCTTAATCCGCTTGACCATCACGACCGGACATAAGGAAGTGATAGCCGAGGCTATTTGAACCACTTCCCCGCCGGCACTCGGATGGTAATCTTGGGCATAGCATTTTATCAAATCACCTCATTCTTTGGGGCACACGTGAGGAACACAAATGTAAACAAGCCTGAATGGTCCCCAGGACTATATACAACTGAAAACTCACACCCCAGAAGTGACTCGAACCCATACTCCCACAACTGGTATGTACAGGGACGCCTTAATCCGCTTGACCATCACGACCGGACATAAGGAAGTGATAGCCGAGGCTATTTGAACCACTTCCCCGCCGGCACTCGGATGGTAATCTTGGGCATAGCATTTTATCAAATCACCTCATTCTTTGGGGCACACGTGAGGAACACAAATGTAAACAAGCCTGAATGGTCCCCAGGACTATATACAACTGAAAACTCACACCCCAGAAGTGACTCGAACCCATACTCCCACAACTGGTATGTACAGGGACGCCTTAATCCGCTTGACCATCACGACCGGACATAAGGAAGTGATAGCCGAGGCTATTTGAACCACTTCCCCGCCGGCACTCGGATGGTAATCTTGGGCATAGCATTTTATCAAATCACCTCATTCTTTGGGGCACACGTGAGGAACACAAATGTAAACAAGCCTGAATGGTCCCCAGGACTATATACAACTGAAAACTCACACCCCAGAAGTGACTCGAACCCATACTCCCACAACTGGTATGTACAGGGACGCCTTAATCCGCTTGACCATCACGACCGGACATAAGGAAGTGATAGCCGAGGCTATTTGAACCACTTCCCCGCCGGCACTCGGATGGTAATCTTGGGCATAGCATTTTATCAAATCACCTCATTCTTTGGGGCACACGTGAGGAACACAAATGTAAACAAGCCTGAATGGTCCCCAGGACTATATACAACTGAAAACTCACACCCCAGAAGTGACTCGAACCCATACTCCCACAACTGGTATGTACAGGGACGCCTTAATCCGCTTGACCATCACGACCGGACATAAGGAAGTGATAGCCGAGGCTATTTGAACCACTTCCCCGCCGGCACTCGGATGGTAATCTTGGGCATAGCATTTTATCAAATCACCTCATTCTTTGGGGCACACGTGAGGAACACAAATGTAAACAAGCCTGAATGGTCCCCAGGACTATATACAACTGAAAACTCACACCCCAGAAGTGACTCGAACCCATACTCCCATTCAGGCTTGTGACTCGAACCCATACTCCCATTCAGGCTTGTTTACATTTGTGTTCCTCACGTGTGCCCCAAAGAATGAGGTGATTTGATAAAATGCTATGCCCAAGATTACCATCCGAGTGCCGGCGGGGAAGTGGTTCAAATAGCCTCGGCTATCACTTCCTTATGTCCGGTCGTGATGGTCAAGCGGATTAAGGCGTCCCTGTACATACCAGTTGTGGGAGTATGGGTTCGAGTCACTTCTGGGGTGTGAGTTTTCAGTTGTATATAGTCCTGGGGACCATTCAGGCTTGTTTACATTTGTGTTCCTCACGTGTGCCCCAAAGAATGAGGTGATTTGATAAAATGCTATGCCCAAGATTACCATCCGAGTGCCGGCGGGGAAGTGGTTCAAATAGCCTCGGCTATCACTTCCTTATGTCCGGTCGTGATGGTCAAGCGGATTAAGGCGTCCCTGTACATACCAGTTGTGGGAGTATGGGTTCGAGTCACTTCTGGGGTGTGAGTTTTCAGTTGTATATAGTCCTGGGGACCATTCAGGCTTGTTTACATTTGTGTTCCTCACGTGTGCCCCAAAGAATGAGGTGATTTGATAAAATGCTATGCCCAAGATTACCATCCGAGTGCCGGCGGGGAAGTGGTTCAAATAGCCTCGGCTATCACTTCCTTATGTCCGGTCGTGATGGTCAAGCGGATTAAGGCGTCCCTGTACATACCAGTTGTGGGAGTATGGGTTCGAGTCACTTCTGGGGTGTGAGTTTTCAGTTGTATATAGTCCTGGGGACCATTCAGGCTTGTTTACATTTGTGTTCCTCACGTGTGCCCCAAAGAATGAGGTGATTTGATAAAATGCTATGCCCAAGATTACCATCCGAGTGCCGGCGGGGAAGTGGTTCAAATAGCCTCGGCTATCACTTCCTTATGTCCGGTCGTGATGGTCAAGCGGATTAAGGCGTCCCTGTACATACCAGTTGTGGGAGTATGGGTTCGAGTCACTTCTGGGGTGTGAGTTTTCAGTTGTATATAGTCCTGGGGACCATTCAGGCTTGTTTACATTTGTGTTCCTCACGTGTGCCCCAAAGAATGAGGTGATTTGATAAAATGCTATGCCCAAGATTACCATCCGAGTGCCGGCGGGGAAGTGGTTCAAATAGCCTCGGCTATCACTTCCTTATGTCCGGTCGTGATGGTCAAGCGGATTAAGGCGTCCCTGTACATACCAGTTGTGGGAGTATGGGTTCGAGTCACTTCTGGGGTGTGAGTTTTCAGTTGTATATAGTCCTGGGGACCATTCAGGCTTGTTTACATTTGTGTTCCTCACGTGTGCCCCAAAGAATGAGGTGATTTGATAAAATGCTATGCCCAAGATTACCATCCGAGTGCCGGCGGGGAAGTGGTTCAAATAGCCTCGGCTATCACTTCCTTATGTCCGGTCGTGATGGTCAAGCGGATTAAGGCGTCCCTGTACATACCAGTTGTGGGAGTATGGGTTCGAGTCACTTCTGGGGTGTGAGTTTTCAGTTGTATATAGTCCTGGGGACCATTCAGGCTTGTTTACATTTGTGTTCCTCACGTGTGCCCCAAAGAATGAGGTGATTTGATAAAATGCTATGCCCAAGATTACCATCCGAGTGCCGGCGGGGAAGTGGTTCAAATAGCCTCGGCTATCACTTCCTTATGTCCGGTCGTGATGGTCAAGCGGATTAAGGCGTCCCTGTACATACCAGTTGTGGGAGTATGGGTTCGAGTCACTTCTGGGGTGTGAGTTTTCAGTTGTATATAGTCCTGGGGACCATTCAGGCTTGTTTACATTTGTGTTCCTCACGTGTGCCCCAAAGAATGAGGTGATTTGATAAAATGCTATGCCCAAGATTACCATCCGAGTGCCGGCGGGGAAGTGGTTCAAATAGCCTCGGCTATCACTTCCTTATGTCCGGTCGTGATGGTCAAGCGGATTAAGGCGTCCCTGTACATACCAGTTGTGGGAGTATGGGTTCGAGTCACTTCTGGGGTGTGAGTTTTCAGTTGTATATAGTCCTGGGGACCATTCAGGCTTGTTTACATTTGTGTTCCTCACGTGTGCCCCAAAGAATGAGGTGATTTGATAAAATGCTATGCCCAAGATTACCATCCGAGTGCCGGCGGGGAAGTGGTTCAAATAGCCTCGGCTATCACTTCCTTATGTCCGGTCGTGATGGTCAAGCGGATTAAGGCGTCCCTGTACATACCAGTTGTGGGAGTATGGGTTCGAGTCACTTCTGGGGTGTGAGTTTTCAGTTGTATATAGTCCTGGGGACCATTCAGGCTTGTTTACATTTGTGTTCCTCACGTGTGCCCCAAAGAATGAGGTGATTTGATAAAATGCTATGCCCAAGATTACCATCCGAGTGCCGGCGGGGAAGTGGTTCAAATAGCCTCGGCTATCACTTCCTTATGTCCGGTCGTGATGGTCAAGCGGATTAAGGCGTCCCTGTACATACCAGTTGTGGGAGTATGGGTTCGAGTCACTTCTGGGGTGTGAGTTTTCAGTTGTATATAGTCCTGGGGACCATTCAGGCTTGTTTACATTTGTGTTCCTCACGTGTGCCCCAAAGAATGAGGTGATTTGATAAAATGCTATGCCCAAGATTACCATCCGAGTGCCGGCGGGGAAGTGGTTCAAATAGCCTCGGCTATCACTTCCTTATGTCCGGTCGTGATGGTCAAGCGGATTAAGGCGTCCCTGTACATACCAGTTGTGGGAGTATGGGTTCGAGTCACTTCTGGGGTGTGAGTTTTCAGTTGTATATAGTCCTGGGGACCATTCAGGCTTGTTTACATTTGTGTTCCTCACGTGTGCCCCAAAGAATGAGGTGATTTGATAAAATGCTATGCCCAAGATTACCATCCGAGTGCCGGCGGGGAAGTGGTTCAAATAGCCTCGGCTATCACTTCCTTATGTCCGGTCGTGATGGTCAAGCGGATTAAGGCGTCCCTGTACATACCAGTTGTGGGAGTATGGGTTCGAGTCACTTCTGGGGTGTGAGTTTTCAGTTGTATATAGTCCTGGGGACCATTCAGGCTTGTTTACATTTGTGTTCCTCACGTGTGCCCCAAAGAATGAGGTGATTTGATAAAATGCTATGCCCAAGATTACCATCCGAGTGCCGGCGGGGAAGTGGTTCAAATAGCCTCGGCTATCACTTCCTTATGTCCGGTCGTGATGGTCAAGCGGATTAAGGCGTCCCTGTACATACCAGTTGTGGGAGTATGGGTTCGAGTCACTTCTGGGGTGTGAGTTTTCAGTTGTATATAGTCCTGGGGACCATTCAGGCTTGTTTACATGTATATATGTATATGTACGTATATGTGTGTGTGTATGTATATGTATATGTACGTGTATAAAGTATATATGGAAGCTGATCAGAATTACATTTCACCTTTGTAAATGCACATGTAAAAGACACATCGAACACTTTATGTTGTTCGATGTGTACACCCCCTGAAGTATATGTTTAACACATCTCTAACCCTGTCCATGGAGGAGAGAATAAAATGTATGCTAACCAGCATATAAAAGCATAGTATAAAATGCTAACCAGCATTTGCAATGCTGATTAGCATTGTAAATGTGTGGCCACGTCTATAGTAGAAAATAAAAATAATATAAAAGTGCCATCATCATTATCTGAATCAATGTTATTAGTGCCTTCATCATCTGAATCAATATTGATTGTCCCTTGATAGTCTGACTCAATGTTGATAATGACTTCATCGTCTGAATCACTGAGATATAAATCCTATTCTACCATATTATGTAAAGTTATGCTTTGGCTAAGACGCTCTGAAGATTAAATTCCTACTTTACGACACTCTGTACATAAGAACATATGCGAACAAGCTTGGACGGTCCCCAAGCATATAGTAGGCATCCGTCAATCCCGTGGGGTTATGGAGTTGTGCCCTGGGTGTCTAGTTGTTGTAGTATAGTTGGATGCAGCGCCTGCTGTGGCTGTGAAGGCCAACCCGAGAATGACAGTCTCGACTGCAGCAAGCGCAGATAAACGGGTGCGTCTGACAGTGGTCGAGACCTCCTCTGAAATCTATTATCCTCCGCCTGCCTCTTCAGTTCATCTTCAAATTGCTGGAGTCTCTTCTGCACTTTACATCTCCAGGCAGATCTGTCCACTGCTGCTGCCTCCCAAGTGTTCATGTCGATGTTCATTTGCTTGAGGTGGCGTTTGCAGGCATCTTTGAAACGCAGCTGAGGTCTTCCGGTGGGTCTCCTTCTTGATGCCAGTTCTCCATACAAGGGGTCCTTTGGTATGCGGCCATCGACCATGCGTGTGACATGTCCCAGCCATCGCATGCGTCTTTGTTTCAGGAGAGTGAACATTGAAGGGACTCCTGTTCTCTCGAGTACAGTGTTGTTGGTGACGTAGTCTTTCCACGTGATGTCATATATGCATATTTGCATATTATATGTTATTATATGTTATGCATATCTGCTCACAAAGCGCGTTTGGGAAAATGTCAAACTGACAGTACACACCAAGGCACAAGTCTACATGGCATGTGTGGTGAGTACACTTCTCTACGGCTCGGAATCCTGGACCCTGTGCTCTCGCCAGGAAAGACGGCTTAATACCTTTCACATGAGGAACCTGAGACGCATCCTTGACATCACGTGGAAAGACCACGTCACCAACAACACTGTACTCGAGAGAACAGGAGTCCCTTCAATGTTCACTCTCCTGAAACAGAGACGCATGCGATGGCTGGGACATGTCACACGCATGGTCGATGGCCGCATACCGAAAGTCCTCTTGTATGGAGAACTGGCATCAGGAAGGAGACCCACCGGAAGACCTCAGCTGCGTTTCAAAGATGCCTGCGAACGCGACCTCAAACAGATGAACATCGTCATCAACACTTGGGAGGCAGCAGGTGCATATATGCATATATGCAACTGAAGTATATATGCAACTGAAAACTCAACACCCCAGAAGTGTGGCGTTTATAAGAACATATGAATAAAGGTTACTGCAGAAGGCCTGTTGGCCCATACGAGGTCGCTCCTCTATATAGCCACCCAATTCCACTTATATACATTTCCAACCCAATTTTAAAACAATCAAGGGTCACCACCTCCACCACGTTACGCTGTAATTGGTTCCACAAATCAACAACCCTGTTATGGAACCAGTATTTTCCACAGGTCTTTCATAAATCTAATCTAATCCAATTTATACGAATTGTTTCGTGTACTGTCTTGTGTTGATACTTTTAGACCCTACCAATATTCCTCTTGTTATGCCCATTTATCCACTTGTACAACTCTATCATGTCACCTCTAATTCTTCGCCTTTTAAGAGGATGTAATTTATGCATTGTTAAACTTTCTTCATATGACAGGTTTCTGATTTGTAAGATTAATTTTGTCATTCTATGCTGGAGGCGTTCTAGTAAATTTATATCCATTCTATAGTAAGGCGATCAATACTGAACTGAATAAACCAAATGGTGCCTAACCAGAGCAAGATATGGCTGAAGAACAGCACCAGGTGTCTTATTACTAATGCTAAAATTAATAAATCTTCAGTGTTCTTTTTGCCTTATTATGAACATTTATGCATTGAATTTTTGGTATTAATTCCTTACTAATCATAGCTCCCAGATCCCTTTCACATACTGTCTTTGCAATCTCAGCAACATGGAGCTCGTATGTTGTAACTATCTCAAAACCTTGAGGTTTGGTAATCGGATATCGGCTAATTGGCCGATAGTTTGACAAATGTGACCTGTCTTCTTTCATAAAAATTGGTACCACATTAGCAACCTTCCACGACTCTGACACTCTGATTGACTCTAATGATTTATTAAATACTAGCAGTACCCGGCCACGCGTTGCTGTGGCTCAGCAACGCATGTGCTTTGCTGAACCACAACAACCATCCTTGTCCCCCCAGTCCTCCCCACCATTCTCTCCTCACCCGCCTCCTCGGTCTCCCAACAATTCCCCACTCCACCATCCCCTCTTCTTTCCCACCATGTACCACTCACCTGTCCCTTTGTCCTCCCCACCATTCTCCATTCCACCATCCCCTCGTCCACACCATCCCAAACTCCCCCGTCCCTTCGTCCTTCCCCACCATTACCCCCTTCCCTAGTCCCCTCGTCCGCCCCACCATCTCCCACTTACGTCCCCTCGTCTCCCCACCATTCCCCACTCCCTCACCCGATGCCATCCCAAATGGTCTGATGTTCCCATCAGAAAATTGGAAACATCAAGAGATCTGATGTTCCCATCACTGTAATATAAGAAAAACAGATACAAAATTATATGAAAATATGAAAAAAATAAAAAAAATAACTATACTCACGAAATGAATGGTAAGTTTTTTTGTTTTTGTTTTTCAGGGATATTCCTGCGCGGGCCCTAAGCCTCTGGCTGGCCCACTGAGAGTTGCTTGTTTCTGTTTTACTTGGGCGGAGTATGAGTATTTATGACTCGTATGGTCGCTTCAGTAAGATTTTGCCATAGGTGTTTAACAACTTCTTCTGCTCTGTTGAACCTAAGTTGAAATCTTAATGGTTTGTAACTGTGCACTGTGTTAGATAATGTTCCAGTGGTCTGTCGGGCATTTCTCCACAGTGCTGACATTTCCTCTCATCTTCCGGAACCTGTAAGCCTATTTCCCATGCACATGGGTATCCAAGCCTGATGCGATGTAAGTGTACTTCTGTTGCTCTACTGTTCCCTTTCATAAACTAAGTGGTTCGTAGTTGGTTGAATTCTTGTACCAACCCGCAGATCCTGATGTTGCAACTGCTGTGTTGTGGTCACTGTACATCATTTGCATTGCTCTGTTTCTAAGTACTTTCTTAATCTGTGATAGACTCTGTGGTATGTAAATGTCTACATTTCTTCTCTTAGTTGCAAGTTTTGCAGCTTCGTCTGCAATGTCATTTCCTATTATTCCCACATGACTTGGCAACCAGTTGATAAGTACCCGTCGGCCTGGTCGTTTGAGTGTTTGCATTAATGATATGACATTTGTGATCAGATGTATGTTATCACATATGTGTTCTTGTTGCAATGTTTCAATGGCGGTTCTCGAATCTGTATGTATGATAACATGTTGTCGGTCTTTAGCAAGAGCATGTTCCAAAGCCTTTTGAATGGCTAGCATCTCTGTTTGTAAAGTCGAACACCCATTTGAGAGCCTCCAACTATTTACAAAATTTCCTACTTTAACTGCAGCTCCGGTTTCTTGTTTGTGCTGGTCTACTGGTCCATCTGTGAAGTAAGTAAAGCTGTCGGATGCCATGTTTGCTCCTATATGCATCTGTGCAATGTTACGCAGCAGATGAGGATTTGTATGGTTCTATTTTCCTTCAATAACCATAATCTTAAAGTCTGCTGGAGGAGATTCCCAAGGGGCTTGCATAACAAAGTCTGCATGTATTTCGTCGACACATTTCTCAGTCACTGTGTTTGCTATATTGAATGTATTGATGGTGTTTATCGCACAATGGGTCCACCTGTTGCTAATGGAGGCTCTTCTGTCCAGAGTTAGTGCTCCAGTGATTATATCTTAAGTGAACTGATTCTAGGTCTAGTCAATATCTTGGTCAGCATGCACGCAGCGAATGGTATGGTAAACAACACAGCTCAATTCCAACACAATGTCACACAAAATAATTCAATAAAAAATAAAATAAATCGAAATCTATGCAAATAAAATTTATCAATGCAATCGGAAACATTGAAATGGATTTCGTGACATATTTAGTATAGCGTGCATGTTGCCAATATGATGGCACTGTTTTTCAAAAACGTATGTTTTTACCTATCACGGGGTGGCATCTATACAGTTGGTATGTAAAAGGACGCGCCTATTCGAATGCAACGTTGTGTCAAAATTTCATAGCAATCGGTGAAGATCTTTTGGAGATTACAGCGTGTGTTGCTCTTATGTCCAACAGATGGAACTGTTTTTCAAAAAAAGAATGTTTTTTTCCTGTCACAGGTGAGGCATGTATGTAATAGATATATAAAAAGATGCGCCTATTCGAATGCAATGTTGTGTCAAAATTTCCAAGCAATCGGTAAAGAGGTTTCGAAGATTTCCCTAGCATGAAAAACACATGAAAAACACAGTTTTTCAGAAAAAGCATGTTTTTTTTTACCGTCACAGACGTGATATTTATATAGTATGTATATAAAAACCTGGGCGAATGCGAATAGAACATTGTGTGAAAATTTCAATGCAATCGGCGAAGAACTTTTGGAGATTAGCGATTTTGAACAAACGAACATTTCCATTTTTATTTATATAGATGGTAGACAATGGATCGCAAAGCTCCTCTTTGCATTCTTTAAGCACCCTGGCGAACACCTCATCCAGCCCTGGGGATTTGTTTGGTTTGAGTTTTGCTATTTGTTTAATAATATCATCCCTGGTAACTGTTAAACTAGTCAACCTGTCCTCGTCCCCACCCATATAGACTTGTTCAGCTGAGGGCATAGAGTTAATTTCTTCTTTAGTAAATACAGTGATAAAATATTTATTAAAAATATTACTCGTCTCTTCGCATTATCCGTTATCTGACTTGTCCTGGTTTTTAATGGACCCATTCTTTTCCTAACCTTTGTTCGATATAAGTGAGAAAACCCTTCAGGATTTGCCTTTGCTTGGCCTGCTCTACGAACTTTATAGTTTCTTTTTGTTCTCTATATCTATTTTTTAACATTTCTAACCAGTTGTGCAAATTCTTGTTCTAAACTGACTTCCCTATTCTTAATCCTTTTGTACCAAGCTCTCTTTCTACCTATAAGGTTTTTCATATCTTTTGTTATCCATTTCGGGTCGTTTGTATTTGATCTATTCAATTTGTAAGGTATACTACTTTCCTGTGCTTTACTTAGAATATTTGTAAATAAGTTATATTTTGAATCCAAATCGAAATCTTCCTTTACATCACACATCGCTGGGTTCACGTCTTGCTCCAAGACCCCCCCCCCAATGGGCCCATGACTTTCCAATCTATTTGCCCCCCAAAAATTCTTAGGATATTGAAATATAGGATATAGCTTTACGAAAATCTGGCACTTTAACAGAATTTTCTCCTGCTATTCCACTCAGTGCTAAATCTGATTTCTTTGTGATCACTATTCCCTAGTTCAATCCCGGCTTCTACGTCTTTAAAATGTGTTTCCTTGTTAGTTAACATTAAATCTAAAATATTATTTTCCCGCGTTGGTTCGTTAATGCGTTGCATAAGAAAGCAATCGTCAATTAATTCTATAAATTCTTCTGCTTCGTTATTCCCTGTTCTGTTAATCCAGTTTATTCCATTACAATTAAAGTCACCCATGACACAAATACTTTTAGATCTAGATGCTCTAAATATTTCATCCCATAGATGCTTTGCTGTCATTCTGTCTAATTTGCATACCCTGCTATGCGAACTTGACAGTTTCTTTTTGCTTTCCTTATCTCTTTTTTAACATTTCTAGCCAGTTGTACGAAATCCTGTTCTAAACTGACTTCTCCATTCTTAATCCTTTTGTACCAAGCTCTCTTTTTACTTACAAGGTTTTTCAGATCCTTTGTTAATCACTTTGGGTCATTAGTATTCAATCTATTCAATTTGTATGGTATACTACGTTCCTGTGCTTTGCTTAAAATATTTTTAAATAAGTTATATTTTGAATATTTGCCCTATTCCCGCTGTCGTGCGGTTAAACTCCATCGGGTTGGAGTTTACTGGCCTTGCTGGTTACCCGCTGGTGGACGTGGTGTTGAGTGACATGCTTCGTGTCCCGGTTGGGGACGTATATGGCATTGAGCTGGTAACTGCTCACCGAGTTGTTATCAAGTTTGTGGGTGAGGCGGTGTACCGTGCTTTCTTACGGAGGTACGAGGGACGTACTTTGCAGTTACAGGACGGCACCGGGTCTGTGACCATTTCAGACCGTAGTGGTGCTGTGACGTATGTCAGTGTTCATGGCGCCCCCATGGAGTTTCCTGAGACTCTCCTCCGGAGGTTCTTCCAGAGGTACGACTCCGTCGTCAGTGTGCGGATGAACTCCCTGTCGTCTGGCACGTATTCGGGTGTGAAGACCAACATTCGGACCCTCGGGATGCGACTGAGGTCGGACATTCCGTGCTCTGTCCGGCTGTTGGGGTACTACGTGCTTGTGCTTTATGCCGGCAACCCCGTACTTACTTCCGGTGTGGCTTGTTGGGGCATCAGGCTGCTGGGTGTTCTGCTGATCTGGTTGCTCCTGTGAACTTGTTCCGTGAGGAGGATTTCCCGCCGCTCCCTCTGGAGGAGGACTCCGGGGGTGAGGAGGTGAGCGTCCCGTTCGCTGCTGCAGCTTCCCCGGCGGCGCCTGCCGTTCCTCCGGTTGTTGCCGTCCCTCCTCCGGTTCTTGAGGTGCCGTCAGTTGGTCTGCCTGATCCTGTCGCTGTTCCAGCTGCTCCCGTGGGCCTTCCTGGAGCTCCCTGTGTGACGTCGCTGTCTTCTCCCTCGTCTTCTGATGCTGCGCCTGCCCCTGTGTCCGTGACTCGGGTCCCGGATGTGCTTGGTGCTGGGGTGGCTGCGGAGCCTCCTGCTGTGTGTGGCCCGGTTCCCCCTGTGGTAGAGGCTGCTGCCGTCCTGGCGTCGGTTCCTTCGGCTCGTGGTACCCGTGTTTCTGGGTCACTTACCGGCTCTGACGACATCCGGCCGGTGCCCAAACGTTCCCGGCGTTCGGCTTCTTCCTGGGCCTACGCAAAAACAGTCCTAGAAACGTTTTTGAAGAAACCAGCACAAGTAAAATTGAAAACTTGCAAAGCTGTATGTGAACATATAACAGAGAACTTTAAACTGTGTAACGTATAGGTTGGGATAATCCGTAACAAATTACTTTCCAAGCAAGATTGGCTGTAGTAACAATGAATTAATTCTTTCCAGCAACCATAGGTTTCTTACAATCTAATGAATTAACATTAAACTTTATGTTGCTGAGCTTCGTTACATCTCCAGAAGGCTATAGTACTGCAACTTAACATACTTAATATGAGCAGGCATTACAACTCACCATGAATCTTCCATTCACTACGTTTTTAGTTATACCTTGTGACGGTGTCCCACCTCTATATTTCTCCTAACCCAGCTTAAAGAGTCATATCTCTATAATCTGAGTATTTTCTCTGATATTCATGGAAAATTTTCATGTGTGAGTGTGGAGCGTTATCAGGTTGGCTGTAAAATTGCCATTTAAGTTTGATTGTGCAAGGGGCTTACGCCCTTTTGAGTCACAAGATGGTGCCGAGCCATTCTGTTTCCCGCCAAAGCGTCGCGGCGCCTGCCAGCACTTGATTGGCCAGGTAGGGTCACGTGCCGGAAGTGACCAATGACGAGAGCCTTCGGGCAGTCCGAGACGTCTCTAGAGGGCTATAACATTGTAACGTAACGTATTCATAAACGAGCAAATGAACTGCACACCATTTAGCTAGGGTGACACTACCAAAGAAAAAGTAGATTATCACAATTAGCATAGCCCTCTACCTAAGTAGGTTTAGGATAAATTAAACCATCTATTTAGGTAGATATTAAGGGACATTCGTTAGTGTCAACAGAGAATCAGCTAAGTCTGTACTCATAACTAAATATAGTTGACTATTAATAGACCCTGATTTAAATGCATATTAATTTCTCATTAAAAATTGAGGATAAATTAATGAGTCTTCAGCGACAAGCCTGTGAGCTGTAATTCAACTAGCTACAAGTCATAATGACTAAGCTACCAATCTCACTGTCGACTCGGAGTCTTCCTTGATTTTAATGAATAAACATATTCAGCTCCCTAATATTAAAATATATTTAGCTAGGTTAGCAAATTAGTTACACTATTAGTCTAAAATGACTACTGCACCACAGTGCAAATTTAAACCATATTTAATTCTGCATAAGTGCAAACAATTTCTCAATTGAGTTTGAGGTGATCATGATGATTCAATGATGAGTTAGTGTCTAGTAACTCTACAGTTACAAGTCACAGTGACATCACTGTAGATTCGATGTCTCCTTGATCATGAATGACACAATAATTAATACTTAACCTTCTTTAAATAATGTATAGCAATGTAGATTTCAACTTATACGGTACTTTATTCTGCCTAATTGCAGACCATAGCCATCTGTTGTTAAGAATGTTTTCTGAGTCTGCAGAATAATTAAGTGACTAAGTAATTCAACCAATAAATGGCATAGCGACACTAGTCATTGACTCTGCTGTAGACTTTAGAGAGTTCTTGATTATAAATTACTGAATAATTTAATATTTTCAATATTTATTAATTTGTTCCAATAAAAACATAGTGTCACATCTGTTTCACAGATACGGGACATCCGTTCTGTACATACTAATGTACTAACTTACTAAAATGTAAGTAATGAATATAACTTCAGGGAAGAGAAACAGGTACATCAGTACTTAACAATGAACTGCGACCCGTAATTCCCCCTCCCCCCCACGGAATTATGTTGGAAATTTCCAACACTTATTTACTAACACTACTAACCAGAACCTAGATTCACGATGCTTCATGTATTTTTTCATAGGTATGTGTGCTACATATGTTCCTAAGTACTGGCGAAGAATGCGCCATAGAGCAATTCAGAAAAGTGTACATATGAAGATTTTTAAGTACAGTACAGTAGTTCACTTAGGTTTCACTAGATGTCACTAGGGCTTTTAGTTTGGCCAATCGGAGAGAAGGTAACATTTTTCATCTTACAGCTGTAGCTAATCACGACACTGGCATATCGAAGCTTATCCGTGATGCACGTTCCACTTATTTACGTCAAATGTTCTTATAAAATTAGTATATTTCGAAGTAAAAATATGTTTTTTTCAACTTGTACAGTCAGCACTGACATTGTAGCAAACGAATATGTTACATTTTTTTTTTTGTTTACCTAAATAATTCTAAGAGATAGTGTATAGCCTTCCTTGTCGCTCCCGAGATTTGAGAAGCGATGGTATTTATTAATGTATATATTTACTTAAATTTACCCAAGGGCCATAACTATCTAGTGGCCTCGACGAGGACAAAAAGCCGGGGGGCTTGTTAAGTCCTGCCAATTATCCTAATGATATTTTCTAGCTGGATTTTGGAATTTACGGCTTCAGCAGGTCGGCAGTTCCATGGGTTTATAACCCTCCTGGTGAAAAAACATTTGTTTTCAGTCCTACTTGTATACTTGAGAGTATACATACTCTCCAACACTATGACTGTGATTGCACTGTTATCAGTGACTTCAGACTAAATGGTATAAGGTACTTTGAGCTCTGTAATTATTTCATACTCTCAGGAATATAGGAAGATATTCTTGTGCTGTACCCGTTTTTGCTAGTAAGGGCTACTGGATCAACCTTACATTTCTTTTTCTCTCCTGATTCCATGTATTACTGGCCGTCCTGTGAGGTGGGGATGTTGGATGAGCTTGTAGCTAGTTTTATGATCTACACTGTAATCTTTCATATAGAATAGGGTAGCAGCATATTGCTGTGTATACCTAAACTTGTTAATAAAAAGGAATCAGTAATGAAGGTTTTAAGTTATAGCTTGTATTATTATTATTACCAGCATTATCCTTATTAAATCATAAATGCTAACCATGGATCATTAAGAATTCATATTGATATGTAATGTTAGTAATGTTTACCAACCCACACACTAGAAGATAAAAAGAAGACAACAATGTTATTAATATTTCTTGTGAATCATTAAAGTGTGCAGTATGTCTCAAGTTTTCACTTCTTTGGATATACATTAGCAAAAAATAAGATAGGATAAACAACCCAAAAGTATTTGTTTCATTATTTTTTTATTTAAATAACTGGATCAATATTTTTACAGCTGACAGGATTTGTTTTTACTCACAGGTGCATTACCTGTTAAAAAATTTGGTTTATTGTTACACACAATGTTGCTACACAGCCTTCCCAGCTTGGTGCCTTCTTTTGATAATTATTGTTACACACAGACAAATTGTGTAACAAGAAGAGGTCTTGAACACAAATTTGCTCCATGCTAAATGTAGAGGAATCAGCCGAGTATTCCTCAAATAAAATAAGCTGTCTCAGCTTATAAGGTGAAAAGAATAAAATAGGCATTCCTCAAATAAGTAGCTGCCTCATCTCACTGCCTAAGTGCTACATAGCCTTCCATTCTTTTGATAATTACTTATTGTTATACAACTAAATTGTGTAACAGGAAGAGGTCTTGGACCTCTACTTCCCTTCTCTTTTTTTAACAGTCCATAATAGTCTATTTATCTACTTTAATATAACCACTAATCTCTTTCATCTCATTTTTTTTCTTGCAATGTACCTATTACCGTTTTAGAAATTCTGCTAGAATTTTCCTACTTAAAATTATCCGTTAGATTAAGGACCTGCCCGAAATGCTGCGCATATTAGTGGCTTTACAAGAATGTAAATACCATGCTACATATCCTCACAAACCCAATGTACCTTTGTGTATATAAATAAATAAATACATAAATAAATAAATATAGTCATAATTATAAGTTTAAGTTTTCAATGAGAATTTTTGTTTAAGTTTTTACCCTTATCCTCACCTAAGATCATTTGTGCAGCATATTTTTCTTTTATGTCTCACCCAGATTTAACTTAAAAATAAAACCAAACAAAATAAATAAAAAATTGGGTATGTATAACTAAGGGAAACCCCTAGATATACTTATTACTAGGTGACCAGGGGCATTAGGTGATAGTAAATGCTCCCACCATCACCTTCTTTCATATTTAGTAGTTACTAAATATGAGACATTTAGTTACAAAATATATGAGATCTCACCTCTCATATTAAGGGTATGTATAGCTAAGGTACACCCCCTAGCTATACTTATTACTAGATGAACAGGGGCATTTGGTGATGGTAAATGCTCTCACAATCATCTTCTCTCATATTGAGAAGGATCATCACCTTCTCTCATATTTCATGTTCACCAGTGTTTATTGACTTAATAACTACTGGTATAATATCTTGCTATTATAAAACTAATTTTACTATCATAAAAGACATATTTACCACAAGTTCCAAGCAGAGAATGCATAAATAGTTAACACAAAGGACGCCTCTTGACGAAACTCTCCTTCTAAAATCTGTGTTTATTATAATATCGATCCTCCGTGTTGTGTAGTAGAGAAAAATTGAGCTATATCCTGTTTACGTAAAGCTACGAGTGGTCGACCTCAAACTTAGCATGACGGATCATACTTACAAAGATTTTCCTTCTTAATGCCTACCTGAATACTGATGTAGCCGCTACGAAGGTGATAAGAAGAAAAACATTCATAAGTACGTACGTAACTTCTTCGTGAATCTCGCCCCAGTAGAGTAGTGAAATAAACATTATTTAGTTAAGGCATAGTATCGCCTGAATTCTCCCTAAAATCATGGCGGTGTTGCATCAGCTAGCTAGGCACAAGGAATATTTTCCACATATTAATGGATCGAACAGCCATAGAATTAGTTAGGAACAAGGGAGGAATCCCGATCATATGTGGCATTCATCCAAGAAAAAGAGTGGGAAATGAATGGATATCGAGGGCACTTGGTGTCAATTGCCGGCTGGAAAGATATTGCAAATGAAATGCAATATCTTTCATAGACAACTGGGAACACTTCTATGGAAGAAATGAAATGTATGCTAGGGATGGGGTGTATCTATCGAGGGCTGGGGTTGTTGCTGTTGCGAACTCGTTGGAACCAGTGGTTAGAGGCATTTGTTTGGGTTTAAACTGTTAGTAGATATTGGTATGGGAATTGATTTGGAGGAAGGAAGTAATAAAAGTATGTGTTTGTGGGAGAAAAGAATTGGCCAAATGATCAGGGAAAGAGAAGGGCCTCAAAATAACTATTCACTTAGGGTATATTACACTAACACTAGAAGTCTAAGAAACAGAACAAACGATTTAAATGCTCTTGTCTGCACAGAAAAAATAGATAGTATTGCACTTACCGAAACGTGGATGAATGTAGAAAATAGAGAGCTATTAGCTGAATATCAAATCAATGGATTTAAACTATTTCACACAGATATATTAGACGAGGAGGGGAAGTAGCCATATATGTTAGGGACAATTTGAAATGTAGTCTCAAAGAAGGAATCAAAACTGAGCCACATACAGAAACTATTTGGATAGAATTAAACGAAAAAGCAAATATTATAACAGGAGTTATATATAGGCCAGCAAATTTAGACAGAATGGAAGCAAAGCATCAATGGGAGGAAATATCTAGGGCATCTAGATCTAACAGTATTTATGTCATGGGTGACTTTAATTTTAGTGGAATAAACTGGTTGAACAAAACAAGGAATAATGAAGCAGAAGATTTTCTAGAATTAATTGACGATTGCTTTCTTACACAACACATTAAGGAACCAACGTGGGGAAATAATATTTTAGATTTAGTGTTAACTAACAGGGAAACACAAATTAAGGACGTCGAAATAGGAAGTGAGCTAGGGCACAGTGATCATAAAGAAATTAGATTTAGCATTGAATGGAATAGATCTGTAGGAGAAAATACTGTTAAGTGCCTGATTTTCGAAAAGTTGATTTCAGTAGCCTAAGAATTTTTTTTGGGTCAAATAGATTGGAAAGTCTTGGGTATGGGGTGTGGGCCGGTATTGGAGCTAGACGTTAATCCAGCGATAGGTGACGTAAAAGGGGGTTTTCGATGTGGATTCAAATTATAACCTATTTAAAAATATTCTAAGCAAAGCCCAGGAATGTAGTATACCATATAAATTGAATAGATCAAATACTAATGATCCAAAGTGGATAACAAAGGATCTGAAGAACCTTATAGGTAAAAAGAGAGCTTGGTACAAAAGGATTAGGAATAGGGAAGTCAGTTTAGAACAGGAATTCGTACAACTGGTTAGAAATACTAAAAAAGAGATAAGGAAAGCAAAAAGAAACTATGAAGTTCGCATAGCAGAGCAAGCGAAGGCAAATCCTAAAGGGGTTTTCCAGTTATACCGGACAAGGATTACTGAAAGGATAGGTCCACTAAAAACTGAGACAGGTCAAATAACAGATAGTGATGAAGAGATGAGTAGTATTTTTAATAAATATTTTATATCTGTATTTACTAAAGAGGAACTTAACGATATGCCTTCAGCCGAACAAGTCTATGTGAGTGGGGACAAGGACAGGTTGACTAGTTTAGCAGTTACCAGGGAGGATGTAATTAAACAAATAGTAAAACTCAAACCAAACAAATCCCCAGGGCCGGATGAAGTGTTTGCCAGGGTGCTTAAAGAATGCAAAGAGGAGCTTTGCGATCCACTGTCTACCATATTTAATAAATCAATAGAGTCAGTCAGAGTGCCAGAGTCATGGAAGGTAGCTAATGTGGTACCAATTTTTAAGAAAGGAGATAGATCACTTGTGTCAAACTATCGGCCAATTAGCCTAAAGTCTATTGTGGGAAAGTTACTCGAATCGATAATTGCAAATACAATTCGTCTTCATCTTGAAAAACACAAATTAAAATTTATATTCCCCATGTGTCTCCTTTTACACTACTACTACTGGCAACTACTGGAAGGTAGTTGTGCTTTCTACATTCGAGGCCCAATGGTGGGTGTTGTCCAAAGGTTGTTAATCTTCACTTGTGGTTTAAGCAAGTATCGGCTTATAGCATGGACACGAGTTCTTCCACATTAACAGTCGCTTGATGAAAAACGTATAGTAACCCCTCATTTATCTGGTGCCCTTGGGAAGTGGGGATATTTGAGGAGTATATATACCTCGAAATCTCTACTTCTTTTAAGGGTCTGATGTGGTGTAGTGGGTTAAGGCGTACTAGTTATGGCAGCTACTGGAAGGTAGTTGTGCTTTCTGGGTTCGAGGCCCACTGGTGGGTGTTGTCCAAAGATTGTTAATCGTCACTTGTGGTTTAAGCAAGTATGGGCATATATATATATATATATATATATATATATATATATATATATATATATATATATATATATATATATATATATATATATATATATATATATATATATATATATATATATATATATATATATATATATATATGTCGTACCTAGTAGCCAGAACGCACTTCTCAGCCTATTATGCAAGGCCCGATTTGCCTAATAAGCCAAATTTTCCTGAAATAATATATTTTCTCTATTTTTTTTCTTATGATATGATAAAGCTACCCATTTCATTATGTATGAGGTCAAGTTCTTGTATTGGAGTTAAAATTAACGTAGATATATGACTGAACCTAACCAACCCTACCTAACCTAACCTAACCTAACCTATCTTTATAGGTTAGGTTAGGTAGCCAAAAAAGTTATGTTAGGTTAGGTTAGGTAGTCGAAAAAACATTAATTCATGAAAACATGGCTTATTAGGCAAATCGGGCATTGCATAGTAGACTGAGAAGTGCGTTCTGGCTACTAGGTACGACATATATATATATATATATATATATATATATATATATATATATATATATATATATATATATATATATATATATATATATATATATATATATATATATATATATATATATATATATATATATATATATGTCGTATCTAGTAGCCAGAACGCACTTCTCGGCCTACTATGCAAGGCCCGATTTGCCTAATAAGCCAAGTTTTCCTGAATTAATATATTTTCTCTATTTTTTTTCTTATGAAATGATAAATCTACCTATTTCATTATGTATGAGGCCAATTTTTTTTATTGTAGTTAAAATTAACGTATATATATGACCGAACCTAACCAACCCTACCTAACCTAACCTAACCTATCTTTAGAGGTTAGGTTTGGTTAGGTAGCCAAAATAGTTAGGTTAGGTTAGGTTAGGTAGGTTAGGTAATCGAAAAACAATTAAGTCATGAAAACTTGGCTTATTAGGCAAATTGGGCCTTGCATAGTAGGCTGAGAAGTGTGTTCTGGCTACTAGGTACGACATATATATATATATATATATATATATATATATATATATATATATATATATATATATACATATATATATATATATATATATATATATATGAATGAAAACTCACACCCCAGAAGTGACTCGAACCCATACTCCCAGAAGCAACGCAACTGGTAACTACAGGGCGCCTTAATCCGCTTGACCATCACGGCCGTCAAAAGGAAGTGATAGCCGAGGCTATTTGAGCCACTTCCCCGACGGCAACTCGGATGGTAATCTTGGGCATAGCATTTCACCAAATCACCTCATTCTTTGGGGCACACGTGAGGAACACAAATGCGAACAAGCCTGAATGGTCCCCAGGACTATATGCGAATGAAAACTCACACCCCAGAAGTGACTCGAACCCATACTCCCAGAAGCAACGCAACTGGTAACTACAGGGCGCCTTAATCCGCTTGACCATCACGGCCGTCAAAAGGAAGTGATAGCCGAGGCTATTTGAGCCACTTCCCCGACGGCAACTCGGATGGTAATCTTGGGCATAGCATTTCACCAAATCACCTCATTCTTTGGGGCACACGTGAGGAACACAAATGCGAACAAGCCCCATATAGTCCTGGGGACCATTCAGGCTTGTTCGCATTTGTGTTCCTCACGTGTGCCCCAAAGAATGAGGTGATTTGGTGAAATGCTATGCCCAAGATTACCATCCGAGTTGCCGTCGGGGAAGTGGCTCAAATAGCCTCGGCTATCACTTCCTTTTGACGGCCGTGATGGTCAAGCGGATTAAGGCGCCCTGTAGTTACCAGTTGCGTTGCTTCTGGGAGTATGGGTTCGAGTCACTTCTGGGGTGTGAGTTTTCATTCGCATATAGTCCTGGGGACCATTCAGGCTTGTTCGCATATATATATATATATATATATATATATATATATATATATATATATATATATATATATATATATATATATATATATATATATATATATATATATATATATATATAATATAATATAATATAATATGACCGAAAAAGTAAGATTAATAATTCTAACACGAATTTTCTCAATGTTTCGTACATTACGCTTCACTGTTGGAGGTAAATCAAAAATCAATTCTCCAAAATTCATTTTTATTTCTAGTCTGACGCGACACGGGCGCGTTTCGTAAAACTTATTACATTTTCAAAGACTTTAGTTCACAAATACACAACTGAATAGAACTTACGTATCTCCGATTTTATATCTACATTTGAGTGAGGTGGAAGGGGTGATGTGGCATTAACACAAGACAGAACAAAATGTGGTATTAATAGGGTATTAATTTCATCAACACAAGACAGAACAAGAGTATTAATAGGGTATTAATTTCATCAACACAAGACAGAACACGAAACAATGGATATTGAATAGAAGTGTTTGTAGAAAGCCTATTGGTCCATATTTCTTGATGCTTCTATATTGGAGCGGAGTCTTGAGGTGGGTAGAATATAGTTGTGCAATAATTGGCTGTTGATTGTTGGTGTTGACTTCTTGATGTGTAGTGCCTCGCAAACGTCAAGCCGCCTGCTATCGCTGTATCTATCGATGATTTCTGTGTTGTTTACTAGGATTTCTCTGGCGATGGTTTGGTTGTGGGAAGAGATTATATGTTCCTTAATGGAGCCCTGTTGCTTATGCATCGTTAAACGCCTAGAAAGAGATGTTGTTGTCTTGCCTATATACTGGTTTTTTTGGAGCTTACAGTCCCCAAGTGGGCATTTGAAGGCATAGACGACATTAGTCTCTTTTAAAGCGTTCTGTTTTGTGTCTGGAGAGTTTCTCATGAGTAGGCTGGCCGTTTTTCTGGTTTTATAGTAAATCGTCAGTTGTATCCTCTGATTTTTGTCTGTAGGGATAACGTTTCTATTAACAATATCTTTCAGGACCCTTTCCTCCGTTTTATGAGCTGTGGAAAAGAAGTTCCTGTAAAATAGTCTAATAGGGGGTATAGGTGTTGTGTTAGTTGTCTCTTCAGAGATTGCATGGCTTTTCACTTTCCTTCTTATGATGTCTTCGACGAAACCATTGGAGAAGCCGTTATTGACTAGGACCTGCCTTACCCTACAGAGTTCTTCGTCGACTTGCTTCCATTCTGAGCTGTGGGTGAGAGCACGGTCGACATATGAGTTAACAACACTCCTCTTGTACCTGTCTGGGCAGTCGCTGTTGGCATTTAGGCACATTCCTATGTTTGTTTCCTTCGTGTAGACTGCAGTGTGGAAACCTCCGCCCTTTTCCATGACTGTTACATCTAGAAAGGGCAGCTTCCCATCCTTTTCCATCTCGTAAGTGAAACGCAGCACGGAACTCTGCTCAAATGCCTCCTTCAGCTCCTGCAGATGTCTGACATCAGGTACCTGTGTAAAAATGTCGTCAACATACCTGCAGTATATGGCCGGTTTCAAGTTCATGTCGACTAAGACTTTTTGCTCGATGGTACCCATGTAGAAGTTTGCAAACAGGACACCTAGGGGAGAACCCATGGC
The DNA here is from genome assembly GCF_040958095.1 of Procambarus clarkii. Taxonomy (NCBI): domain Eukaryota; kingdom Metazoa; phylum Arthropoda; class Malacostraca; order Decapoda; family Cambaridae; genus Procambarus; species Procambarus clarkii. The sequence continues at coordinate 33,503,878 of NC_091158.1, forward strand.
GACCCCATCTACTTGCTTATACATGTGCCCATCCGGGCTCAAGAAGGGTGCCTCTTTAGTACAAGCTTGGAGTAGTTTCCTCAGAATATTTTCTGGTATGTCAAGAGGAGTACAGGCTGGATCACGATACACTCTGTCGGCTATCATTCCGATTGTCTCGTCCACAGGTACGTTGGTAAACAGCGATTCTACGTCCAACGAGGCTCTTATCCCTGTGGCCCGTGTGCCCCGCAGAAAGTCAACAACTTCCCTTGGAGACTTCAGGCTGAAGGCGCAAGGAACATAAGGAGTCAGCAGGCCGTTGAGTCGCTTCGCCAGTCTGTACGTGGGTGTGGGTATCTGGCTAATGATTGGCCGAAGTGGGTTTCCAGGCTTGTGCGTCTTGACATTTCCGTACGCATATCTCTAGGCGTTTAACGATGCATAAGCAACAGGGCTCCATTAAGGAACATATAATCTCTTCCCACAACCAAACCATCGCCAGAGAAATCCTAGTAAACAACACAGAAATCATCGATAGATACAGCGATAGCAGGCGGCTTGACGTTTGCGAGGCACTACACATCAAGAAGTCAACACCAGCAATCAACAGCCAATTATTGCACAACTATATTCTACCCACCTCAAGACTCCGCTCCAATATAGAAGCATCAAGAAATATGGACCAATAGGCTTTCTACAAACACTTCTATTCAATATCCATTGTTTCGTGTTCTGTCTTGTGTTGATGAAATTAATACCCTATTAATACTCTTGTTCTGTCTTGTGTTGATGAAATTAATACCCTATTAATACCACATTTTGTTCTGTCTTGTGTTAATGCCACATCACCCCTTCCACCTCACTCAAATGTAGATATAAAATCGGAGATACGTAAGTTCTATTCAGTTGTGTATTTGTGAACTAAAGTCTTTGAAAATGTAATAAGTTTTACGAAACGCGCCCGTGTCGCGTCAGACTAGAAATAAAAATGAATTTTGGAGAATTGATTTTTGATTTACCTCCAACAGTGAAGCGTAATGTACGAAACATTGAGAAAATTCGTGTTAGAATTATTAATCTTACTTTTTCGGTCATATTTAATAATATATGTCTACAGGAAAGACTGCTACCAAAATATACTAATATATATATATATATATATATATATATATATATATATATATATATATATATATATATATATATATATATATATATATATATATATATGACTGAAAACTCACACCCCAGAAGTGACTCGAACCCATACTCCCAGGAGCAACGCAACTGGTAACTACAGGGCGCCTTAATCCGCTTGACCATCACGGCCGGACAAAAGGAAGTGGTAGCCGAAGCTATTTGAACCACTTCCCCGCCGGCAACTCGGATGGTAATCTTTTACATAGCATTTCACCAAATCACCTCATTCTTTGGGGCACACGTGAGGAACACAAATGCAAACAAGCCTGAATGGTCCCCAGGACTATATGCGACTGAAAACTCACACCCCAGAAGTGACTCAAACCCATACTCCCAGGAGCAACGCAACTGGTAACTACAGGGCACCTTAATCCTGGGGGACCATTCAGGCTTGTTTGCATATATATATATATATATATATATATATATATATATATATATATATATATATATATATATATATATATATATATATATATATATATATATATATATACATATATATATATATATATATACATATATATACATATATATACATATATATATATATATATATATATATATATATATATATATATATATATATATATATATATATATATATTGTGACGGTAACGCGTTGGTGTTCGGCTGTTCAAAAACTAGGGGTATGGCCTCGTCACATATAGAAAAAAAAATAGAAAATCTGGAACTTCGTCTGTGGTAAGGTAAGGAGAAGACACACAAAACACAAGTAAATTTTAACAATGAAATTTTAATTACGTTAAAGAAAGCAAAACATGAATAAAATGGACATATAAATTCGTATAATAAAATCAATCAAAATAATAAGAATAATCAAATGGCAAAATGAAAAGTTACGTTAAGACAAGTGAGCAAATAACAACTATACGGCAAACAAAGTAAATAGGTGCCGGAATATTGGCTTCAAGCTATCACTTCTCTTAGTACACGTAAGCCTGGGGCTTAGTCTACCAACGAGACGTGTTAACTTGTCGAAAGCACGGGATATTCTGAAGACTGAGGTCGAGGCGGCCCCAGACATCAAGTAGTATGGTGGGTGGAGTGCAATTGCAGCTGGACTCGCAGCCAATCAGCGATGAGCCGGCGACAAGACAGGTAGTTTGGTGGTTCGAGGTGGAGCAGGTGTTCCTGGCTGCATACGTTTTGCTCTCTGGCAAACCTTGGAGATGTTGTTGTCGTTGTTGAATATTTCTTCCATATTAGTTTTATATAGATGTTTATATCGACGTCTTTTGGAGGGAAGAGCAGGCTCAATCTCTTGAAGGAGATTATCGTCACAACTCTCCCCCGAAGCCTGCGGTTCTGGAAGAAGTACGTCGTTATGTGGTGGAGTAATAGATGGAGTCGCTTTTACTTCATAAACTCTGGAGAGATCATGGGCTAAGATGTTGTCGGAATCTTGGTATAGCGTGTCTCCAGGTTGAATTTCTGCAGTTATCAAGCCCATAGTAGAAGACGTTGAGATGAGAAGTGGGCGTGCTGCAGGAGGTGTAGGGTGGTGTGGTCCGTGTTGATGGTGGACCGAGCACTTTTCAGGTGTGGAGTAAAGTGCTGGAGCTTCAGGATGATGAAGAGTAGCTCCTTGCCAATTGTTCCGTAGTTCCTTGTAGCAGTAGTCGCCGACAGGTGTATTCTCCTCACCTCGTTGCTGCATCACGACACCACCAACGTCGGTACCACTGGCGTCGACATGGAGGATGAAGGGCTTATCTGACGAGGTGAGAGTGGAATTAGAATATGGCAAAGGAGCACGATTATTATCCTGAAAGTATTTGGGAAGATCATTAAGGATTTCGGAATTAGAAAGCGTCGACTCCTTGTCAGTGCTTTCGGGAGGAGAAGCTGGGAAGGTCTCACTGTGGATGTAGGGTTCTGTGAAGGTAGAACAGTTAATCAGGACAGTGGGAGGAGTACCATTATATTGCTTCAGGAGGTTGACGTGGCACAGCTGGGTCTTCCGCCGCCTATCTGGAGTCTCTATAACGTAGTTGTTGTTGCTTCTGCACTCTTTGATGCGGTAGGGTCCTGAAAACCTATTTTGTAAAGGTGAACCTGGGATAGGGAAGTATGCTAGAATGAAGTCTCCTGGCTTAACTTTTCTTACTTTGCTGGTCTGGTCGTAATGAGTTTTCATCCTCTCCTGGGCTTTCAATAGATTATCATGGGCAAAATGGTGGACTCTCTCTAGAATGTGTTGAAGGTTTTGAAGAAACTGGGGCACATTCTGATGCTCACTGATGGTGGCATCTCGGAGAGAGTCTTTGAAAGCCTTAAGGGGAGTACGGCACTTACGGCCGTAGAGCATCTCATAAGGAGATACTCCTAGGGGCTCATTGGGAAGACTTCTGTAAATACACATTATAAGGTCGATTTGCTTATCCCAATCCTTAGAGGTTTCACTACAAAACTTTTTCAAGAGTGCTTTGATAGTCTGATGACTACGTTCAAGAGAACCCTGTGAAGCAGGATGATAGGGGCTGGACAATACCTGTTTGATGTTGAACTCCTCCAGTGTCCTTTTGAAGAGATCACTGGTGAAGTTGGTACCACAGTCGCTCTGAATCTCCCTGGGAAATCCGTATTGAGTGAAGATCTTCAATAGATGTTTTACAACCGTAGCAGCCGTGATGTTCTTCACTGGAACTGCTATGGGAAATCTGGTGGTAGGACACAGGATGGTTAAGATATAGGCGTTACCTGAACTGGTCCGAGGTAAAGGACCAACACAGTCTATTATAAGTCTGTGGAAAGGTTCCGCAGGCACCTGTATGGGAATCAGTGGCGCTCTGGGAATGGAGATGTTCGGTTTGCCTGCCATCTGACATGTATGACACTGTTTTACGTACTGTTTGACGCTATTTACCATACCTGGCCAGTAGTAGTCTTGACGAATTCCATGGTAAGTCTTGTTGAAGCCGTAGTGGGAGAGTGCTCCGTGGGCCAGGTGTAGAATAGTGGGCCGCAGGCTGGTAGGAATCACAAGTTGTTCGATGTTGGCCCAATCGTCCTCCTCCTTCAGTTTACTGGGTCTATATCTGCGGTAGAGCAAGTCGTTCTCTAGGAAGAACCCAGGAATACTGTCGGGTTGAGTCTCAGCCTGGAAAAACAATGGTGTTAAAGTAAGATCTTCCCTCTGCAACTTACGGAACTCCAACTTGGTCAGATTCAGGGGTAGTTTCTGAGGGTCTTGAGGGACAGCGGTAGCAGTAGAGTCAGCTGGCTGTGGACGTGCGGCTTGTGCACGGGTGGTCACGAGAACTGGAGGAGAAACTTCATCACTCTCTTGAACCTCTGCTGGAACATACGCTAGAATAGGGTTGATTGGCACAGAGTTACACACCTGGGGTTTGTCCATGACGATCAGGTTGGTCGGTTGCAGGTCTTCTGCCAAGTCGTTGCCTAGGAGAAGTTGCACTCCAGGCATGGGAAAAGGCTTTTCCCTGACGGCGACTTGGACTTCTCCGTTCACGTAGGGACAATCCAGGTGGACTCTGGCGAGAGGGTATGGAGTGGTAGCAGTGAGGTCAGTGATAAAGACAGTTTCTCCGGTGTAGACGATGTTGGGCACAGCCGACTTCAAGATGATCCATTGAAGAGCCGCTGTGTCCCTCAAGATCTTCAATTTGAAACGTCCCTCCGGATTTGAACCGTTGGCAGAGACAGTTCCAGTATACAGGTGGTTACTGAAAAGAGAAAGATCATTAACATTAACACCAACATTCATCACAGGCTTACCGGACTTAGGAGGAGTTGGTTTGGGTTTCTGTGGGTCAGTGGTTCCCTTGTATTGAGACTTACCACACTTGTCTATGGTATGTCCATAGAGTCTACAATACTTGCAGTACAATTGCGAGCCAGCTTGATCGGTGCTCACTTTCTCGTAACTGTACCACGACTTCTTACTGGAGGATGGTTCGGGTGTCAGCCGGTGGATGAGGCTGTAAGTGTCAGCCGACTTAGCACACTTCAGGTAGTCGGTTTCTTCTTTATCTGCTAAGTAGAGACGGACAGGAGGCGGCACACGCCTCAAGAATTCTTCAACAAGCATCAGGTTGACGAGTTCTGTAAAAGTAGAGACATGTGCTGCTTCCAGCCATTTCATGAAATATCTCCGTTTTGTGTTAGCAAACTCGAGGAAGGTAGTGGTACTTACCTTCAGGTGGTCACGGAATTTCCTTCTATAACTTTCTGTGGAAAGGTGGTAGGCGTCCAACACTGCTTGTTTCAGAGTCTGGTAGTCATTCTCAGACGCCAGAGTACTGAGTGTTACTGCAGCTCTACCTGTAAGATGGACTCTGAGAAGTGTGGCCCATTGGTCGACAGGCCAACTGAGTTGATTAGCAAGGGTTTCAAAGGTGGTGAAAAACACATCAACTTCTGCTTCTACAAAGGATGGCATTAACTTACTTGCATGTGATATATTAAAACTGACGGGAAGATTGGCAGTAGCTTGCTGGCGTTGAGCGAGGTGTGAAGTTTCCAACGTGTATTCTCGTTGACGACACTCTAGAACCAGAGTCGCTTGTTGCTTGTCATGTTCACGTTGCATCTCCAACTCGCGTCGTTTTGTTTCAAGCTGTACGCGTTCCCGCTCCTGGAGCATTTCCACCTCACGTTCCTGGAGGGCGAGTTCACGTTCCTGTTCTTCTTTCTTCAAGGCAGTTTCACGTTCCTTGAGGGCGAGTTCACGTTCCTTGAGGGCGATTTCACGTTCGTGTTCTTCCCTCCTCAAAGCAGCTTCGCGTTCGTGTTCTTCCCTTCGTATGGCAGCCGCTTCTCTTTGTTGTTCGAGGGCTTCCCTTTGCTACTCACGTTCAATCTTGGCCAGCTCTAGTTTGAGTTTCATCGTCGCCAAATCAGTTTTATCTGCAATATAGTAAGTTTCATGAGTTTCAGAGTCTATCTTACCTTGCTCTAAGAAATGATCCAGTAACAGGTTGTGTATTTCACTCTTGTTGGCTTGGTAGGGAACTGTTAGTTGATACTCATGTGCAAAAGTTTGTAATTCAGTCTTTTTGGCATGACTTAAAGTCCCTATTGCACCTGCTGGATCTGCACGGAAAGCTTGGAGACGAAACATGGTGAAATTAGCAAATAAATGTATAACGAATATTCAGTTATAGTGAATGTCAGAAACAGGACAACGTGGCAACTGGTACCTATCCTGTGGGATCTTTAACAATTAAAGTTAAGTACAAGGTGTTAAATGATTAATTTAAATCAAGGACGCAGGAAATCTTGTACCCGGTACGCATGTAAGAGGATAAGGGCAAGAAAATCCTACTAACAAATGAAACAGAGTTTCGAAAACAAATGAAACAGTTAATTGCCTCAAAAGTAAAATTGGTAGTCCAAGGATGTAGGCATACCTTGCCGAGTCTCTATAGGACATAAAGCAAGTTTTCCTACTGAATTTAATATGATACTTACAGAATTAGCGAACTTTTGTGCTCTGAAAAAGTAAGCTAATTCCCTACCGTTGTATGTATCATCATCTCTGACTGACGTGTAGGGGTGCGAGGTGTCAACTGGTGACGAGAACTGCTGCTGAGGTCCGAATTCAGCAACTAAAGTTCGAGCTAGAGAAACTATGGCCCTCTTTGTCCTCCTACAGTCAGATTGCAGAAGATTGGGTGCACTTGACCCGGGGCAGACCACAGTACCAGGGTACCAATATGATGATCTGTCAAAAATGAGAAATATCCAAGGGACAAAGATGGTAAACACGAGTAATAACACGGAGGGAGAGATGACCAATTAAGAGTATGACTGCGGCCTACAGTCACCACGTAATCCAAAGTTGTCTCACCTTCACCTTATGATACTCTCGTAATGCACAATACACCGCACAATATAAAAAATGAAATTGAATATGAAAAATAGTAAAAGCTACGTTAACAAAGTTAAATACGCTTACCATTAATTACCACTTGGCACCAGTACCTGAGTGAAGCTCCTAGGACAGGCCCCCATATAATATGTGACGGTAACGCGTTGGTGTTCGGCTGTTCAAAAGCTAGGGGTATGGCCTCGTCACATAGAAAAAAAAATAGAAAATCTGGAACTTCGTCTGTGGTAAGGTAAGGAGAAGACACACAAAACACAAGTAAATTTTAACAATGAAATTTTAATTACGTTAAAGAAAGCAAAACATGAATAAAATGGACATATAAATTCGTATAATAAAATCAATCAAAATAATAAGAATAATCAAATGGCAAAATGAAAAGTTACGTTAAGACAAGTGAGCAAATAACAACTATATGGCAAACAAAGTAAATAGATGCCGGAATATTGGCTTCAAGCTATCACTTCTCTTAGTACATGTAAGCCTGGGGCTTAGTCTACCAACGAGACGTGTTAACTTGTCGAAAGCACGGGATATTCTGAAGACTGAGGTCGAGGCGGCCCCAGACATCAAGTAGTATGGTGGGTGGAGTGCAATTGCAGCTGGACTCGCAGCCAATCAGCGATGAGCCGGCGACAAGACAGGTAGTTTGGTGGTTCGAGGTGGAGCAGGTGTTCCTGGCTGCATACGTTTTGCTCTCTGGCAAACCTTGGAGATGTTGTTGTCGTTGTTGAATATTTCTTCCAAATTAGTTTTATATAGATGTTTATATTGACGTCTTTTGGAGGGAAGAGCAGGCTCAATCTCTTGAAGGAGATTATCGACACAATATTATATATATATATATATATATATATATATATATATATATATATATATATATATATATATATATATATATATATATATATATATATATATATATATATATATATGCGGGAGTATATATATATATGTCGTACCTAGTAGCCAGAACGCACTTCTCAGCCTACTATTCAAGGCCCAATTTGCCTAATAAGCCAAGTTTTCATGAATTAATTGTTTTTCGACTACCTAACCTAACCTAACCTAACTTTTTCTGCTACCTAACCTATAAAGATAGGTTAGGTTAGGTAGGGTTGGTTAGGTTTGGTCATATATCTATGTTAATTTTAACTCCAATAAAAAAATATTGACCTCATGCATAATGAAATGGGTAGCTATATCATTTCATAGGAAAAAAATTAGAGAAAAAATATTAATTCTGGAAAACTTGGCTTATTAGGCAAATCGGGCCTTGCATAGTAGGCCGAGAAGTGCATTCTGGCTACTAGGTACGACATATATATATATATTGTTACGGCCCTCTCGGGTCGCAACCGAGTTCTTACTCTGATATTGTTAGAGGAAGGGTATCCGGCCCCAAGCCAGTAGTGGCTTTCAAGGGGTGCGATCCGTAACGCAAGTAAAATAAAAGGGGAAGGGAAATAAAGTAAAAAACTTAGTAATATAATTACCGCCACCAATAAATAATATATAAGAAGATTACACGGGGGGGGGGGGGGGTATAAACACTATTATATACACTGTTGTCTTCTTCTGAAGACTCTGGATCTTCACGGTGCTCACGATGCCAAGCTCTTGGTGCTCTTGTGGCCTCACGACGAATCCTTCGATCCTGACGAGTCTACCCTGGCCACAGGCCAGCCAAATCAGAGTTCCACTGGGGGCACCGTCGTGGAGGCCATCAACCACAAGTCCAGCCGATAGCTGGCAGGTTCCAAATCAGCGACGCTGGTTAGGCCACCCCACGATCGATACTAAGGTCGCGAAACCCTAGTCAGGAGCCTCGTGTGATCCCACAGACCACTCTCCTTGCCACAACACCCCAGTGGTTAAGCGTCTCCACCAGTCGGTCCCGGGTATGACAATCCCTCAACTGCCACTTCACAGGCATGGAAACACCACAGTGTTCATCCGGGGGGCGACTCAAAGCAGCTGCAGCAAACACTTGGAGACCAGTCGGCTGCCTTGGGTAGACTGATCCACTGTCTGATTCAGCAGTCCCAGGTCGACTCTGTAAACAGACACATCATCAGTAACGATTACACACTAGGACACGTCACTTACCGGCTCAGACTCAAACGCCCCCCTATCCACTCCATAGATGGCGTTGCTGTCTGAGCGCCACCTCACCAGAGGTCAGCAGCGGCTGTGTTATGAGCTGATCAGGACGGAAAACTGGCCCTTGTGGCTGGTATTTCCTGTCCTCACTTGATGGCGCCGTCCTTTTGGAGGGGGTTTCGGGAGCTGACCCATAGATGGCGTGGTCGTCACTGCTCCAGGCTCGGACAATGGACTCGGGTCCGTAACATACATACATATATATATATATATATATATATATATATATATATATATATATATATATATATATATATATATATATATATATATATATATATATATATATATATATATATATATATATGTTTTCACCTCATCCATATATATATATATATATATATATATATATATATATATATATATATATATATATATATATATATATATATATATATATATATATATATATATATATATATATATATATATGTCGTACCTAGTAGCAAGAACGCACTTCTTAGCCTATTATACAAGGCCCGATTTGCCTAATAAGGCAAGTTTTCATGAATTAATTGTTTTTCGACTACCTAACCTACCTAATCTAACTTAACCTAACTTTTTCGGCTACCTAACCTAACCTAACCTATAAAGATAGGTTAGGTTATGAAGGGTTGGTTAGGTTCGGTTATATATCTACGTTAATTTTAACTCCAATAAAAAAAAATTGACCTCATACATAATGAAATGGGTAGCTTTATCATTTCATAAGAAAAAAATAAGATAAAATATATTAATTCAGGAAAACTTGGCTTATTAGGCAAGATTATTAGGCTAGACGTCTGCGAGGCACTACACATCAAGAAGTCAACACCAGCAATCAACAGCCAATTAATGCACAACTATATTCTACCCACTTCAAGACTCCGCTCCAATATAGAAGCATCAAGATATATGCACCAATAGGCTTTCTACAATTACTTCCATTCAATACCCATTGTTTCGTGTTCTGTCTTGTGTTTGAATTTAATACCCATTTAATACCCATTGTTGAAAGCTTGTTTTCACCTCATCCACCTCACCCAAATGTAGATATAAACTCGAAGATGTGCAAGCTCTATTCAGTTTCAGTTGTGTGTTTGTAAACTAGAGTCTTTGAAAATGTAATAAGTTTTATGAAACGCGCTCAAGTGTCGCGTCAGACTAGAAATAAAAATGAATTTTGGAGAATTGATCTTTGAATTACCATCAACAGTGAAAAGGAACGTAAGAAAGATAGAGAAAATTCGTGTTAGAATAATTAATCTTACTTTTTCGGTCATATTTAATAATAATAATATTTATATAATATTTATATATTTAATAATATTTTATTTCTAGTCGCGTCAGACTAGAAATAAAAATGAATTTTGGGGAATTGATCTTTGAATTACCATCAACAGTGAAAAGGAACGTAAGAAAGATAGAGAAATTTCGTGTTAGAATAATTAATCTTACTTTTTCGGTCATATTTAATAATATATATATATATATATATATATATATATATATATATATATATATATATATATATATATATATATATATATATATATATATATATATATATATATATATATATATATATAAAAATGTCATTACACAAAAAAAGTTACAATATTGATTACATGCAGGGTACAAGGCTGCTTGTCACAAGTTGAAAAGCTCCTCCAGCTCCTCAGATGGCGGGCAGGAACCATGGATGCAGTGAGCATTTCCTCTCTGGATTGCCACACTAAGGCGCTGAAAAAGAAAACTGGCAGCTCTGGGGTCTCTAGTTGTTTCGATTAGCTTAGACCCCAACTCCTTTAAAAAAAAAAATATATATATATATATATATATATATATATATATATATATATATATATATATGTCGTACCTAGTAGCCAGAACTCACTTTTTGGCCTACTATGCAAGGCCCGATTTGCCTAATAAGCCAAGTTTTCCTGAATTAATATATTTTTTCAATTTTTTATCTTATGAAATAATAAAGCTACCCATTTCATTATGTATGAGGTCAATTTTTTTATTGGAGTTAAAATTAACGTAGATATATGACCGAACCTAACCAACCTTACCTAACCTAACCTAACCTATCTTTATAGGTTAGGTTTGGTTAGGTAGCCGAAAAAGTTAGGTTAGGTTAGGTTAGGTAGGTTAGGTAGTCGAAAAACAATTAATTCATGAAAACTTGGCTTATTAGGCAAATCGGGCCTTGCATAGTAGGCTGAGAAGTGCGTTCTGGCTGCTAGGTACGACATATATAAATATATATATATATATATATATATATATATATATATATATATATATATATATATATATAAATATATATATATATATATATATATATATATATATATATATATATATATATATATATATATATATATAGGTCTTCGAACACTGATTGGTATATTGTTATATAAGTGTGTGTTTTCTGTAAACTGTAGCATTGGTATAAAATCAAATAAAAAAAAATAATAAGGGTGGTAGGAGAGGAAAAGATTAAAGTATTCAGTGAAACGCAGCACGGAACTTCACTTACGAGATGGAAAAGGATGGGAAGCTGCCCTTTCTAGATGTAACAGTCATGGAAAAGAGCGGAGGTTTCCACACTGCAGTCTACACTAAGGAAACGAACATAGGAATGTGCCTAAATGCCAACAGCGACTGCCCAGACAGGTACTGAGGAGTGTTGTTAACGCATATGTCGACCGTGCTCTCAGCCACAGCTCGGAATGGAAGCAAGTCGACGAAGAACTCTGTAGGGTAAGGCAGGTCCTAGTCAACAACGGCTTCTCCAAAGGTTTCGTCGAAGACATCATAAGAAGGAAAGTGAAACGCCATGCAACCTCTGAAGAGACAACTAACACAACACCTATACCCCCTATTAGACTATTTTACAGGAACTTCTTTTCCACTGCTCATAAAACGGAGGAAAGGGTCCTGAAAGATATTGTTAATAGAAACGTTATCCCTACAGACAAAAATCAGAGGATACAACTGACGATTTACTATAAAACCAGAAAAACGGCCAGCCTACTCATGAGAAACTCTCCAGACACAAAACAGAACGCTTCAAAAGAGACTAACGTCGTCTATGCCTTCAAATGCCCTCTTGGGGACTGTAAGCTCCAAAAAACCCAGTATATAGGCAAGACAACAACATCTCTTTCTAGGCGTTTAACGATGCATAAGCAACAGGGCTCCATTAAGGAACATATAATCTCTTCCCACAACCAAACCATCGCCAGAGAAATCCTAGTAAACACCACAGAAATCATCGATAGATCCAGCGATAGCAGGCGGCTTGACGTTTGCGAGGCACTACACATCAAGAAGTCAACACCAGCAATCAACAGCCAATTAATGCACACCTATATTCTACCCACCTCAAGACTCTGCTCCAATATAGAAGCATCAAGAAATATGGACCAATAGGCTATCTACAAACACTTCTATTCAATACCCATTGTTTCGTGTTCTGTCTTGTGTTGATGAAATTAATACCCTATTAATATCACCTCTTGTTCTGTCTTGTGTTGATGAAATTAATGCCCTATTAATGCCACCTCACCCCATCCACCTCACTCAAATGTAGATATAAAATCGGAGATGCGTAAGTTCTATTCAGTTGTGTATTTGTAAACTAAAGTCTTTGAAAATGTAATAGGTTTTACGAAACGCGCTCGTGTCGCATCAGACTAGAAATAAAAAATGAATTTTGGAGAATTGATTTTTGATTTACCTCCAACAGTGAAAAGAAATGTACGAAAGATTGAGAAAATTCGTGTTAGAATTATTAATCTTACTTTTTCGGTCATATTTAATAATATATGTCTACAGGAAAGACTGCTACCAAAATATATATATATATATATATACACATATATATATATATATGCTACAGCACGAAACTCATGCTAAGCAAGAATCTAACTCTGCTTTTTGGGGAACATGAAATTGAATCACAAGAAGGTGTCCAACAAGGTGACCCCCTTGCTCCTTTTCTGTTCTGCCTAGTTATCAAGGAAGTCACCGATAACCTGTCCAGTGAGCTCAACATTTGGTTTTTGGATGATGGTACTCTAGCCGGCTCCCCAGCCTCACTCTTGGACGACATAAGAATAATCCAGGAGCAAGGAGCAAGCCTAGGCCTGACCCTGAACCCTTCCAAGTGCGAAATAACCTCCACCAACCAGCACATAATAGAGCAAATAAAGGTTGTTTTGCCTGACATTCATACAACCAACCCTGAGGACAGCACACTCCTAGGTGCTCCTCTTGGAAGGAATGCCATCGACGGGGTCCTTGGTAAGAAGATCACTGACCTGAAGAGGATGAACGAGAGGATTGAAGACATCGATGCTCATGATGCACTTTACCTCATCACCAGATGCTTGTCCCTTCCCAGGCTGACCTACTTTCTAAGATGTTCGCCATCTTTCAACAATATTAAATTAGAAGAGTATGACAGCTTGCTGAAATCAACACTAGAAAAAGCCCTCAATCTTTCCCTCAGCGACTCACAGTGGAAACAGGCCTCCCTTCCTGTCAGACTCGGGGGCCTTGGCATGCGCACAGCAACACAAATTGCTGTACCAGCATTCCTGTCCTCTTCAGTGGGGTCTGACAACCTGGTGAAGGAAATCCTACCTGAGCACCTAGTTCAACAGGCAGGGGTGCATGATCCCAGCTTCACAGACTGCACAACCAAATGGGTCTCTCTCGCAGGACCAGCACCCCAACCACCGCCTTCTGAAGCCCATAAGCAATCCAGCTGGGATCGCCCCATTGCCGACCAAGAAGCTGCAACTTTGCTACAAGCTGCGACGACACCACATGACACTGCCCGACTTAGAGCTGTAGCAGCTCCCCATGCAGGTGATTTCCTATTAGCAACCCCAATGTCAGCAACCGGCACCCGTCTCACACCGCAGGCCCTCCGAATTGCCGTGGCTCTCCGCCTAGCTGCCCCAATCCACACCAAATACAGGTGTATTTGCGGCGAGGCAGAGGCCGACAGATACGGACGGCATGGCCTTCTTTGCCAAAGGACGGGAGGATGGCATGCAAGACACGGCGAGGTTAATGACATTATTAAGAGGAGCCTTACCACAGCCGGTTGTCCAGCAGAGAGAGAGCCCCGTTACCTAATGTCCCGCAACTCTGATGAGCCTGTCGGTCGCCCAGACGGAATTACGGTGAACCCCTGGAAGAATGGTAGACAGTTGGTGTGGGACTACACTTGCGTTTCAACTTTGGCCAGTACCTATGTTGACTTCAGTGCTACACAAGCAGGAGGAGCTGCCAATCACCGGGAAGCGGCCAAGTCACGTAAATACAGAGACCTTGAGCACCACTACAATTTTGTCCCCATTGCCTCAGAGACACTTGGTGCCTGGGGTAAAAGTGCTGCTAGCTTTTTAAAGGAGTTGGGGTCTAAGCTAATCGAAACAACTAGAAACCCCAGAGCTGCCAGTTTTCTTTTTCAGCGCCTTAGTGTGGCAATCCAGAGAGGAAATGCTCACTGCATCCATGGTTCCTGCCCGCCATCTGAGGAGCTGGAGGAGCTATTCAACTTGTGACAAGCAGCCTTGTACCCTGTATGTAATCAATATTGTAACTTTTTTTGTGTAATGACATTTTCAAATAAAGTTAGATAAATATACACACTTAACAAAAGAATAGGGGTGGTAGGAGAAGAAAATATCAAAGTGTTCAGTGAGGATCCACAAGGTCTTCTCTGAGTACTCTTTATTTTCTTCTCCGAGGCTATGGGTCCCTACATTTGCCCCAGAGGTGGTACCCCTTCTAGGTTTAAAAAAAAAAAAAAAAAATATATATATATATATATATATATATATATATATATATATATATATATATATATATATATATATATATATATATATATATATATATATATATATATATATATATATATATATATATATATATATTAATAAATATGACCGAAAAAGTAAGATTAATAATTCTAACACGAATTTTCTCTATCTTTCTTACATTTCTTTTCACTGTTGATGGTAATTCAAAGATCAATTCTCCAAAATTCATTTTTATTTCCAGTCTGACACAACACTTGAGAGCGTTTCTTAAAACTTATTACATTTTCAAAGACTTTAGTTTTCACACACCCACACAACTTTAACTGAAGAGAGTTTAAACATCTTTCGAGTAGTTATTACCTACATTTGGGTGAAGTGACATGTTACAATAGTTTTGGATGAGGTGAAAATAAACTTTTAACACAAGACAGAACACGAAACAATGAAATACAAACAGGTATTAAAGGTAGGTAACTGCAGAAGGCCTATTTTTTTTGGCCCATATTTCTTGATGCTTCTATATTGGAGCGGAGTCTTGAAGTGGGTGGAATATAGTTGTGCATTAGTTGGCTGTTGATTGCTGGTGTTAACTTCTTGATGTGTAGTGCCTCGCAGACGTCTAGCCGCCTGCTATCGCTGTATCTATCGATGATTTCTGTGTTGTTTGCTAAGATTTCTCTGGTGATGGTTTGGTTGTGGGAAGAGGCTAAATGTTCCTTAATAGAGCCCTGTTGCTTATGCATCGTTAAACGCCTGGAAAAAGATGTTGTTGTCTTGCCCATATACTGAGTTTTTTGAGGCTTACAATTCCCAAGAGGGCATTTGAAGGCATAGACGACGTTGGCCTCTTTTAAAACGTTCTGCTTTGTGCCTGGAGAGTTTCTCATGAGTAGGCTGGCCGTTTTTTTGGTTTTATAGTAAAATATCAGTTGTATCTTCTGATTTTTGTCTGTAGGGATAACGTTTCTACTGACAATATCTTTCAGGACCCTTTCCTCCGTTTTATTGGCTGTGGAAAAGAAGTTCCTGTAAAATAGTCTAATAGGGGGTATAGGTGTTGTGTTAGTTGTCTCTTCAGAGGTTGCATGGCGTTTCACTTTCCTTCTTATGATGTCTTCCACGAAACCATTGGAGAAGCCGTTGTTGACTAGAACCTGCCTTACCCTACAGAGTTCTTCGTCGACTTGCTTCCATTCTGAGCTGTGGCTGAGAGCACGGTCGACATAAGCGTTAACAACACTGCTCTTGTACCGGTCCGGGCAGTCCCTGTTGGCATTCAGGCACATTCCTATGTTTGTTTCCTTAGTGTAGACTGCAGTGTAAAAAACTCCTCTCCTTTCCATGACTGTTACATCTAGAAAGGGCAGCTTCCCATCCTTCTCCATTTCGTAAGTGAAACGCAACACAGAATTCTGCTCAAATGCCTCCTTCTGCTCCTGCAGATGTCTGACGTCAGGTACCTGTGTAAAAATGTCGTCAAAATACCTGCAGTATATGGCCGGTTTCAAGTTAGTGTCGACTAAGACTTTTTGCTCGATGGTACCCATGTAGAAGTTTGCAAACAGGACACCAAGGGGAGAACCCATGGCGACTCCATCTACTTCCTTATACATGTGTCCATCCGGGCTCAAGAAGGGTGCCTCTTTAGTACAAGCTTGGAGTAGTTTCCTTAGACTGTTTTCTGGTATGTCAAGAGGAGTACAGGCCGGATCACGGTACACTCTGTCGGCTATTATCCCGATTGTTTCATCCACAGGTACGTTAGTAAACAGTGATTCTACGTCCAACGAGGCTCTTATCCCTGTGGCCCGTGTTCCCCACAGCAAGTCAACAAATTCCTTTGGAGACTTCAGGCTGAAGGCGCAAGGGACATAAGGAGTCAGCAAGCCGTTGAGTCGTTTTGCCAGTCTGTACGTGGGTGTGGGTATCTGGCTGATGATTGGCCGAAGTGGGTTTCCAGGCTTGTGTGTCTTGACATTTCCATACGCATATCCAGGTTTATATTCCCCAATAATCTTTGGCAGGTGGAGTCCAGATTTCTTGGTGTTCAGAGTTTCGATCAATTTGTTGACCTTTGCTTTCAGTTCGGCTGTAGTGTCCTTCGTTACCCTTTGGAATTTAGTTTGGTCAGAGAGTATGAGGTTCATTTTCACCAGATATTCGTCTTTTTTAAGAATGACGTGTATTGGCGACTTGTCGCCTCTCCTGACAACTATCTCCTTGTTCTCACGAAGGCTCTTAGCTGCCGCTTTGAGCTCGGGGGACAGTATGGTGCTTCTGTAGTTGCCTCGATTCTTTCCTCCTTCCGCAATAAGTTCTGCTTCTAAGGTATCTTTGGTGGTGACTTTCTTTTGTGCTTCGAGGTCGAATATGTCGTCCAACAGAATCTGTAATAAGTTTTACGAAACGCGCTCAAGTGTCGCGTCAGACTAGAAATAAAAATGAATTTTGGAGAATTGATCTTTGAATTACCATCAACAGTGAAAAGAAACGGAAGAAAGATCGAGAAAATTCGTGTTAGAATTAATAATCTTACTTTTTCGGCCATATTTAATATATATATATATATATATATATATATATATATATATATATATATATATATATATATAAATATATATATATATATATGTCGTACCTAGTAGCCATAACGCACTTCTCAGCCTACTATGCAAGGCCCCATTTGCCTAATAAGCCAAGTTTTCATGAATTAATTGTTTTTCGACTACCTAACCTACCTAACCTAACTTAACCTATTTTTTTCGGCTACCTAACCTAACCTAACCTATAAAGATAGGTTAGGTTAGGTTAGGTAGGGTTGGTTAGGTTCGGTCATATATCTACTCTAATTTTATCTCAAATAAAAAAACAATTGACCTCATACATAATGAAATGGGTAGCTTTATCATTTCATAAGAAAAAAATTAGAGAAAATATATTAATTCAGGAAAACTTGGCTTAATAGGCAAATTGGGCAGCGCATAGTAGGCTGAGAAGTGAGTTCTGGCTACTAGGTACGACATATATATATATATATATATATATATATATATATATATATATATGTCGTACCTAGTAGCCAGAACGCACTTCTCAGCCTACTATGCAGGGCCCAATTTGCCTAATAAGCCGAGTTTTCACGAATTAATTGTTTTTCGACTACCTAACCTACCTAACCTAACCTAACCTAACTTTTTCGGCTACATAACCTAACCTAACCTATAAAGATAGGTTAGGTTAGGTTAGGTAGGGTTGGTTAGGTTCGGTCATATATCTACGTTAATTTTAACTCCAATAAAAATAAATTGACATCAGACATAATGAAATGGGTAGCTTTATCATTTCATAAGAAAAAAATACGAGAAAATATATTAATTCAGGAAAACTTGGCTTATTAGGCAAATCGGGCCTTGCATAGTAGGCAGAGAAGTGCGTTCTGGCTACTAGGTACGACATATATATATATATATATATATATATATATATATATATATATATATATATATATATATATATATATATATATATATGTCGTACCTAGTAGCCAGAACTCACTTCTCAGCCTACTATTCAAGGCCCGATTTGCCTAATAAGCCAAGTTTTCCTGAATTAATATATTTACTATAATTTTTTTCTTATGAAATGATAAAGCAACCCTTTTCTCTATGTATGAGGTCAATTTTTTTTTATTGGAGTTAAAATTAACGTAGATATATGACCGAACCTAACCAACCCTACCTAACCTAACCTATATTTATAGGTAAGGTTAGGTTAGGTAGCCAAAAAAAGCTAGGTTAGGTTAGGTTAGGTAGGTTAGGTAGACGAAAAAACATTAATTCATGAAAACTTGGCTTATTAGGCAAATCGGGCCTTGAATAGTAGGCTGAGAAGTGCGTTCAGGCTATTAGGTACGACATATATATATATATATATATATATATATATATATATATATATATATATATATATATATATATATATATATATATATATATATATATATATATATATATATATATATATATGTCGTACCTAGTAGCCAGAACTCACTTTTTGGCCTACTATGCAAGGCCCGATTTGCCTAATAAGCCAAGTTTTCCTGAATTAATATATTTTTTCAATTTTTTATCTTATGAAATAATAAAGCTACCCATTTCATTATGTATGAGGTCAATTTTTTTATTGGAGTTAAAATTAACGTAGATATATGACCGAACCTAACCAACCTTACCTAACCTAACCTAACCTATCTTTATAGGTTAGGTTTGGTTAGGTAGCCGAAAAAGTTAGGTTAGGTTAGGTTAGGTAGGTTAGGTAGTCGAAAAACAATTAATTCATGAAAACTTGGCTTATTAGGCAAATCGGGCCTTGCATAGTAGGCTGAGAAGTGCGTTCTGGCTGCTAGGTACGACATATATAAATATATATATATATATATATATATATATATATATATATATATATATATATATATATATATATATATATATATACGATATATATATATATATAAATATATATATATATATACATATATATATATATATATATATATATATATATATATATATATAGGTCTTCGAACACTGATTGGTATATTGTTATATAAGTGTGTGTTTTCTGTAAACTGTAGCATTGGTATAAAATCAAATAAAAAAAATAATAAGGGTGGTAGGAGAGGAAAAGATTAAAGTATTCAGTGAAACGCAGCACGGAACTTCACTTACGAGATGGAAAAGGATGGGAAGCTGCCCTTTCTAGATGTAACAGTCATGGAAAAGAGCGGAGGTTTCCACACTGCAGTCTACACTAAGGAAACGAACATAGGAATGTGCCTAAATGCCAACAGCGACTGCCCAGACAGGTACTGAGGAGTGTTGTTAACGCATATGTCGACCGTGCTCTCAGCCACAGCTCGGAATGGAAGCAAGTCGACGAAGAACTCTGTAGGGTAAGGCAGGTCCTAGTCAACAACGGCTTCTCCAAAGGTTTCGTCGAAGACATCATAAGAAGGAAAGTGAAACGCCATGCAACCTCTGAAGAGACAACTAACACAACACCTATACCCCCTATTAGACTATTTTACAGGAACTTCTTTTCCACTGCTCATAAAACGGAGGAAAGGGTCCTGAAAGATATTGTTAATAGAAACGTTATCCCTACAGACAAAAATCAGAGGATACAACTGACGATTTACTATAAAACCAGAAAAACGGCCAGCCTACTCATGAGAAACTCTCCAGACACAAAACAGAACGCTTCAAAAGAGACTAACGTCGTCTATGCCTTCAAATGCCCTCTTGGGGACTGTAAGCTCCAAAAAACCCAGTATATAGGCAAGACAACAACATCTCTTTCTAGGCGTTTAACGATGCATAAGCAACAGGGCTCCATTAAGGAACATATAATCTCTTCCCACAACCAAACCATCGCCAGAGAAATCCTAGTAAACACCACAGAAATCATCGATAGATCCAGCGATAGCAGGCGGCTTGACGTTTGCGAGGCACTACACATCAAGAAGTCAACACCAGCAATCAACAGCCAATTAATGCACAACTATATTCTACCCACCTCAAGACTCTGCTCCAATATAGAAGCATCAAGAAATATGGACCAATAGGCTATCTACAAACACTTCTATTCAATACCCATTGTTTCGTGTTCTGTCTTGTGTTGATGAAATTAATACCCTATTAATATCACCTCTTGTTCTGTCTTGTGTTGATGAAATTAATGCCCTATTAATGCCACCTCACCCCATCCACCTCACTCAAATGTAGATATAAAATCGGAGATGCGTAAGTTCTATTCAGTTGTGTATTTGTAAACTAAAGTCTTTGAAAATGTAATAGGTTTTACGAAACGCGCTCGTGTCGCATCAGACTAGAAATAAAAAATGAATTTTGGAGAATTGATTTTTGATTTACCTCCAACAGTGAAAAGAAATGTACGAAAGATTGAGAAAATTCGTGTTAGAATTATTAATCTTACTTTTTCGGTCATATTTAATAATATATGTCTACAGGAAAGACTGCTACCAAAATATATATATATATATATATACACATATATATATATATATATATGCTACAGCACGAAACTCATGCTAAGCAAGAATCTAACTCTGCTTTTTGGGGAACATGAAATTGAATCACAAGAAGGTGTCCAACAAGGTGACCCCCTTGCTCCTTTTCTGTTCTGCCTAGTTATCAAGGAAGTCACCGATAACCTGTCCAGTGAGCTCAACATTTGGTTTTTGGATGATGGTACTCTAGCCGGCTCCCCAGCCTCACTCTTGGACGACATAAGAATAATCCAGGAGCAAGGAGCAAGCCTAGGCCTGACCCTGAACCCTTCCAAGTGCGAAATAACCTCCACCAACCAGCACATAATAGAGCAAATAAAGGTTGTTTTGCCTGACATTCATACAACCAACCCTGAGGACAGCACACTCCTAGGTGCTCCTCTTGGAAGGAATGCCATCGACGGGGTCCTTGGTAAGAAGATCACTGACCTGAAGAGGATGAACGAGAGGATTGAAGACATCGATGCTCATGATGCACTTTACCTCATCACCAGATGCTTGTCCCTTCCCAGGCTGACCTACTTTCTAAGATGTTCGCCATCTTTCAACAATATTAAATTAGAAGAGTATGACAGCTTGCTGAAATCAACACTAGAAAAAGCCCTCAATCTTTCCCTCAGCGACTCACAGTGGAAACAGGCCTCCCTTCCTGTCAGACTCGGGGGCCTTGGCATGCGCACAGCAACACAAATTGCTGTACCAGCATTCCTGTCCTCTTCAGTGGGGTCTGACAACCTGGTGAAGGAAATCCTACCTGAGCACCTAGTTCAACAGGCAGGGGTGCATGATCCCAGCTTCACAGACTGCACAACCAAATGGGTCTCTCTCGCAGGACCAGCACCCCAACCACCGCCTTCTGAAGCCCATAAGCAATCCAGCTGGGATCGCCCCATTGCCGACCAAGAAGCTGCAACTTTGCTAGAAGCTGCGACGACACCACATGACACTGCCCGACTTAGAGCTGTAGCAGCTCCCCATGCAGGTGATTTCCTATTAGCAACCCCAATGTCAGCAACCGGCACCCGTCTCACACCGCAGGCCCTCCGAATTGCCGTGGCTCTCCGCCTAGCTGCCCCAATCCACACCAAATACAGGTGTATTTGCGGCGAGGCAGAGGCCGACAGATACGGACGGCATGGCCTTCTTTGCCAAAGGACGGGAGGATGGCATGCAAGACACGGCGAGGTTAATGACATTATTAAGAGGAGCCTTACCACAGCCGGTTGTCCAGCAGAGAGAGAGCCCCGTTACCTAATGTCCCGCAACTCTGATGAGCCTGTCGGTCGCCCAGACGGAATTACGGTGAACCCCTGGAAGAATGGTAGACAGTTGGTGTGGGACTACACTTGCGTTTCAACTTTGGCCAGTACCTATGTTGACTTCAGTGCTACACAAGCAGGAGGAGCTGCCAATCACCGGGAAGCGGCCAAGTCACGTAAATACAGAGACCTTGAGCACCACTACAATTTTGTCCCCATTGCCTCAGAGACACTTGGTGCCTGGGGTAAAAGTGCTGCTAGCTTTTTAAAGGAGTTGGGGTCTAAGCTAATCGAAACAACTAGAAACCCCAGAGCTGCCAGTTTTCTTTTTCAGCGCCTTAGTGTGGCAATCCAGAGAGGAAATGCTCACTGCATCCATGGTTCCTGCCCGCCATCTGAGGAGCTGGAGGAGCTATTCAACTTGTGACAAGCAGCCTTGTACCCTGTATGTAATCAATATTGTAACTTTTTTTGTGTAATGACATTTTCAAATAAAGTTAGATAAATATACACACTTAACAAAAGAATAGGGGTGGTAGGAGAAGAAAATATCAAAGTGTTCAGTGAGGATCCACAAGGTCTTCTCTGAGTACTCTTTATTTTCTTCTCCGACGCTATGGGTCCCTACATTTGCCCCAGAGGTGGTACCCCTTCTAGGTTTTAAAAAAAAAATATATATATATATATATATATATATATATATATATATATATATATATATATATATATATATATATATATATATATATATATATATATATATATATATATATATATATATATATATATATATATATATTAATAAATATGACCGAAAAAGTAAGATTAATAATTCTAACACGAATTTTCTCTATCTTTCTTACATTTCTTTTCACTGTTGATGGTAATTCAAAGATCAATTCTCCAAAATTCATTTTTATTTCCAGTCTGACACAACACTTGAGAGCATTTCTTAAAACTTATTACATTTTCAAAGACTTTAGTTTTCACACACCCACACAACTTTAACTGAAGAGAGTTTAAACATCTTTCGAGTAGTTATTACCTACATTTGGGTGAAGTGACATGTTACAATAGTTTTGGATGAGGTGAAAATAAACTTTTAACACAAGACAGAACACGAAACAATGAAATACAAACAGGTATTAAAGGTAGGTAACTGCAGAAGGCCTATTTTTTTTGGCCCATATTTCTTGATGCTTCTATATTGGAGCGGAGTCTTGAAGTGGGTGGAATATAGTTGTGCATTAGTTGGCTGTTGATTGCTGGTGTTAACTTCTTGATGTGTAGTGCCTCGCAGACGTCTAGCCGCCTGCTATCGCTGTATCTATCGATGATTTCTGTGTTGTTTGCTAAGATTTCTCTGGTGATGGTTTGGTTGTGGGAAGAGGCTAAATGTTCCTTAATAGAGCCCTGTTGCTTATGCATCGTTAAACGCCTGGAAAAAGATGTTGTTGTCTTGCCCATATACTGAGTTTTTTGAGGCTTACAATTCCCAAGAGGGCATTTGAAGGCATAGACGACGTTGGCCTCTTTTAAAACGTTCTGCTTTGTGCCTGGAGAGTTTCTCATGAGTAGGCTGGCCGTTTTTTTGGTTTTATAGTAAAATATCAGTTGTATCTTCTGATTTTTGTCTGTAGGGATAACGTTTCTACTGACAATATCTTTCAGGACCCTTTCCTCCGTTTTATTGGCTGTGGAAAAGAAGTTCCTGTAAAATAGTCTAATAGGGGGTATAGGTGTTGTGTTAGTTGTCTCTTCAGAGGTTGCATGGCGTTTCACTTTCCTTCTTATGATGTCTTCCACGAAACCATTGGAGAAGCCGTTGTTGACTAGAACCTGCCTTACCCTACAGAGTTCTTCGTCGACTTGCTTCCATTCTGAGCTGTGGCTGAGAGCACGGTCGACATAAGCGTTAACAACACTGCTCTTGTACCGGTCCGGGCAGTCCCTGTTGGCATTCAGGCACATTCCTATGTTTGTTTCCTTAGTGTAGACTGCAGTGTAAAAAACTCCTCTCCTTTCCATGACTGTTACATCTAGAAAGGGCAGCTTCCCATCCTTCTCCATTTCGTAAGTGAAACGCAACACAGAATTCTGCTCAAATGCCTCCTTCTGCTCCTGCAGATGTCTGACATCAGGTACCTGTGTAAAAATGTCGTCAAAATACCTGCAGTATATGGCCGGTTTCAAGTTAGTGTCGACTAAGACTTTTTGCTCGATGGTACCCATGTAGAAGTTTGCAAACAGGACACCAAGGGGAGAACCCATGGCGACTCCATCTACTTCCTTATACATGTGTCCATCCGGGCTCAAGAAGGGTGCCTCTTTAGTACAAGCTTGGAGTAGTTTCCTTAGACTGTTTTCTGGTATGTCAAGAGGAGTACAGGCCGGATCACGGTACACTCTGTCGGCTATTATCCCGATTGTTTCATCCACAGGTACGTTAGTAAACAGTGATTCTACGTCCAACGAGGCTCTTATCCCTGTGGCCCGTGTTCCCCACAGCAAGTCAACAAATTCCTTTGGAGACTTCAGGCTGAAGGCGCAAGGGACATAAGGAGTCAGCAAGCCGTTGAGTCGTTTTGCCAGTCTGTACGTGGGTGTGGGTATCTGGCTGATGATTGGCCGAAGTGGGTTTCCAGGCTTGTGTGTCTTGACATTTCCATACGCATATCCAGGTTTATATTCCCCAATAATCTTTGGCAGGTGGAGTCCAGATTTCTTGGTGTTCAGAGTTTCGATCAATTTGTTGACCTTTGCTTTCAGTTCGGCTGTAGTGTCCTTCGTTACCCTTTGGAATTTAGTTTGGTCAGAGAGTATGAGGTTCATTTTCACCAGATATTCGTCTTTTTTAAGAATGACGTGTATTGGCGACTTGTCGCCTCTCCTGACAACTATCTCCTTGTTCTCACGAAGGCTCTTAGCTGCCGCTTTGAGCTCGGGGGACAGTATGGTGCTTCTGTAGTTGCCTCGATTCTTTCCTCCTTCCGCAATAAGTTCTGCTTCTAAGGTATCTTTGGTGGTGACTTTCTTTTGTGCTTCGAGGTCGAATATGTCGTCCAACAGAATCTGTAATAAGTTTTACGAAACGCGCTCAAGTGTCGCGTCAGACTAGAAATAAAAATGAATTTTGGAGAATTGATCTTTGAATTACCATCAACAGTGAAAAGAAACGGAAGAAAGATCGAGAAAATTCGTGTTAGAATTAATAATCTTACTTTTTCGGCCATATTTAATATATATATATATATATATATATATATATATATATATATATATATATATATATATATATATATATATATATATATATACATATATATATATATACATATATATATATATATATATATATATATATATATATATATATATATATATATATATATATAAATATATATATATATATGTCGTACCTAGTAGCCATAACGCACTTCTCAGCCTACTATGCAAGGCCCCATTTGCCTAATAAGCCAAGTTTTCATGAATTAATTGTTTTTCGACTACCTAACCTACCTAACCTAACTTAACCTATTTTTTTCGGTTACCTAACCTAACCTAACCTATAAAGATAGGTTAGGTTAGGTTAGGTAGGGTTGGTTAGGTTCGGTCATATATCTACTCTAATTTTATCTCCAATAAAAAAACAATTGACCTCATACATAATGAAATGGGTAGCTTTATCATTTCATAAGAAAAAAATTAGAGAAAATATATTAATTCAGGAAAACTTGGCTTAATAGGCAAATTGGGCAGCGCATAGTAGGCTGAGAAGTGAGTTCTGGCTACTAGGTACGACATATATATATATATATATATATATATATATATATATATATATATATATATATATATATATATATATATATATATATATATATATATATATGTCGTACCTAGTAGCCAGAACTCACTTCTCAGCCTACTATTCAAGGCCCGATTTGCCTAATAAGCCAAGTTTTCCTGAATTAATATATTTACTATAATTTTTTTCTTATGAAATGATAAAGCAACCCTTTTCTCTATGTATGAGGTCAATTTTTTTTTATTGGAGTTAAAATTAACGTAGATATATGACCGAACCTAACCAACCCTACCTAACCTAACCTATATTTATAGGTAAGGTTAGGTTAGGTAGCCAAAAAAAGCTAGGTTAGGTGTTGTCCAAAGATTGTTTATCTTCACTTGTGGTTTATGCAAGTATAGGCTTATAAGCTGGACACGAGTTCTCTCACATTGACAGTGGCTTGACGAAAATTGCAGACTGACCCCTCACTCATCTGGTGCCTTCGGGAGGTAGAGATGTTTGAGATATATATATCTCGAACTATCTACTTCTTTTGTAAGGTCTGATGGCGTAGTGGGTTAAAGCATACTAGTTATGCCAGCTACTGGAAGGTAGTTGTGCTTTCTGGGTTCGAGTCCCACTGGTGGGTGTTGTCCAAAGATTGTTTATCTTCACTTGTGGTTTATGCAAGTATAGGCTTATAAGCTGGACACGAGTTCTCTCACATTGACAGTGGCTTGACGAAAATTGCAGACTGACCCCTCACTCATCTGGTGCCTTCGGGAGGTAGAGATGTTTGAGATATATATATATCTCGAACTATCTACTTCTTTTGTAAGGTCTGATGGCGTAGTGGGTTAAAGCATACTAGTTATGCCAGCTACTGGAAGGTAGTTGTGCTTTCTGGGTTCGAGTCCCACTGGTGGGTGTTGTCCAAAGATTGTTTATCTTCACTTGTGGTTTATGCAAGTATAGGCTTATAAGCTGGACACGAGTTCTCTCACATTGACAGTGGCTTGACGAAAATTGCAGACTGACCCCTCACTCATCTGGTGCCTTCGGGAGGTAGAGATGTTTGAGATATATATATATCTCGAACTATCTACTTCTTTTGTAAGGTCTGATGGCGTAGTGGGTTAAAGCATACTAGTTATGCCAGCTACTGGAAGGTAGTTGTGCTTTCTGGGTTCGAGTCCCACTGGTGGGTGTTGTCCAAAGATTGTTTATCTTCACTTGTGGTTTATGCAAGTATAGGCTTATAAGCTGGACACGAGTTCTCTCACATTGACAGTGGCTTGACGAAAATTGCAGACTGACCCCTCACTCATCTGGTGCCTTCGGGAGGTAGAGATGTTTGAGATATATATATATCTCGAACTATCTACTTCTTTTGTAAGGTCTGATGGCGTAGTGGGTTAAAGCATACTAGTTATGCCAGCTACTGGAAGGTAGTTGTGCTTTCTGGGTTCGAGTCCCACTGGTGGGTGTTGTCCAAAGATTGTTTATCTTCACTTGTGGTTTATGCAAGTATAGGCTTATAAGCTGGACACGAGTTCTCTCACATTGACAGTGGCTTGACGAAAATTGCAGACTGACCCCTCACTCATCTGGTGCCTTCGGGAGGTAGAGATGTTTGAGATATATATATATCTCGAACTATCTACTTCTTTTGTAAGGTCTGATGGCGTAGTGGGTTAAAGCATACTAGTTATGCCAGCTACTGGAAGGTAGTTGTGCTTTCTGGGTTCGAGTCCCACTGGTGGGTGTTGTCCAAAGATTGTTTATCTTCACTTGTGGTTTATGCAAGTATAGGCTTATAAGCTGGACACGAGTTCTCTCACATTGACAGTGGCTTGACGAAAATTGCAGACTGACCCCTCACTCATCTGGTGCCTTCGGGAGGTAGAGATGTTTGAGATATATATATATCTCGAACTATCTACTTCTTTTGTAAGGTCTGATGGCGTAGTGGGTTAAAGCATACTAGTTATGCCAGCTACTGGAAGGTAGTTGTGCTTTCTGGGTTCGAGTCCCACTGGTGGGTGTTGTCCAAAGATTGTTTATCTTCACTTGTGGTTTATGCAAGTATAGGCTTATAAGCTGGACACGAGTTCTCTCACATTGACAGTGGCTTGACGAAAATTGCAGACTGACCCCTCACTCATCTGGTGCCTTCGGGAGGTAGAGATGTTTGAGATATATATATATCTCGAACTATCTACTTCTTTTGTAAGGTCTGATGGCGTAGTGGGTTAAAGCATACTAGTTATGCCAGCTACTGGAAGGTAGTTGTGCTTTCTGGGTTCGAGTCCCACTGGTGGGTGTTGTCCAAAGATTGTTTATCTTCACTTGTGGTTTATGCAAGTATAGGCTTATAAGCTGGACACGAGTTCTCTCACATTGACAGTGGCTTGACGAAAATTGCAGACTGACCCCTCACTCATCTGGTGCCTTCGGGAGGTAGAGATGTTTGAGATATATATATATCTCGAACTATCTACTTCTTTTGTAAGGTCTGATGGCGTAGTGGGTTAAAGCATACTAGTTATGCCAGCTACTGGAAGGTAGTTGTGCTTTCTGGGTTCGAGTCCCACTGGTGGATGTTGTCCAAAGATTGTTTATCTTCACTTGTGGTTTATGCAAGTATAGGCTTATAAGCTGGACACGAGTTCTCTCACATTGACAGTGGCTTGACGAAAATTGCAGACTGACCCCTCACTCATCTGGTGCCTTCGGGAGGTAGAGATGTTTGAGATATATATATATCTCGAACTATCTACTTCTTTTGTAAGGTCTGATGGCGTAGTGGGTTAAAGCATACTAGTTATGCCAGCTACTGGAAGGTAGTTGTGCTTTCTGGGTTCGAGTCCCACTGGTGGGTGTTGTCCAAAGATTGTTTATCTTCACTTGTGGTTTATGCAAGTATAGGCTTATAAGCTGGACACGAGTTCTCTCACATTGACAGTGGCTTGACGAAAATTGCAGACTGACCCCTCACTCATCTGGTGCCTTCGGGAGGTAGAGATGTTTGAGATATATATATATCTCGAACTATCTACTTCTTTTGTAAGGTCTGATGGCGTAGTGGGTTAAAGCATACTAGTTATGCCAGCTACTGGAAGGTAGTTGTGCTTTCTGGGTTCGAGTCCCACTGGTGGGTGTTGTCCAAAGATTGTTTATCTTCACTTGTGGTTTATGCAAGTATAGGCTTATAAGCTGGACACGAGTTCTCTCACATTGACAGTGGCTTGACGAAAATTGCAGACTGACCCCTCACTCATCTGGTGCCTTCGGGAGGTAGAGATGTTTGAGATATATATATATCTCGAACTATCTACTTCTTTTGTAAGGTCTGATGGCGTAGTGGGTTAAAGCATACTAGTTATGCCAGCTACTGGAAGGTAGTTGTGCTTTCTGGGTTCGAGTCCCACTGGTGGGTGTTGTCCAAAGATTGTTTATCTTCACTTGTGGTTTATGCAAGTATAGGCTTATAAGCTGGACACGAGTTCTCTCACATTGACAGTGGCTTGACGAAAATTGCAGACTGACCCCTCACTCATCTGGTGCCTTCGGGAGGTAGAGATGTTTGAGATATATATATATCTCGAACTATCTACTTCTTTTGTAAGGTCTGATGGCGTAGTGGGTTAAAGCATACTAGTTATGCCAGCTACTGGAAGGTAGTTGTGCTTTCTGGGTTCGAGTCCCACTGGTGGGTGTTGTCCAAAGATTGTTTATCTTCACTTGTGGTTTATGCAAGTATAGGCTTATAAGCTGGACACGAGTTCTCTCACATTGACAGTGGCTTGACGAAAATTGCAGACTGACCCCTCACTCATCTGGTGCCTTCGGGAGGTAGAGATGTTTGAGATATATATATATCTCGAACTATCTACTTCTTTTGTAAGGTCTGATGGCGTAGTGGGTTAAAGCATACTAGTTATGCCAGCTACTGGAAGGTAGTTGTGCTTTCTGGGTTCGAGTCCCACTGGTGGGTGTTGTCCAAAGATTGTTTATCTTCACTTGTGGTTTATGCAAGTATAGGCTTATATATATATATATATATATATATATATATATATATATATATATATATATATATATATATATATATATATATATATATATATATATATATATATATATATATATATATATATATATATATATATGCAACAATGATCACAAAAACACTGATCCAAGTATGCAGAATAACCACATATGAAGAATAGAAAATGCTTAACGCGTTTTCGGCTAATTCGCCTTCATCAGAGCAAAGTAGAATGAAGATAAGATTGCTGATCAGACCTTTATATCCGCCTGGGCAGATCACCTGACCACCAAAAATAAGTGGAGGAAAGGAATTATAAGAAAGAAGGTAACTGCAGAAGGCCTATTGGCCCATACAAGGCAGCTCCTATTAATATCTCCAAGTGCCATACGTGTTTAAATGATTGCTATATTGTTTTGACGTGCTATATTGAGGCTTAAATAGGGATCCAACTTGTACATACCGGGGCTCACATTAAGGCTGTTGTTACAATGTTTGATCAGAGCAGACTCGATCACGTTTCGTTCAACAAAATCCTTACTTTTAACAATACATTTTGCCCCTGTGAAGTCGATAGAATGATTACATAAACTGGAATGTAAATACAATGCACTGGATTGCTGGGCTGTACGAATAGCGTATGAATGCTGTTTTAAACGCGAGGAAAGAGATTTACCTGTCTGGCCGATGTAAACACATTCACACTCATTACAAGGGATGGAATACACACAACCTGCTACAGACGAGGGCGAGTTCTTAATTAACATGGACTTAACTGTATTATCATTTTTGAACACTAGATTAATATTAAGGTTCTTCAGGGCTGGGGCAAGATTTACTAGACCCTCAGAATATGGTAATACCAACGAATTTTTCAGTTCTGGTTTCGACTTAGTAGTCTGTTTGTAGAAAGTCCTTTTTGCTTGACCAAACGCAAGATCCAAGATCGATTTTGGGTATTTTAACTTCTTCCCAATTTCAAATATATTTGCTATTTCTTCATCGAAAAATTCCGGACTACAAACTCTCAGTGCTCTGAGAAACATACCAGAAAAAACTGCCCGCTTGACCTGAACATGATGATTTGAATAGAAATGTACATACGAGCACACATTGGTAGGTTTCCTATACACATTGAATTTGAAACTTCTACCAATTCTATGAATCATGATGTCTAACAAAGGCAGAACACCATTCACTTCGTTCTCAATTGTGAATTTAATTGACGGAACCAGCGAATTGATTTGATTGAGAAAATCAGTTTCGTCATGATTAACCGGCCACAGGCACAAAATATCGTCAACGTACCTGTACCAAAGCAAATTTGAGGGTAAAATCCTGGGAAGGATATTTGTTTCGAAACATTCCATGTACAGATTGCTCAAAACAGGGGAGAGGGGATTACCCATCGCCATGCCAAATGTTTGTTTATAAAATGAATCATTAAAGCTGAAATAATTATCTTTAATGCACAATTTTATAAGTTCAATAATGGTGTTAGTAGGCAAAGTTAAATTATACCTTGGGAGTAGATCCCGTAAGAATGACAACAGATCATCAACAGGAACCCTAGTGAACAGAGCCGTCACATCAAAACTCACAAGTTTAAAATCATAATTTAATTTCAAACTAGACAACTTGTTAACCAAGTCCAAGTTGTTTGTTATGTGTGAGTTGGAAATGGAACCTACTACTGGAGACAAGACTTGGACAAGCCATTTGGAAAGTCTATATGCCACAGATCCAACAGAACTAATAATAGGTCTTGCAGGATTATTCGGTTTGTGTGTTTTAATAAGCCCATATAGATATGGGAGAGAAGGGGAACGACTTAAAAACTTAGGAATCAACTCCTTATCTTTCTTGAGCACGGTTTTAAGAGTTTTGTTGAAATGAGCAATAACTCTTTCAATAGGGTCACTATTAACAGGTAAGTAAGTGTCTCTGTCCTCCAATAACTGGTTCATTTTTGAACATAGTCTTCTTTGTCCATGATGACAACAGCATTGGATTTATCAGCTTTAGTGATATATTGAGAGTTATCTTTTTGAGGGTTTTGAACGCTCGCATAAACCTCTCTGGACAATTAGGCACAGTACCCTTAAGTAAAGACCCGTACACCATTCCCTTGCAAATATTGATGTCATCAGATGAAATCTCACT
This sequence comes from Procambarus clarkii, assembly GCF_040958095.1. Taxonomy (NCBI): domain Eukaryota; kingdom Metazoa; phylum Arthropoda; class Malacostraca; order Decapoda; family Cambaridae; genus Procambarus; species Procambarus clarkii. The sequence goes on from NC_091158.1 coordinate 33,536,280, forward strand.
AGATTTCTCCAAATTGCAAAAACTTTTGGCAATATTTGCATAATTCACATCTCTATTTGATATGGAGAAACTCAGACCATAACCAAGAGCAGTCATCGTATCATTATCAAGTTGTTTACTAGAGAGATTAATAACAAAGTCAGTGTTGGCATGTTTATTCCAATCACTTTGTTGAATGAGCCTATTTAATTTTGAATCAAGCTTCGTACTTACATTCGTGCAGGCAGATCTCATAGCGGTGTAACAATAATCCATCATCGGGCGATTCCATTCCAAGGGTACAGCTTGAGGAAATGAATACTTACGGCTGTTCAACACCTTAAAACATTCCCGTACTTCTAATTTAAGCAAATCAATATTTTTACCAAGCACTAAGCGGGAAATTTCATCAAACGGTCGGTCAGCTAATTTCAGCACACTGTTGGAGGATAGGGAACGGGGAAGCACTTGTTCACTGAGACATTTTCTAAGAAAATGAAGACGGATTTTTAACGTATAGGATTTCACTAAAGCAGAACGAAAATTAGAAACAAAAGGTTTAAGAGCAGGGTAGAGAGAGGAGAAGTGAAGAAATTGGCGCGTGGTATCCATGTATGCAACAATGATCACAAAAACACTGATCCAAGTATGCAGAATAACCACATATGAAGAATAGAAAATGCTTAACGCATTTTCGGCTAATTCGCCTTCATCAGAGCAAAGTAGAATGAAAATAAGATTGCTGATCAGACCTTTATATCCGCCTGGGCAGATCACCTGACCACCAAAAATAAGTGGAGGAAAGGAATTATAAGAAAGAAGGTAACTGCAGAAGGCCTATTGGCCCATACAAGGCAGCTCCTATTAATATCTCCAAGTGCCATACGTGTTTAAATGATTGCTATATTGTTTTGACGTGCTATATTGAGGCTTAAATAGGGATCCAACTTGTACATACCGGGGCTCACATTAAGGCTGTTGTTACAATGTTTGATCAGAGCAGACTCGATCACGTTTCGTTCAACAAAATCCTTACTTTTAACAATACATTTTGCCCCTGTGAAGTCGATAGAATGATTACATAAACTGGAATGTAAATACAACGCACTGGATTGCTGGGCTGTACGAATAGCGTATGAATGCTGTTTTAAACGCGAGGAAAGAGATTTACCTGTCTGGCCGATGTAAACACATTCACACTCATTACAAGGGATGGAATACACACAACCTGCTACAGACGAGGGCGAGTTCTTAATTAACATGGACTTAACTGTATTATCATTTTTGAACACTAGATTAATATTAAGGTTCTTCAGGGCTGGGGCAAGATTTACTAGACCCTCAGAATATGGTAATACCAACGAATTTTTCAGTTCTGGTTTCGACTTAGTAGTCTGTTTGTAGAAAGTCCTTTTTGCTTGACCAAACGCAAGATCCAAGATCGATTTTGGGTATTTTAACTTCTTCCCAATTTCAAATATATTTGCTATTTCTTCATCGAAAAATTCCGGACTACAAACTCTCAGTGCTCTGAGAAACATACCAGAAAAAACTGCCCGCTTGACCTGAACATGATGATTTGAATAGAAATGTACATACGAGCACACATTGGTAGGTTTCCTATACACATTGAATTTGAAACTTCTACCAATTCTATGAATCATGATGTCTAAAAAAGGCAGAACACCATTCACTTCATTCTCAATTGTGAATTTAATTGACGGAACCAGCGAATTGATTTGATTGAGAAAATCAGTTTCGTCATGATTAACCGGCCACAGGCACAAAATATCGTCAACGTACCTGTACCAAAGCAAATTTGAGGGTAAAATCCTGGGAAGGATATTTGTTTCGAAACATTCCATGTACAGATTGCTCAAAACAGGGGAGAGGGGATTACCCATCGCCATGCCAAATGTTTGTTTATAAAATGAATCATTAAAGCTGAAATAATTATCTTTAATGCACAATTTTATAAGTTCAATAATGGTGTTAGTAGGCAAAGTTAAATTATACCTTGGGAGTAGATCCCGTAAGAATGACAACAGATCATCAACAGGAACCCTAGTGAACAGAGCCGTCACATCAAAACTCACAAGTTTAAAATCATAATTTAATTTCAAACTAGACAACTTGTTAACCAAGTCCAAGTTGTTTGTTATGTGTGAGATGGAAATGGAACCTACTACTGGAGACAAGACTTGGACAAGCCATTTGGAAAGTCTATATGCCACAGATCCAACAGAACTAATAATAGGTCTTGCAGGATTATTCGGTTTGTGTGTTTTAATAAGCCCATATAGATATGGGAGAGAAGGGGAACGACTTAAAAACTTAGGAATCAACTCCTTATCTTTCTTGAGCACGGTTTTAAGAGTTTTGTTGAAATGAGCAATAACTCTTTCAATAGGGTCACTATTAACAGGTAAGTAAGTGTCTCTGTCCTCCAATAACTGGTTCATTTTTTGAACATAGTCTTCTTTGTCCATGATGACAACAGCATTGGATTTATCAGCTTTAGTGATATGTAGAGAGTTATCTTTTTTGAGGGTTTTGAACGCTCGCATAAACCTCTCTGGACAATTAGGCACAGTACCCTTAAGTAAAGACCCGTACACCATTCCCTTGCAAATATTGATGTCATCAGATGAAATCTCACTAGATTTCTCCAAATTGCAAAAACTTTTGGCAATATTTGCATAATTCACATCTCTATTTGATATGGAGAAACTCAGACCGTAACCAAGAGCAGTCATCGTATCATTATCAAGTTGTTTACTTGAGAGATTAATAACAAAGTCAGTGTTGGCATGTTTATTCCAATCACTTTGTTGAATGAGCCTATTTAATTTTGAATCAAGCTTCGTACTTACAATCGTGCAAGCAGATCTCATAGCGGTGTAACAATAATCCATCATCGGGCGATTCCATTCCAAGGAAATGGAAAATGAATACTTACGGCTGTTCAACACCTTAAAACATTCCCGTACTTCTAATTTAAGCAAATCAATATTTTTACCAAGCACTAAGCGGGAAATTTCATCAAACGGTCGGTCAGCTAATTTCAGCACACTGTTGGAGGATAGGGAACGGGGAAGAACTTGTTCACTGAGACATTTTCTAAGAAAATGAAGACGGATTTTTAACGTATAGGATTTCACTAAAGCAAAACGAAAATTAGAAACAAAAGGTTTAAGAGCAGGGTAGAGAGAGGAGAAGTGAAGAAATTGGCGCGTGGTATCCATGTATGCAACAATGATCACAAAAACACTGATCCAAGTATGCAGAATAACCACATATGAAGAATAGAAAATGCTTAACGCGTTTTCGGCTAATTCGCCTTCATCAGAGCAAAGTAGAATGAAGATAAGATTGCTGATCAGACCTTTATATCCGCCTGGGCAGATCACCTGACCACCAAAAATAAGTGGAGGAAAGGAATTATAAGAAAGAAGGTAACTGCAGAAGGCCTATTGGCCCATACAAGGCAGCTCCTATTAATATCTCCAAGTGCCATACGTGTTTAAATGATTGCTATATTGTTTTTGACGTGCTATATTGAGGCTTAAATAGGGATCCAACTTGTACATACCGGGGCTCACATTAAGGCTGTTGTTACAATGTTTGATCAGAGCAGACTCGATCACGTTTCGTTCAACAAAATCCTTACTTTTAACAATACATTTGCCCCTGTGAAGTCGATAGAATGATTACATAAACTGGAATGTAAATACAATGCACTGGATTGCTGGGCTGTACGAATAGCGTATGAATGCTGTTTTAAACGCGAGGAAAGAGATTTACCTGTCTGGCCGATGTAAACACATTCACACTCATTACAAGGGATGGAATACACACAACCTGCTACAGACGAGGGCGAGTTTCTTAATTAACATGGACTTAACTGTATTATCATTTTTGAACACTAGATTAATATTAAGGTTCTTCAGGGCTGGGGCAAGATTTACTAGACCCTCAGAATATGGTAATACCAACGAATTTTTCAGTT
>NC_091158.1:33540767-33566134 GCF_040958095.1 Procambarus clarkii
CTCCATCTTGCTGACACTTCGGGCTGACAACATGAACTAACTGAACAAATGAAGGATATCCACTGAAGACACAAGCATGCAATCAATAGTGTCTCGGTTTCCCTGACAGCTACTATAATCACAAGGTTAGGGGTTCTCCCGCCCCCCAGGAGAGACTCACGTAACTAGGCGGGTAGTCCAACAGTGACCCCCCCCCCCCTATCACAACCCAGTGTGAACACTCTTTGCAACTCCCAACAAGAAGTTGCACTGTTGTAAACAGTAACAAAGACAGGCAAGGCGGGATTCTGGGACACAGCTCCACAGATCCCTAGATGACTCTACTCTCGTCACCAGACGACAACCAAAAGAAATTGCCTTAAGTGATTAATTATGTTAATTGACTGATCGCAGCAGTCAGCAACAAAGTACTACGGTAATCACAAACAATTGTCTCACACTAGACAACAACATGATGATACTCTACGTTAATCTTTAACACTTGTCTCTCTCTTGTTAACAATAACTCAAACTTATATTACATCACACTTGACTCCTTGCAAGCATTCAGTGAGTAATTCTCAATTAAGGTCAAACGGACCACTAATTACATCCCCATTGAGTTACGTTAACTAAGCCTACCCTAACTTGGTAGCTTCTCAACAGTCTGTGTCAAAAAATTACTAGTGAGTGTTAATTACCCTAATTAATTCCCTAATTAATTCTGAGCAATTAATTAACTGTCACCAGGACCGATAATTAATCATCCATAAATACGTCTCACTCTGCACTGCCTAAGCAGGTCTCATCAAACACTGTGAATTCACGGGAAAGGAGTTAATTACCCTAATTAACAAGATGTGCCACTAATCCACTGTCCTCAGACAGGATATGATTAATACAACGATTTATGCTAGCTCCATGACCTCGCTTTACCGAGTCATCGGAGCTCTCCAATGTTAATTACTCCACTAATTAACCTGAGCCACTAATTGCTATACCCCTGAAAGGTAATTATTCTCGAGCATATTACGTTAACACAAATACTGACAGACTCTGACAGATCCTCTCCCACTACGTGAATTCATGATGAGACGGCTAATTACATAATTAGCTAGAGTGGTCAATTAGTTGTCACACGGACAATTAATTGCTCCCGAGACGTATCTCACTCAAGCTCAACACTGTTTTCTCTCTTAACAGCCCCCACTCACTCCACAATACTAAGTGTGCACCCCTTATCCAGTTAATTACCCCTTACTTAATTAACTCACTGAATCCTTAAGTCCTCAACACAACTTAAAGAAACAAAGTAACCCCAGCGTTTCATAGGTCACACTACAATGGCATGCAACATCATAATTGCACTCCCCACATATGGTTGCGGCTACTGCAACTCGCTAATTACTGTGCCCACACAATAATGACACACGGTTGTGCAACACACAAAAGTATACCGATATTACTGCCCCCCTTATCTTGCACCCGTTGCAAAGGACTACGGTGAACACACACACTTACCTCAGCAAGGCAATTAACCCATCAATTGCCTGCTCTCATTAAGTACTGTGAATTCCCCTGAATAATCCTAGAGGTCCCTTAAACCCTCAACACAGTTCCTAGGGCAATAATATCGTATAACTGGTAACAACACTGCACAAACCTGCAACATAATGATGCCGTAAGCATACCCCACATGCTAATGACATCATTAGGCAATCAGTCAGCCATCACATCTACTGACTCACCACACAGCACAGTACATAAAGAATGCAAATGAACATATAGAAATGGCATTCACATAATCAACGAAAATTATATCATCAAGTAAATGTAACTAACTACACAGACCTCAGGGGCCCCCCATTGACATCCCTGCAACCGGGCCTGCTTACCTCTAATGATTATAATTTTACGGTACTCTATGGCATTAATCCAGTCTGAACGATTATATAGAATCGACAGGCTGGATCACTTATATGGTAAATCTCTACACTGACCGGTTACATACTCTAGTCAGTCTACTATATATTCATTATGATACTACAGTGTGGTCCCGTGTATAATATCTATCTCCAGGTACCGCCCTACTAATCACCTGGACCCTACTGACAGCTGTCACTCAGCTGCTTCTCTAGCCTGGCGAGGCTCTGAGACAACTCTTACCGTGAATTTCCACCGGTACCCATCATACTGTGCACAATGATAATAGTCCTATCACAACCCTTATTTTTTCACAACTACCACACTAGCTGTCAACACTTAGCTTGCTTGCTCCTCATGCGTCGACAAGATGTGGCCCTAGGCTGTCCCGGGAAAGTGGCCAAGGCATGTGGCCACTGCGTGGCCCACAGCGCCTCTCCCGAGCTGAGAGGGGGGGATGTGGTGGTGGTAGCCGTCGCGCGGGCAGGCGGCTGGGTGGCATGGGGGTGGCCACGGGTAGTGCATGACGTCATAGCAACCCACCCGGCTGAGCGGGCGCGAGGTGGGGTTTGGCCGCGCGGGTGGCCTGGGTGGGTGGCCCCCCCCCAAGCAGCTGGCCAAGGTGGGCGGCGCAGGTGGCCACGGGCGGGCGCGCACATGGGTGCCTCAGGCTGGCAGGCTGCCGCCCACAGGAGTACCCACGCGGCTGGGGAATCACTTACAACCCTATCAAACCAGAGCCTGCCCTGCTCTACACTGGGGTAACAATGGCCGGTGGCGTCCCCACACTGACGCAGCCTGGCGGAATGCAAAGTCCAACATGGGCCTGTAATATCACACACACTTACACTGCCCAACACCAATCGTCCATTGCCACTAGACAGGATACTCGACCCACCTGTTACACCATGAGGCTCTGCCAGCTGCCTCATGGGCGGACACAGTCAACTGTCTCTTTAGCTTTTTACTGTTCCTTCCGTAAATCCTTGGCCCCAATTCACCTAATTGGGCCGTGACACAACCCCTGATGGCAGGAGTGCCATATTCGATGAGTAATTTGGACGTGAGAAGCGATTAACGTGGGGTGGAGGTTGCCGGCGTGCCACCTCCACCAGACACTTCTTCCTCCCCTGGCCGCCCAATTCAAACTGCCTCCCTGGCGGGCAGGGAAACTCAATTACCCATACCTCCTCCCTACTTTGTCTTGACCAATCAGCTCGAAGCCGGCACGGCTCCTCGTGCCTAAACCAATCACCTCTCTCCGTCATCCTTCGGCGTCCTGTGACGTCACAAGGAGGGGGAGGCCTAAACAAAGGCACGATGTCTCCCATGTGGGGGGGGAAAGGCAACGTTCACTCCACTCTCCCCCAACCTCTAACGGTTTTAGTCAAGTACCTCCTCTGGTAGTACAGTATCATACTGACAACTCCGTATCACACTGACCATAGAGTTTCACACTAACCCTGCAGTGTAACATTGACCATATGGTGTTTCACTGACCATACAGTGTTACACTGACCATACAGTTTCACACTGACCATACAGTGTCACATTGACCATTCAGTGTCACACTGATCATTCAGTGCCACACACTGACCATTCAGTGTCACTGATAAAGTGCCAAACTGACTATGTAGTGTCGCTCTCACCATACAGTGACACACTGACCATACAGTGCTACACAATATCACACTGATCACTCAGTGTTACACTAACTATACAGTGTCACACTAACCATACAGTTCCACACTGACCACAGAGTGTAACACTGACCATACAGTTCCACACTGACCATACAGTGCAATGCTGTCCATACTGTATCATATTGACCATATAGTGCCACACTGCCAATAAAGTGCCACACTGACCATACAGTGGCTTTCAGACCATTCAGTGTCACATTGACCATATTTTGTCACACTGACCTCATAGTTTCACACTAACCATATAGTGCCATACACACTACAGAGTGTCACATTGACCATATGGTGTTACACTGATCTTAATGTGCCACACCGCCCATACAATGCAATACTGTCCATACAGTGTCTCATTGACCTTATAGAGTTACACGGACTATACAGTGTACGTTTTACCATATAGTGTCACACAGAAAATACAATATCACACTGACCATACAGCGCCACACTGACCATACAGTGTAACACTGACCATACAATGTCACAATGATCATATAGTGTCAAATGGATCATATAGAGTCACACTGACCATTCAGTGTCACACTGACCATTCAGTGTCACATTTACCATTCAGTGCCACACTTACCATACAGTGTCACACTGACCATACAGTGTTGCACTGATCATACAATGCCACACAGTGTCACACTGACCATACATGGCCACACAGTGTCACACTGACCATACATGGCCACACAGTGTCACACTGACCATACATGGCCACACAGTGTCACACTGACCATACATGGCCACACAGTGTCACACTGACCATACATGGCCACACAGTGTCACACTGACCATACATGGCCACACAGTGTCACACTGACCATACATGGCCACACAGTGTCACACTGACCATACATGGCCACACAGTGTCACACTGACCATACATGGCCACACAGTGTCACACTGACCATACATGGCCACACAGTGTCACACTGACCATACATGGCCACACAGTGTCACACTGACCATACATGGCCACACAGTGTCACACTGACCATACATGGCCACACAGTGTCACACTGACCATACATGGCCACACAGTGTCACACTGACCATACATGGCCACACAGTGTCACACTGACCATACATGGCCACAAAGTGTCACAGTGACCATACATGGCCACAAAGTGTCACAGTGACCATACATGGCCACAAAGTGTCACAGTGACCATACATGGCCACAAAGTGTCACAGTGACCATACATGGCCACAAAGTGTCACAGTGACCATACATGGCCACAAAGTGTCACAGTGACCATACATGGCCACAAAGTGTCACAGTGACCATACATGGCCACAAAGTGTCACAGTGACCATACATGGCCACAAAGTGTCACAGTGACCATACATGGCCACAAAGTGTCACAGTGACCATACATGGCCACACAGTGTCAAAGTGACCATACATGGCCACAAAGTGTCACAGTGACCAAACATGGCCACACAGTGTCACAGTTGTCGGAAAATCCGACACCATTTAATATATCATACAGACAGATAATAATTTCTGCTGTATTACCAACAAGTTACCCATAGAAAACATAACTTGTAGTGGAATTATCATCTAAAGAAAACGGGATATCATCACCACATACTATTATAATTCACCAGCTATTCTGCTGGGAATTGTTCTTAAATACATTAGTCTTTGGACTTTACCATCATAAAAACATCTTATATAAATTAACTTAATTATCAATATTAAAGTAGAGTAAATGTGACCCTTCTATCACTTTCTGAAATCTGGACAAAGTAGGCCAGGCGTCAGTGGGGAAGGAGGGCAGCCATTGTTGTTTATATTGAGACCAGAGGCTCACACGGGAGCAAATACGGCTCCTGTTAAATTTACTTGGACGTAGTGTTATGGAAACCAAAGGTGTACCATTTTTCAACACGCTGTCTACAAATTCAAGTTAAGTGTCTATCCGAAACCCGTTTATCATTCATTTATGGCCATTAATGTCAGGATATAGGGTTAGCCGGTTAGAACGCGAAATCGCCTCATACTAAAGGTAATTAAGCCAGGTCTTTAATGTTCCATGTACTGTATAGTGTTTTCTCTGATATAGCTTGTCATATATAGGATTCTGGCTTCACAGCTAGCGCACTTTTGACAGGTCAAGACGAGGATGCAAGATTTTGTGCACCAGTTACTGGGTGATATGGAAGCTACCTCAAAGAGGATAATTTGGTGTCTACACCCTAGTTATACCTGGTGGACTAACCTGCTGTACTATAAGATAAGGAACCTCTTTAATGTATGTAGTTATTTCTGTAGTTTGATTGGCTGCATATATATAAACTAATAAACCCCCCCTAATGTGTAGAGGATCGATTTGTGAGATTATGAGATTATTGCAGAAATACAGTCCACTTATCATTATACAAATTGCTATCGAAGTATATAAATTAACGTAAATATAAATTCATATAAATTAAATAAATATAAATCTCACAGGTCGGTTCCCACATTATTTGGTCATCTTCGAACCGGATGACGGATTATTTGATCCTATGAACCCACATTTGGTCATCTTAGTACCGGATGAACCAGTTAACCAGTGGATTCATTAAATAAACTAGTGCAGTGTTATTTAAACAAAGCCAGCCAGTCATAGACAGCGGCGATGCCTCGTGGGAGCTCAGGAGCCTCCCTCAGCCGAGTTCAGCCTTAGTCAGCGGTTTCATGCACACCCACAGATTTGGTGGCGTGTTATTCTGTGAAATGACAGCGCTAATATAGAAACCAGCCAAATTAGTGACTGTGTCTTCGCGAGATTGTTCACGGATTTCGTGGTGTTACATTTCGCGAGAGATTATCTACGAATTTTGTGGAGTTTATTTCGCGAGGTCACTAATAACATTTAATACTTCTAGATAATATTAGAAGTTTCATAGAGGCTAATTAAGAGGCTATTAACAATAATTGTGTATATTATTTCTCCAAAATAGAGAATTATTTAATATATTGCACTAGTGATCACAGTATAATATTTACTAATTGCCAACCCACAACAGGGTAGGATAAAACCATTGACTAGTTGAACTATTATCGTTCATCTTAGTCCCATTATTACCATAGTCAGTTGTACTATATTGATCAACCTAACACCATTAATGAATGGTCCAGACCCTATTTTGGGTGTAATTTTTATCAACTCGAGTTGAGTTGTGTATATATAATAATTTACTTATGATCATTACACCTTTGAGTGATTAATTAGTGTCTCTACCATCCTAGGGTGATATAGAAGAGCTAACCTAAAGGTACTTCCAGTGACACTGGTTTATCACTCAAATCATTAGTGTGGATGATTGTATATATATAATGTGTATTAATTTTAAGTGCTAACCTCTAGTAGAAGTAGGATTATTGCCTAGTGAGTTCAGAATTTACCCTAGGCTACCATTAGTGTTTGTTCAGTATTATGAGCAGCCCAAGTACAAGCCCCACAAGGCTTCACCAACGAGCCAGTATGGATAATGCAGGGAGAATGAAAAGAACCCTTGCAGGTCTTAAAGGCCACTTAACAAGACAGATCAAGAAATGTGAAGATTTGTCACAACAATCTCAAGTTGATTATGCTGACCTGGAAAGCTATTATCAAGCAGCTGCAGGTAAATTTGAGCAAATCAAATGCCAAATAGCAACATATGTGGCTGAACTTGCCAACACTAATTTATCAGAAACAGAAATAGACGACATTATGGTTGATCTTGCGAATTATGAAGATCACACTCAGGCCACGTTACAGCCTTATGTCAAATTAATTGCCCAGAACAAGGCAACAGCAACAACAACAACAGTTGCATCTAATACGAGTCAAGCAGAAGCTCGACTCCCTCCAATTAATTTACCCACTTTCTCAGGAAAAGATGAGGAAGATTGGGACGAATTTTGGAACAAATTCGTTGACCTTGTAGACTCAAAACAATCTTTACCAAAGAGTAGTAAATTCTCTTATTTGCAAGGTCAATTATCAGGTGAGGCTAAAACAGTAGTATCCCATCTGAGATTAACTAATGACGGCTATGATCTGGCAGTAAAACTCCTCAAGGATAATTATGCTGATCCAGAAGTAAGAACATCACATTTAGTTCATGAGCTGTTGCATTTACCCCCACCGGAGGCTTCAGTTGATTCACTCCAAGTCTTCAAGCTGGAGGTAGAATCATTGATCAATGCCCTCAGCCTGACAGCAGATACAAACGGGGCTGAGTGGGTCTTGAAAATAATTGTCCAGGAGAAAATACCTAGGGACATATTGAGACAAATGAGTGCTCATTACAATAAAAGTATCTTATCCATGAATGAAATATCTGAAGGTTTAAAGTCAGTAGTTCATCAATTACGAACACATGACAAATTAAAACCACCAAGTAAACCCTCAGAAACCAATAATAGTAAACCACAGAGTACCAAAGGTACTCCAAATCAATCTAGACAATATAATTCAACACCAAAGTGGAACAGTGGCAGTGTGGGCGTATATGCAGTGGGACCCTCCAAGCCTATAGTTACTGTGTCACCCAAGAACGTGACACCAAAGGGTACAGGAAGCTATGGAACATGTTTGTTCTGCAATGAGAAACATTCAATGTACCACTGCCCTAATTTTCCTGATAGTGACGCCCGTGTTGAGCGACTCAAAGATTTGCAACATTGCACGAGGTGCCTCAGGAAACATAACATCAAGGATTGTGATACCCAATTACACACCTGTAATAGGTGTAACAAAGGTCAACACCATGCAGCATTGTGCAGAGACACCAAAACAACGTCTCCAAACCCCAAGGTGGAAGATAGCATTCCCACCACAGTACAGTACTGCAAGGTGCAACCAACAAAGAGTGTCCAATCGGCAAAGTCTAAAGGTAATACGACTTTGCCTACTGCCCAAATTACCATCCTGAATAAGAGGGCCAAGGTCCATACCCGTGGGTTGTTTGACCAAGGATCCCAGAGAACATATATCACTAAAAAGCTGGCAGATGAATTACAATTAAGGCCTGTAGCCCAGATGTCATTCAACATCTCAGGGTTTGTAACAGATGCAGGACCTCAAGTCTACCAGGTGGTACAACCATCAGTACGCTTAGGCAGGTACGTCTGTCGAGTACAAGCCATTGTGGTGGACAAAATACCAGTAGACCTACAAGTTCAAGGTCTGAGAGCAACAGCCAAATTCCTGAGAAATAGAGGAATAAAATTGGCAGATAATATTAAGTCTGATCACCTCACCGACTTCGGTCTCCTTGTAGGGACAGACTATTGCCATCGATTCATCGGTAGCCCTACTAAATATCAGGGTATAACCATGTTAAACTCTGCAGGAGGTAAATTACTCTCAGGCCCAGTATAATAAGGCTTGAATATTAGCCTTTCAAGAGTTGACAGGGAAATGAAATCGCATTAGACTTCTAACCCCTGCAACTCTAGTACGGGACATCCGTCCTGTACGAACAGACGCACAAATGTGTGATTACTAACTACTAACATCAAATTAATCTAATAATTCGAAGGAGGAGTATCGGTGTTCGTCTGTTCTAATTAGGACTTCGACCCGTGAGCAGCCCCCTGGGGAATTATGTCGGAAAATCCGACACCATTTAATATATCATACAGACAGATAATAATTTCTGCTGTATTACCAACAAGTTACCCATAGAAAACGTAACTTGTAGTGGAATTATCATCTAAAGAAAACGGGATATCATCACCACATACTATTATAATTCACCAGCTATTCTGCTGGGAATTGTTCTTAAATACATTAGTCTTTGGACTTTACCATCATAAAAACATCTTATATAAATTAACTTAATTATCAATATTAAAGTAGAGTAAATGTGACCCTTCTATCACTTTCTGAAATCTGGACAAAGTAGGCCAGGCGTCAGTGGGGAAGGAGGGCAGCCATTGTTGTTTATATTGAGACCAGAGGCTCACACGGGAGCAAATACGGCTCCTGTTAAATTTACTTGGACGTAGTGTTATGGAAACCAAAGGTGTACCATTTTTCAACACGCTGTCTACAAATTCAAGTTAAGTGTCTATCCGAAACCCGTTTATCATTCATTTATGGCCATTAATGTCAGGATATAGGGTTAGCCGGTTAGAACGCGAAATCGCCTCATACTAAAGGTAATTAAGCCAGGTCTTTAATGTTCCATGTACTGTATAGTGTTTTCTCTGATATAGCTTGTCATATATAGGATTCTGGCTTCACAGCTAGCGCACTTTTGACAGGTCAAGACGAGGATGCAAGATTTTGTGCACCAGTTACTGGGTGATATGGAAGCTACCTCAAAGAGGATAATTTGGTGTCTACACCCTAGTTATACCTGGTGGACTAACCTGCTGTACTATAAGATAAGGAACCTCTTTAATGTATGTAGTTATTTCTGTAGTTTGATTGGCTGCATATATATAAACTAATAAACCCCCCCTAATGTGTAGAGGATCGATTTGTGAGATTATGAGATTATTGCAGAAATACAGTCCACTTATCATTATACAAATTGCTATCGAAGTATATAAATTAACGTAAATATAAATTCATATAAATTAAATAAATATAAATCTCACAGGTCGGTTCCCACAACAGTGACCATACATGGCCACAAAGTGTCACAGTGACCATACATGGCCACAAAGTGTCACAGTGACCATACATGGCCACAAAGTGTCACAGTGACCATACATGGCCACAAAGTGTCACAGTGACCATACATGGCCACAAAGTGTCACAGTGACCATACATGGCCACAAAGTGTCACAGTGACCATACATGGCCACAAAGTGTCACAGTGACCATACATGGCCACAAAGTGTCACAGTGACCATACATGGTCACAAAGTGTCACAGTGACCATACATGGCCACAAAGTGTCACAGTGACCATACATGGCCACAAAGTGTCACAGTGACCATACATGGCCACAAAGTGTCACAGTGACCATACATGGCCACAAAGTGTCACAGTGACCATACATGGCCACACAGTGTCACAGTGACCATACATGGCCACAAAGTGTCACAGTGACCATACATGGCCACAAAGTGTCACAGTGACCATACATGGCCACACAGTGTCACAGTGACCATACATGGCCACAAAGTGTCACAGTGACCATACATGGCCACAAAGTGTCACAGTGACCATACATGGCCACAAAGTGTCACAGTGACCATACATGGCCACAAAGTGTCACAGTGACCATACATGGCCACAAAGAGTCACAGTGACCATACATGGCCACAAAGTGTCACAGTGACCATACATGGCCACAAAGTGTCACAGTGACCATACATGGCCACAAAGTGTCACAGTGACCATACATGGCCACAAAGTGTCACAGTGACCATACATGGCCACAAAGTGTCACAGTGACCATACATGGCCACAAAGTGTCACAGTGACCATACATGGCCACAAAGTGTCACAGTGACCATACATGGCCACAAAGTGTCACAGTGACCATACATGGCCACAAAGTGTCACAGTGACCATACATGGCCACAAAGTGTCACAGTGACCATACATGGCCACAAAGTGTCACAGTGACCATACATGGCCACAAAGTGTCACAGTGACCATACATGGCCACAAAGTGTCACAGTGACCATACATGGCCACAAAGTGTCACAGTGACCATACATGGCCACAAAGTGTCACAGTGACCATACATGGCCACAAAGTGTCACAGTGACCATACATGGCCACAAAGTGTCACAGTGACCATACATGGCCACACAGTGTCACATTGACCATACATGGCCACAAAGTGTCACAGTGACCATACATGGCCACACAGTGTCACAGTGACCATACATGGCCACAAAGTGTCACAGTGACCATACATGGCCACACAGTGTCACAGTGACCATACATGGCCACAAAGTGTCACAGTGACCATACATGGCCACACAGTGTCACAGTGACCATACATGGCCACAAAGTGTCACAGTGACCATACATGGCCACACAGTGTCACAGTGACCATACATGGCCACAAAGTGTCACAGTGACCATACATGGCCACAAAGTGTCACAGTGACCATACATGGCCACAAAGTGTCACAGTGACCATACATGGCCACAAAGTGTCACAGTGACCATACATGGCCACAAAGTGTCACAGTGACCATACATGGCCACAAAGTGTCACAGTGACCATACATGGCCACAAAGTGTCACAGTGACCATACATGGCCACAAAGTGTCACAGTGACCATACATGGCCACAAAGTGTCACAGTGACCATACATGGCCACAAAGTGTCACAGTGACCATACATGGCCACAAAGTGTCACAGTGACCATACATGGCCACAAAGTGTCACAGTGACCATACATGGCCACAAAGTGTCACAGTGACCATACATGGCCACAAAGTGTCACAGTGACCATACATGGCCACAAAGTGTCACAGTGACCATACATGGCCACAAAGTGTCACAGTGACCATACATGGCCACAAAGTGTCAAAGTGACCATACATGGCCACAAAGTGTCACAGTGACAATACATGGCCACACAGTGTCACAGTGACCATACATGGCCACACAGTGTCACAGTGACCATACATGGCCACACAGTGTCACAGTGACCATACATGGCCACACAGTGTCACAGTGACCATACATGGCCACACAGTGTCACAGTGACCATACATGGCCACACAGTGTCACAGTGACCATACATGGCCACACAGTGTCACAGTGACCATACATGGCCACACAGTGTCACAGTGACCATACATGGCCACAAAGTGTCACAGTGACCATACATGGCCACACAGTGTCACAGTGACCATACATGGCCACAAAGTGTCACAGTGACCATACATGGCCACACAGTGTCACAGTGACCATACATGGCCACAAAGTGTCACAGTGACCATACATGGCCACAAAGTGTCACAGTGACCATACATGGCCACAAAGTGTCACAGTGACCATACATGGCCACAAAGTGTCACAGTGACCATACATGGCCACAAAGTGTCACAGTGACCATACATGGCCACAAAGTGTCACAGTGACCATACATGGCCACAAAGTGTCACAGTGACCATACATGGCCACAAAGTGTCACAGTGACCATACATGGCCACAAAGTGTCACAGTGACCATACATGGCCACAAAGTGTCACAGTGACCATACATGGCCACAAAGTGTCACAGTGACCATACATGGCCACAAAGTGTCACAGTGACCATACATGGCCACAAAGTGTCACAGTGACCATACATGGCCACAAAGTGTCACAGTGACCATACATGGCCACAAAGTGTCACAGTGACCATACATGGCCACAAAGTGTCACAGTGACCATACATGGCCACAAAGTGTCACAGTGACCATACATGGCCACAAAGTGTCACAGTGACCATACATGGCCACAAAGTGTCACAGTGACCATACATGGCCACAAAGTGTCACAGTGACCATACATGGCCACAAAGTGTCACAGTGACCATACATGGCCACAAAGTGTCACAGTGACCATACATGGCCACAAAGTGTCACAGTGACCATACATGGCCACAAAGTGTCACAGTGACCATACATGGCCACAAAGTGTCACAGTGACCATACATGGCCACAAAGTGTCACAGTGACCATACATGGCCACAAAGTGTCACAGTGACCATACATGGCCACAAAGTGTCACAGTGACCATACATGGCCACAAAGTGTCACAGTGACCATACATGGCCACAAAGTGTCACAGTGACCATACATGGCCACAAAGTGTCACAGTGACCATACATGGCCACAAAGTGTCACAGTGACCATACATGGCCACAAAGTGTCACAGTGACCATACATGGCCACAAAGTGTCACAGTGACCATACATGGCCACAAAGTGTCACAGTGACCATACATGGCCACAAAGTGTCACAGTGACCATACATGGCCACAAAGTGTCACAGTGACCATACATGGCCACAAAGTGTCACAGTGACCATACATGGCCACAAAGTGTCACAGTGACCATACATGGCCACAAAGTGTCACAGTGACCATACATGGCCACAAAGTGTCACAGTGACCATACATGGCCACAAAGTGTCACAGTGACCATACATGGCCACAAAGTGTCACAGTGACCATACATGGCCACAAAGTGTCACAGTGACCATACATGGCCACAAAGTGTCACAGTGACCATACATGGCCACAAAGTGTCACAGTGACCATACATGGCCACAAAGTGTCACAGTGACCATACATGGCCACAAAGTGTCACAGTGACCATACATGGCCACAAAGTGTCACAGTGACCATACATGGCCACAAAGTGTCACAGTGACCATACATGGCCACAAAGTGTCACAGTGACCATACATGGCCACAAAGTGTCACAGTGACCATACATGGCCACAAAGTGTCACAGTGACCATACATGGCCACAAAGTGTCACAGTGACCATACATGGCCACAAGTGTCACAGTGACCATACATGGCCACAAAGTGTCACAGTGACCATACATGGCCACACAGTGTCACAGTGACCATACATGGCCACAAAGTGTCACAGTGACCATACATGGCCACAAAGTGTCACAGTGACCATACATGGCCACAAAGTGTCACAGTGACCATACATGGCCACAAAGTGTCACAGTGACCATACAAAACTCAGTTTTAAACATTACTTATGAGATGGAGAGTGGGGGGGTAAGCTGCCCTTCCTACATGTAGCAGTCGTGGAAAGGAACGGCATCTTTCATTATGCAGTATACACTAAAGAGATAAACAGGTAGTTGCGTTTTGCAACTACTTCATGCTTGATATATATTTTGGCAGTTGCAAAGCGCAACTACTTCATGCTACAGGCCAATGGAGACACACCAACATCGACGAAGACCTCCGTACTCGAATCGACCAAAACCTCGACATTCTTGCAGATCGACATCGCCACAGCACTAAAACCAGGATCATCAAGAAACTTACAACACTATTCGGAGGACCTCTGGCGATTCCTCGACCTAGAGATGGCTTTTTAAACTTTGCTGGAATCAATCTCACTGAGGACCAAATCACTCTCTTAAATCTGGGAATAAACTGTCACGTTATGTCCAGTCCAAGTGAGATAGCCCGGAAATTGGATTTGGAGTTCCTATTGGACGACATATTCGACCTCTGTAACGCAAAAGAAGGTTACCACCAAAAACACCTTGCAAGCAGAGCTTATTGCAGAAAGATTCGAGGTAATTACAGAAGCACTATACTGTTCCCCGAGCTCAAAGCGGCAGCTAAGAGCCTTCGTGAGAATAAGGAGATAGTCGTCAGGAGAGGTGACAAGTCGCCAATATACGTTATTTTTAAAACAGATGAATATTTGGCAAAAATGAACCTCATCCCCTCCAACCAAGCTAAATTTCAAAGGGTTATGAGGGACACTTCAGCCGAAATGAAAACGAAGGTAAAGAGAGTTATTGAAAATGTGAACGCCAAGAAATCTGGACACCATCTGTCAAAGGTTATCGTCGAATACAAACCTCGTTACGCATATGGGAATGTCAAGACCCACAAACATGGAAACCCACTTCGGCCAATCATCAGCCAGATACCCCCCCCCCCCTTCCTTACAGACAGGCTAAGCGACTCAAATGCCTACTGACTCCTAATGTGCCTTGTGCTTTTAGCCTGAAGTTTCCAAAGAAATTCTTGGCGCTTTCCCGACAATTCCCTTCCCATCCATTCCAAAGATATTCGTAGACTTACTGCGGGGAGCGCGGGCGACAGGGATAAAAGCATCTCTGGATGTAGAGTCGCTGTTTAACAACGTGCCTGTGGACGATACAATCAGGATGATGATGGACAGAGTATATCGTGATCCAGCTTGTGCCCCTCTGGACATACCAGAGAGCATACTGAGGAAGTTACTCAAAGCCTGCACTAAAGAGGTACCCTTCCTGAGTCCCAATGGGCACATGTATAAACAAATAGATAGGGTCCAATGGGTTCTCCCCTAGGTGTACTGTTTGCAAACTTCTACATGGGTACCATAGAGTAGAGGATATTAGTTGTCATGAAACCCGCCATATACGGCAGGCACGTTGAAGACTTATTTACGCAGGTACATGATGTCAGACGTCTGAAGCAGTTGAAGGAGGCATTCAAGCAAAATTCGGTGTTAAGTTTCACTTCACTTAAGTTTCAGAGATGTAGGGTGAGGGGAAGCTGCCCTTTCTAGATGTAACAGTATCGGAAAGGAATGGTGGCTTCCACACTGCAGTGTACATTAAGGAAACGAACAAAGGAATGTGCCTTAATGCCAATGGTGACTGCCGAGACAGGTACAAGCGGAGTGTTGCCAATGCTTACATCGACTGAGCTCTCACTCACAGCTCTGGTTGGAGGCTGGTCGACAAAGAACTCTGTAGAGTAAGGTAGGTCCTAGTCAACAATGGCTTCTCTAACCGTTATGCTGCAGACGTCATTAAAAGAAAGGTGAAACGTCATGCAACCTCTGAAGAATCAACTAACACAACACTTGTACCTCCCATTAGACTGTTTTACAGGAACTTCCTTTTGACGGATCTTAAACGGAGGACATTGTCTTGAAAGATATTATTAATAGGAACGTTATCCCCAAAGACACAAATCAGATGATACAATTAACAGTTTACAACAAAAACAAGACGACGGCCAATCTAATCATGAAGAACTCTCCAGACACCAAACAGAACACCTTGAAAGAAACCAACGTCGTTTATGCCTTCACATGCCCTCTTGTAGACTGTCAGCCCCAAAGAACACAGTATATAGGCAAGACAACAATGTCTCTCTCTCCAGGTGATTAACAATGCACAAGCAACAGGGCTCCATCAAGGAGCATATAATTTCCTCACACAATCAGACCATCACCAGAGAAATCTTAATAAGCAGCAGAGAAATTTTCGACAGGTTTAATGAGAACAGGAGACTTGACATCAGCGAGGCCCTTCACATAAAAAAGTCAAAACCATCAATCAACAGCCAATTACCACAATTACATTCTACCCACTTCAAGACCCTGAACCAACACAGAAGCAAGAAGATAAAACACACAGTCGTGTACCCATTGATTCACTTGTTCATCTCCATCGTGTCCTTTATCACATCAATCATGTCCTGTATCACATCACCCCAAGCGAATATAAGCATTGGCAGAATATGCAAAATTGTCTTTGAAAATGTAAAAAGTGTCTAGCAAAACGCTTCCAGGCGTCAGACCATAAATAAAGAGTGAAAATGAACTTTGGAAAGTTAATTTTTCAACTACCCTCGATGGGGAAGAAAAATATAAGAAATATTGAGAAGATTCGTGTTAGAATCATTAATCTTACCATTTTGGTCATATTCAACACCATATGTTAACAAGATATTGAATATATTGATATTGTAAAAATTGAAAATTTAAAAGCAACAGAAGACTCCATGGTTCAATCAGGAATCTAAGGTAGTGAAGCAAATGAGTACAAGAACATGGAGAAACTACAAGAATAGTAGAACAAGAGAGGGTAGGGAGAGATACGAGAGGACCATGAATGAGTAGTTCAAAGTGAGGAGAGAAGCAGAGAGACAGTATGAAAATGACCTCGCGAGTAAACCCAAAACCCAACCAAAACTGTTCCACAGTCACACCAGGAAGAAAACAGCAGTGAAGGAACAAGTGACGAAACGGAGAAAAGGGGAGAACAGATGCAGAGCGAATGACAAGGAGATATATGAAGAACTTAACAAGAGATTCCTGAATTCCAGTCAGACAGAATCTCAATGGATACTAAAAGAGGGTGCAGAAGCACTAAGTGTGCCACACTCTAAGGTGTATGTATAACAGGTTACTGGAAACAGGAGACTTACCAGAAAGTTGGAAGTCAGCTAATGTACACATTTGAGGGCAATGCTCGTAGAACTTCTGGAGGGGAAGGAGCATTGTTACACACCACCAACATGGGTTCAGAGATGGTAAATCGTGCCTCACAGGCTTAATAAAATTCTATGATTAGGTGACAAAAATTAGGCAGGCAAGAGAAGGGTGGGCAGACTGCATTTTCTTGGACTATTAGAAAGCCTTTGACACAGTACACAATAAAAGGCTGTTACAAAAGTTGGAGAAGGAGAAACAGGCAGGAATGAAAGCTAAGGTGCTCCTGTGGATAAGGGAGTATTTAAGCAAAAGGAAACAGCAAGTAACTAACTAACTAACTAACTCACACACTGCGACTGGTTGAGGGTGTGGACACAATGTAACCTACACGTTAAAAGTTAGAGCTCCCCCCCCCCCCCTCCCCGCTTGACGGACATGCTTCCGGGAAAAGCGATATTCTGAAGGTCATGATGGACGTGGCCGGTCTTATTCCAAATAACATTAGTCAGGAAGGTAATGATATCGTGCTCTTCTTTTTATGTAAGGGAAAAACTAGAAAAACTCTTGACCATATAGAATGAGAAAAACTCTTGACCATATAGAATAAGAAAAACTCTTGACCATATAGAATGAGAAAAACTCTTGACCAAGAGTCAAATAGAGAGGAAGAAATCACACCGAACCTGTCCTCTAGAAGCCCACATCTAAACGATATCTTCACCGGCATTTGCTAGATTGCCCAACATTAGAACTGGCTTTAGAAACTTGTGTAAGGTATCGTTCACGACTTTGTATACCACTTATGTTAGACCAGTCCTGGAGTATGCAGCTCCAGCATGGAGTGCATACCTAGTTAAACACTAGGCAAAGTTACAAAAGAATCAGAGGTATGCCACCAGAATAGTCTCAGAACTGAGAGGTATGAGCTACAAGGAAAGGCTACAAGAGCTAACCCTCACGTTTCTGGAAGACAGAAGAGTAAGGGGGGAGACATGAATACAAACTACAAAATTCTTAGGGAAATTAACAGGATGGACAAAGATGACTATTTAGCATGGGTAGAACACGAACAAGCACACAGGTGGAAACAGAGTATCCAAATGGCCCACAGAGATATAAGAACGATTTTTTTCAGTGTCAGAGTAGTTAACAAATAGAATGCATTAGGGAGTGATGTGGTGGAGTTAGTCTTCATACACAGTTCAAATGTAAATATGAAAGAGCCAAATAGATTATGAAATATGTACACAAGTTGACCGACAGTTGAGAGGCGGGACCAAAGAGTCAAAGTTCAACCCCCGCAAGCACAACTAGGTGAATACTGACTATTTAGTGTGACACTGATCATATAATGTAACACTGAGCATGTAGTGTTACACCTGTGTGACACTGACCATGTAGTGTTACACCTGTGTGACACTGACCATGTAGTGTTACACTAGTGTGATATTGACCATGTAGTGTTACACCTGTGTAACACTGACCATGTAGTGTTACACTAGTGTGACACTGACCATGTAGTGTTACACCAGTGTGACACTGACCATGTAGTGTTACACTAGTGTGATATTGACCATGTAGTGTTACACCAGTGTGACACTGACCATGTAGTGTTACACCAGTGTGACACTGACCATGTAGTGTTACACCAGTGTGACACTGACCATGTAGTGTTACACTTGTGTGATATTGACCATGTAGTGTTACACCTGTGTGACACTGACCATGTAGTGTTACACCAGTGTGACACTGACCATGTAGTGTTACACCAGTGTGACACTGACCATGTAGTGTTACACTAGTGTGACACTGACCATGTAGTGTTACACCAGTGTGACACTGACCATGTAGTGTTACACTAGTGTGATACTGACCATGTAGTGTTACACCAGTGTGACACTGACCATGTAGTGTTACACCAGTGTGACACTGACCATGTAGTGTTACACTAGTGTGATATTGACCATGTAGTGTTACACCAGTGTGACACTGACCATGTAGTGTTACACTAGTGTGATATTGACCATGTAGTGTTACACCAGTGTGACACTGACCATGTAGTGTTACACCAGTGTGACACTGACCATGTAGTGTTACACCAGTGTGACACTGACCATGTAGTGTTACACCAGTGTGACACTGACCATGTAGTGTTACACTAGTGTGATATTGACCATGTAGTGTTACACCAGTGTGACACTGACCATGTAGTGTTACACCTGTGTGACACTGACCATGTAGTGTTACACCTGTGTGACACTGACCATGTAGTGTTACACCTGTGTGACACTGACCATGTAGTGTTACACCTGTGTAACACTGACCATGTAGTGTTACACCTGTGTAACACTGACCATGTAGTGTTACACCTGTGTGACACTGACCATATAGTGTTACACCTGTGTGACACTGACCATGTAGTGTTACACCTGTGTAACACTGACCATGTAGTGTTACACCTGTGTGACAGGTGTAACACTACTGTAACACTGACCATGTAGTCATCACACTACTGCAACACTGCCCCATCATGCCCCAGGTGGCGGCGCGTGTGGAGGAGCGGGTGTCGTTCATGGCAACAGTATTCCACAACGTGTTACCGCAACGCCTCGAGCGATACGACTTCTCCTACACGTACGAGTACGGGTCCCTTGACTTTAGCGCCGCCAAGCCGGTATTGAGGCCGCGGTGGCAGAGTCTCTACTACCCTCTGTCTGACGGGGTCTGGCTCTCTGTCCTTGCTTCCGTTCTCTTTATGCCGCTTGTAATGTATCTGGTATGAATGATATTCTTCAAGTGTTAAGATAGTATTAAGTATTAAGATAGTACGTTGTTATAGTAATTTTTGTAATTGGACTGATTTTAAGTATATATAAACTGATCATATTGACAATGAGGTTACCATTATTATTATCATCTGAACAGTATAAAAAAGGGAAAAAAATATATTTAAGGATTTTCATCTTTATCAAAAACGCAAATATTATAACCTTCAGAGGAAAGCGAGTAGGATAAGAACTTGGTAATTACACATATTAATATAAAATATCTAACTTGTGTCTCGTCCTATTAAGATCATCCTCGTGGGAGCTCGTATCACTAACGGCGAGAGCGTCAACGCTTCTGCTGTCCTCCAGATGATCATATCAACGTTACTCTCGCAGGACTTCAACAGGAAGCTAGCGAACACCAGCAGTCGACGTGTGTTACTGGTGACGTGGTTGGTGTCTGCCTTCATCCTGGGCACCGTCTACAGGGGCAACCTCACCGCTGCTCTCACCCTGCCCAAATACCCACCCAGGGTTGAAACTGTCGAGCAACTGGTTGCGACTTTTGACAAGTATCTGTTTCTAAATTCTCAATGCGTTAATTCGTCGATATATTCAAAATTGTAACCCTTGTCTGGGTTGAAATATTTACTTAACCATCTAACAAACTTCTTACTTATTCTCGATTTCCAATGTCACCCAGGATTACCATGCCACCGTTCGGAAATGAGTTTATTAAGTTCTTCAAACAATCGGATTCTATTCTCTACAAGTCTCTGGCTGATCAAATGTCGATCGTATCCACTGTGATAGTTGGATTACAGCAAGCTAAGGACAGAAAGTGAGTACAGCATAAATTTTGCGTTATGGCAAGATTCTATATTCTATATATTGTTCAAGTATGTTTAATTGTTTATGAGTATAAATTAACATAAATATCCTTATTAATAAAGAATATAATTTGGGGAAATAAGGTGACTTAAATCAGCCCTCAAGTTATTCCCAGATCCTTGCTTTAGCCCATTCGGCCACGACAGGACAAAAGTCATTAAACCAAGAACTCTACTGAATTCACTGGAAGATTTTGGAGGCTGCCAACATTTCTGGTCTACGGATAAAGATGTTCCCATCTTTCCACCCCTCTTTCTGAACAAAGAAATCACAGTAGCATAATATATCAATGAGAAAGAAAATACACTGAAAACTGATTGGCTGTACATAAAAATAGTTTACGCTTATGTTTGTAGTTTCCACAGAATAATGTGTCATATTTGTAGTGTTGATAAGAGAAGATCTCCGTTTGAGGATCCATCAATAAGAAAAGTCAACCGAGAGATACTTGCAACGGCTGTCAGACACCTCCGGCGTTTGGAGTTAGCTTCCGTCTGCAGCAACTACAGATGAGCTTAACTTTTTGACAAATAAACAAACAATTTCTTACGAGTAGATTGGGAGAGAGCTTCTTTAACTTCGAATTGAAAATCCTTTTCAATTGAAAAATTAATAAATCTGCTTTAATACAGATTACAAGATCATACAATTTAAGTATTAAAAGTGGTTTGTATAATTTTGGAACCATTTTTATTGCCCAATTAAAAAACAGTTGTTGTAAGATCATTGATACACATTTATCTTAATAATATCTTATTATTATCTCATTATTATCTCATTAATGTTTCCTGGAACTCACATGTATGGGTTAATAGGCCTTTTGCTGTGCCCTCTTATTTTTGTGAATACAGACAAACTTTTTTTCACCGCACCTCATTCCTGCATACATATCTACCACCGAATTCTAATAATACGAACTAAGGAAATTTCCTTAATTCCTTAATTAGTTCCTTTCGGAAATTAAGGAAACTAATAATAAGTAATTAAGGAATTTCCTGTATTAATCCTTCCTTCGTATTTGACATTGCCATCCATTGTTCATCACATGTTACTTTTTCATTATTTACACACACACACACACACACACACACACACACACACACACACACACACACACACACACACACACACACACACACACACACACACACACACACACACTCACACACACACACACACACACACACACACACACACACACACACACACACACACACAAACACACACACACACACACACACACACACACACACACACACACACACACACACACACACACACACACACACACACACACACACACACACACACACACACACACACACACACACACACACACACACACACACACACACACACACACACAAAAAAAAAAATGTCAGGAGGCTGTAAGCAGGTTTGTCCCAGCCCAACAGGAAAAAACAGAGAAGCAAAGGAAGAATCCGTGGTTTAATAGGGAATGTATGAAAGCAAAGGAGCTGAACAAAAAAGCATGGAGGAACTTCCGTAATAACAGAACACCAGAAAGTAGATAAAGGTACCAGAGAACCAGGAACGAGTATGTTAGTGTGAGAAGAGCAGCTGAGAAAAGGTATGAAAATGATATAGCTAATAAAGCGAAGACCGAACCAAAGCTACTACTCAGTCACATCAGGAGGAAGACAACAGTGAAGGAACAGGCGATGAAACTTAGGGTGGGCGAGGACAGGTACACAGAGAATGACAAAGAGGTGTGTGAAGAACTCAACAAAAGGTTCCAGGAGGTCTTTACAATAGAACAGGGAGAAGTCACGGAGCTAGGAGAGGTGGCAGCAAACCAGGTGACCTTGGAAAAGTTCGAAATTACAAGAGATGAGGTCAAGAAGCACCTATTGGATCTGGATGTGAGAAAAGCTGTTGGGCCGGATGGAATCTCACCATGGGTATTGAAAGAGTGTGCAGGAGCACTTTGCTTGCCACTCTCCATAGTGTATAGTAGGTCACTGGAAATGGGAGACCTACCAGAAATATGGAAGACGGCTAATTTAGTACCAATATTTAAAAAGGGTGACAGACAAGAGGCACTGAACTACAGGCCAGTGTCCTTAACTTGTATACCATGCAAGGTGACGGAGAAGTTTGTGAGAAAAAACCTAGTAACACATCTGGAGAGAAGAGACTTCGTGACAACCCATCATCATGGGTTCAGGGAGGGTAAATCTTGCCTTAAAGGCTTGACAGAATTCTACGATCAGGTGACAAAGATTAAGCAAGAAAGAGAAGGATGGGCGGACTGCATTTTTTTGGACTGTCGGAAAGCCTTTGACACAGTACCCCATAAAAGGTTGATGCATAAGCTGGAGAAACAGGCAGGAGTAACTGGTTGGGCGCTCCAGTGGATAAGGGAGTACCTAAGCAAGAGGAAGCAGAGAGTTATATTGAGGGGTGAGACCTCAGAATGGCGTTAAGTCACCATTGGAGTCCCACGGGGCTCTGTGCTTGGACCTAACCTGTTTCTGATATACGTAAATGATCTCCCAGAAGGTATAGACTAATTCCTCTCAATGTTTGCTGACGACGCCAAAATTATGAGAAGGATTACGACAGAGGAGGACAGCTTGAGGCTTCAAGAAGACCTGGACAAGCTGCAGGAATGGTCGAACAAATTGCTGTTAGAGTTTAACCCAAGCAAATGTAATGTAATAAAGATAGAGGTAGGAAGCAGGAGACCAGATACAAGGTATCATTTGGGAGATGAGATACTTCAAGGGTGAGAGAGAGAGAAAGACCTGGGGGTTGATATCACGCCAGACCTGTCCCCTGAAGCTCATATCAAGAGGATAACATCAGCAGCATATGCCAGGTTGGTTAACATAAGAACGGCCTTTAGAAACTTGTGTAAGGAATCTTTCAGAACATTATATACCACATATGTGAGACCAATCCTGGAGTATGCGTCGCCAGCATGGAGTCCATATCTAGTCAAGCATAAGACTAAACTGGAAAAGCTTAAAAGGCTTGCCACCAGACTAGTACCCGAGCTGAGAGGTATGAGCTACGAGGAGAGACTACGAGAATTAAACCTCACTTCGTTGGAAGACAGAAGAGTTAGGGGGGGGGGGACATGATCACCACATTCAAGAATCTCAAGGGAATCGACAGGGTTGATATAGACAGGCTATTTAACACAAGGGGAACACGCACTAGGGGACACAGGTGAAACCTGAGTGCCCAAATGAGCCACAGAGATATTAGAAAGAATTTTTTTAGTGTCAGAGTGGTTGACAAATGGAATGCATTAGGAAGTAATGTGGCGGAGGCTGACTCCATACACAGTTTCAAGTGTAGATATGATAGAGGCCAATAGGCTCAGGAACTTGCACACCTGTTGATTGATGGTTGAGAGGCGGGACAAAAGAGCCAGAGCTCAACCCCAGCAAGCAAAACTAGGTGAGTGCACACACACACACACACACACACACACACACACACACACACACACACACACACACACACACACACACACACACACACACACACACACACACACACACACACACACACACACACACACACACACACTTATACACACACACACACACACACACACACACACACACACACACACACACACACACACACACACACACACACACACACAAAACTCTCTGGAATCATAACGAATGCCGTGTTTCCCCAGGAGTACACAGTAATAAGGAGAGAGAGGGAAGGTAGGGGAGGAGGTGGAGTGGCCCTACTCATGAGAAAGGAATGGAATTTTAAGGAGATGGATATCCCGGGCTGTGAGGGGTTCAGAGACTACAATGCAGGCACCATGACAATGGGAGGACCAAGAATAGTAGTAGCAGTAATATATAATCCTCCACCAAATGACAGAAGACCCAGTCAAGAGTATGTCAATAACAACATGACAGTTAACACTATAATTGAGAGGGCAGCCTCTGCTGCCTGTAGAAATAGATCCCACCTGCTCATCATGAGGGACTTCAATTTCCGGAAGGATTGATTGCGAGAACAAGGAACCGCATGGAGGCGAAGATATGTGGAGAGCCAAACTACTGGAGGTGGTGACAAGCAACTTCTTAACCCAGCATGTCAGAGAACCCTCAAGGATGAGAGGAAATGACGAACCAGCGAGACTCAACCTGGTCTTCACCCTGAACGACTCTGACATAAGAGAAATCGGTTTTGAGGCCCCAATAGGAATGAGCGACCACAGTGTATTGGT
>NC_091158.1:33566634-33786634 GCF_040958095.1 Procambarus clarkii
TATATATATATATATATATATATATATATATAAATTTATTTATAAGGACACTAACAATAAGTTATGGAGTGCGTATAGCAGGGCAGTCAAAAGCAAACCTCAGAGAGTGTCCAGATGAACTAAAGGCTCTAGGTAAGACTGGCTCTATAAAACACAGGTTAGGTTATATATAACTAACAATGAGAAAGAAATGGGAAGCATTCTAAATAAGTAATGAGTCTCCATATTTTATGTACTTGAAAACCCGCTGCCCGTTAGTACGTGGGCACTAACAACCAGAACACAACTGCAATATATCCACAATGTATGAACACTAACAACCAAGCCACAACCACTATATAACCACAGTACGTGCGCACTAACAACCAAGCCACAACCACTATATAACCACAGTACGTGCGCACTAACAACCAAACCACAACAGCTATATAACCACATTACGTGCGTACTAACAACCAAGGCACAACCGCTATATAACCACAACGAGTAAACACTAACAACGAAGGCACAACGGCTATATACCACGAATGAACACTAACAACCAAGATACAACCGCTATATAACCACAATGCGTGAACACTAAAAATCGAAGATACAACCGCTATATAACCACAATGTCATTATTTTGCCTTGTAACAACCAAGACACAATACCTATATAACCTCAATGTGTGAACGCTAACAATCAAGACACAACTGGTATATAACCACAATGCATGTTGTTATGACCCCATGTAGCCTGGGTTGAACGAGTCTACCCAGGGAGAGTTATTCTGCTTTCCGGGCTTGATATTGAGAGGTCAGAAGAAAGATGAATGCATTAAATAATTGAATAAACGTCAGTGAGTTATTTAAAAATACGGACAGAGGATGAGCGTCTGGCAATAAGTGACATGAAATGTGATGGTGATTCTTTAGTAACATGACGTGACACTAGCAGGACGTCGTTACCTCACTTGAGTCACAGCAGTCGTCAGAGGTGGCTCCTGGAAGGAGGAAGAGTATAGTCCCCTGTGTCACTGCTGGAGTGAAGGCTACTTGTTTGTAAGTGTGAGGAAGCTGTTGGGGACACAGTACACCATTTTTCTGTGATTTGGGTCAATTAGAGGCGCCCTGGATGTGAGTGTTGGTCGTGCCTTTGTGGAGCTCTAATTGTGTTGCTCCTCCAAGAGGAAGGAAGCAAATAGTCGTTTCTGTGTTGTTTCTCTGAGTACACAGAGTTGCCTACCGGGCGACTCTGTGTACTCAAATCAAGATTAGAGGAAGCCTTGTGAAGCAGTCCTATAGCGATTTTTGTGGGCAGTCTGTGTGAGCGCCATGTTGAGGGCCAGGACGTGAGCGCGCAACATCATAGATCCCTGCGGTTTGTAGGGGAGAAGTTAGTGAAGGAACTATGTACCAGAAGAGTGTATGATGAACTCTAACTGAGAGCTGAAACTCATTGAGGGAGCTAAACTGCAAGGTGGAGTAGGATTTCCAGTGAAGAGTGGAACTCCATGGACATAGTGAATCTTCAAGTGGTGTAGGGAGCTACACGTATTTTGTGTGAAGCCGTGTGAGAGAGCTTCACTGACATTCGAGGAGGAATTCAGATGCAGCCGATTGGAGGAACTGCATGGAGTACCTAACCTGATTTTGAGGGCCAGACAGATATATTTGATAGTGGACCTCGAACGTGGGAACCGACCTGTGAGATTTATATTTATTTAATTTATATGAATTTATATACAATTTATATTTACGTTAATTTATATATTTCGATAGCAATTTGTATGATGCTAAGTGGACTGTATTTCTGCAATAATCTCACAAATCGATCCATACACATTAGAGTGGGTTTATATTGAATTTATATATATGCAGCTAATCAAACTACAGTATTAAACTACATATATAAGTATACATTGAGGAGGTTCCGTATCTTGTTATACAGACAGGCTTAGTCCACCAGGTATAACTAGGATGTAGACACCAAATTATCCTCAATTGAGTCAGCTTCCATCATCCAGTAACTGATGTATCAAGTCTTCTTCTTCTTGACATGTCAAAGGGCGCTAGCTATAAAGCCAGAATCCTAATATATGACAGGTGTATCAGAAAAGCACTGTATAATGAATCAGATAAGGACCAAGGCTTAATTACTTTTTTTGAGTCGATCATTTGTGTTCTCGCCGGTTCGCACAATATCTACCTAACATTAATGGCCAAAAATGATTAGATAAACGGGTTTCGGAAAAACACTTCCCCTTGTGGTTGATGACAGCGTGTTGATGATGGCAGATATTTGGTCTCCATAACACTTCGTCCAAGAGAATTTATAGGAGCTGTTTACTCCACGACTCTGGTCTTAAGACAATGGCTGACCACTCCTTCCTCACCGACGCCTGGCCTACTTTGTCCAGATATCAGTAACTGATAGAAGGGTCACATTTACTTTATTTTGATACTAATAATTAAGTTAATTAAAATGAGATGTTTTTATGATGGTAAAGTCCAAAGAGTAATGTATTTAAGAATAATTCCCAACAAAATAGGTGGTGAATATATAATAGTATGTGGCAATGATATCCCGTTTTCTATAGACGGAAAATTCCACTACAAGCTACATTTTCTATGGGTTAACTTGTTTATACAATGCAGCAATATTATCTGCAATTGCACGTAATATTATTAAATGGTGTCAGATTTTCCGACATAATTCCCCGGGGGGCTGCTCACGGGTCGCAGTCCTATTTAGAACAGACGAACACCGATACTCCTCCTTTGAATTATTAAATTAATTTGATGTTAGTTATTAGTAATCACACATTTGTGCGTCTGTTCATACAGGATGGATGTCCCGTACGAGAGTTGCAGGGGTTAGAAGTCTAATGCGATTTCATTTCCCTGTTATCTCTTGAAAGGCTAAAATTCAAGCCTAAATACATATTATTTAACCCAGAAGACTGAATGTGATCAAGTACTACAGTCAAGTATGATTCAGGGACTGAAGTGAGATCAGTGACAGTAGATATAACTTGAAGCTTGTTCAGGTAACTGGTCACTGATATATAAACACTGAGGCCCAGGGAATACATCTTGATTAAATAATAAATGTATCAAAACCAGTCATCAGATTTATTGGGGTTTAATTTAGTTAATTGATTCAGAGGATTGAATAGCCCATCATTAAAGCCAAGTATGGTTCTGAGACTGCAGTGGGTTCAGTGACATTGGTCACAGTGACTTGTAGCTGTTTAGGCTACTGTTCACTGATTTGCCACTGAGGCCTCATGAACTCACCTTCAGATCTAAGTGATGATATTAACATCAGCCTCTGTTGCTATAGTCAGCTGTAATCTCCTTAGTATAATGCTACTGAAGAAATATAATCAGCTAACAAATTTAGATTTCTATTGGTATTGTTTATCTGCAGCCATAGGTCTCCTCCGGCTTAGTACTGGGCCTGAGAGTAATTTGCCTCCTGCAGAATTTAGCATGGTTATGCCCTAATATTTAGTAGAGCTACCGATAAATCAATGGTAGTAGTCTGTCCCTACAAGGAGACCGCAGTCGGTGAGGTGATCAGACTTAATATTATCTGCCAATTTTATTCCTCTATTTCTCAGGAATTTGACTGTTGTTCTGAGACTTTGAACTTGTAGGTCTACTGGGATTTTGTCCACCACAATGGCTTGTACTTGACAGACGTACCTGCCTAAACGTACTGATGGTTGTACCACCTGGTAGACTTTAGGTTCTGCATCTGTTAGAAACCCTGAGATGTTGATTGTCGACTGGGCTACAGGCTTTAATTGTAGTTCATCTGCCAACTTTTTAGTGACATATGTTCTCTGGGATCCTTGGTCAAACAACCCACGGGTATGGACCTTGGCCCTCTTATTCTGGATGGTAATTTGGGCAATAGGCAAAGTCGTATTACCTTTAGACTTTGCCAATTGCACACTCGTTGTTTGTTGCACCTTGCAGTACTGTACTGTGGTGGGAATGCTATCTTCTACCTTGGGGTTTGGAGACGTTGTTTTTGTGTCTCTGCACAATGCTGCATGGTGCTGACCTTTGTTACACCTACTACAGGTGTGTAATTGGGTCTCACAATCGTTGATGTTATGTTTCCTGAGGCACCTCGTGCAATGTTGCAAATCTTTGAGTCGATCAACACGGGCGTCACTATCAGGAAAATTAGGGCAGTGGTACATTGAATGTTTCTCATTGCAGAACAAACATGTTCCATAGCTTCCAGTACCCTTTGGTGTCACGTTCTTGGGTGACACAGTAACTATAGGCTTGGAGGGTCCCACTGCATATACGCCCACACTGCCACTGTTCCACTTTGGTATTGAATTATATTGTCTAGATTGATTTGGAGTACCTTTGGTACTCTGTGGTTTACTATTATGGGTTTCTCAGGGTTTACTTGGTGGTTTTAATTTGTCATGTGTTCGTAATTGATGAACTGCTGACCTTAAACCCTCAGATATTTCATTCATGGATAAGATACTTTTATTGTAATGAGCACTCATTTGTCTCAGTACGTCCCTAGGTATTTTCTCCTGGACAATTATTTTCAAGACCCACTCAGCCCCGTTTGTATCTGCTGTCAGGCAGAGGGCATTGATCATTGATTCTACCTCCAGCTTGAAGACTTGGAGTGAATCAGCTGAATCCTCTGGTGGGGGTAAATGCAACAGCTCATGAACTAAATATGATGTTTTTACTTCTGGATCAGCATAATTATCTTTGAGGAGTTGCACTGCCAGATCATAGCCGTCATTAGTTAATCTAAGATGGGATACTACTGTTTTAGCCTCACCTGATAATTGGCCTTGCAAATAAGAGAATTTACTACTCTTTGGTAAAGATTGTTTTGAGTCCACAAGGTCAGCAAATTTGTTCCAAAATTCGTCCCAATCTTCCTCATCTTTTCCTGAGAAAGTGGGTAAATTAATTGGAGGGAGTCAAGCCTCTGTTTGTCTCGTATTAGTTGCAACTGTTGTTGTTGCCTTGTTCTGGGTAATTAATTTGACGTAAGGCTGTAACGTGGCCTGAGTGTGATCTTCATAACTCACTAGATCAACCATAATGTCGTCTACTTCTGTTTCTGATAAATTGGGGTTGGCAAGTTCAGCCACATATGTTGCTATTTGGCATTTGATTTGTTCAAATTTACCTGCAGCTGCTTGATAATAGCTTTCCAGGTCAGCATAATCAACTGGATATTGTTGTGACAAATCTTTACATTTCCTGATCTGTCATGTTAAGTGGCCTTTAAGACCTGCAAGGGTTCTTTTCATTCTTCCTGCATTATCCATACTGGCTAGTTGGTGAAGCCTTGTGGGGCTTATACTTGGGTTGCTCATAAAACTGAACAAGTACTGATGGTAGCCTAGCGTAAAATTCTGCACTCACTAGGCTGTAATTCTTCCTCTACTAGAGGTTAGCACTTAAAATTAATACACATTATATATATACAATCATACACACTAATGATTTGAGTGATAAACCAGTGTCACTGGAAGTACCTTTAGGTTAGCTCTTCAATATCACCCTAGGATGGTATAGACACTAATTAATCACTCAAAGGTGTAATGATCATAAGTAAATTATTATATATACACAACTCAACTCGAATTGATAACAATTATACCCAAAATAGGGTCTGCACCATTCATTAATGGTGCTAGGTTGTTTAATATAGTACAACTAGACTATGGTAATAATGGGACTAGAATGAACAATAAATAGTTCAACTTGTCAATTGTAATATCCTACCCTGTTGTGGGTTGGCAATTGGTAAATATTATATTGAGAACACTAGTGCAATATGTATTAATTAATTCTCTAATTAAGAGAAATAATGTACACAATTTGATGATAGCCTCTTAATTGCCTCTATGAAACTTCTAATATTATCAAGAAGTATTAAATATTATTAGTGACCTCGCGAAATTAACTCAACAAAATTTGTGGATAATCTCTCGCGAAATTAACACCACGAAATCCGTGAACAATCTCGCGAGGACACAGCCACTAATTTGGCTGGCTTCAATATAAGCGTTGTCATTTCACAGAAATAATATGCCACCAAATCGGCAGGTGACAAAGAAACAGCTGACTAAGGCTGAACTGAGCTGAGGTGTTCGTAAGCTCACTCGCGGCTACGCTGCCGTCTTTGACTGGTGATGTATTGTTATTGTATAAATCGCACTGCACTAGTACCAGTGCATATAATGAATCACTGGTTAACTGGTTCATCCAGTACAAAGATGACCAAATAATCTGTCATCTGGCACGAAGATGACCATATATTCTAGGTTCAAAGGACCAAATAATGTGGGAACCGACCTGTGAGATTTATATTTATTTAATTTATATGAAATTATATACAATTTATATTTACGTTAATTTATATATTTCGATAGCAATTTGTATGATGCTAAGTGGACTGTATTTCTGCAATAATCTCACAAATCGATCTATACACATTAGGGGGGGTTTATATTGAATTTATATATATGCAGCTAATCAAACTACAGTATTAAACTACATGTATTAGTATACATTGAGGAGGTTCCTTATCTTATTATACAGACAGGCTTTTTCCACCAGGTATAACTAGGATGTAGACACCAAATTTTCCTCAATTGAGGCAGCTCCCATCATCCAGTAACTGATGTATCAAGTCTTCTTCTTCTTGACATGTCAAAGGGCGCTAGCTATAAAGCCAGAATCCTAATATGTGACAGGTATATCAGAAAAACACTGTATAATGAATCAGATAATGACCAAGGCTTAATTACCTTTTTTGAGTCGATCATTTGTGTTCTCACCGGTTCGCCCAATATCTACCTAACATTAATGGCCAAAAATGATCAGATAAACAGTTTCGGAAAAACACTTCCCCTTGTGGTTGATGACAGCGTGTTGATGATGTCAGATCTTTGGTCTCCATAACACTTCGTCCAAGAGAATTTATAGGAGCTGTTTAATCCACGACTCTGGTCTAACAACAATGGCTGACCACTCCTTCCTCACTGATGCCCATCACGGCCGGACAAAAGGAAGTGATAGCCGAAGCTATTTGAACCACTTCCCCGCCGGCAACTCGGATGGTAATCTTGGGCATAGCATTTCACCAAATCACCTCATTCTTTGGGGCACACGTGAGGAACACAAATGCAAACAAGCCTGAATGGTCCCCAGGACCATTGTACCAGTTGCGTTGCTCCTGGGAGTATGGGTTCGAGTCGCTTCTGGGGTGTGAGTTTTCAGTCGCATATAGTCCTGGGGACCATTCAGGCTTGTTCGCATATATATATATATATATATATATATATATATATATATATATATATATATATATATATATATATATATATATATATATATATATTTATTTATATATATATAAATATTTATAAATATATATATATAAATATTTATATATATATATATATATATATATTTATATATATATATATATATATATATATATATATATATATATATATATATATATATATATATGTTTCATTGAATATGACCGCATATTCTGTATTTATTATTTTCTGGTTTAGGGCTTCTATCCCTCTAACTATTTTCTTAGCATCAGGGCTTAATTGAAATAGGAGTTCTCCAAAACTCATTTTCGTACTTTTAAGGTGAAGAAAAGAAGTGATTTACTATAGAGTGTATTACACTTTTTTGTATAATTTGCACGACGTTTCGAACCTCCATGGTTCATTCTCAAGTGAACAGATCTTACAATACTAGTTGATTTTATACCCGCATTAGGTCAGGTGATAATACAATTAAGGTGAAAACATGGGGGGATACATAAGGGATAAACATAGGGGCTGCAGAAGGTTTATTGGCCCATACGAGGCATCTCCTATCTAAACACAAAGATTAATCCAGTGTAATTGGCCTGTTATGTTGGACATTGTCTTCTGTGTTGGCATCGATTGTTCTTGTCTTGTCCTTACTCTCATGGTGGGTAGAGTAAATAGTTCCGTGATTTGGGTGTTCATGGTAGGTCGCTCTATTCTTATGTGAATTGCCTCAAGAATTTGTAATCTTCTTGAATCTTGGGTTTTGTCTATTATGCAAGTATTCTTGTTCAGCATTTCTCTCGTTAGAGTAATGTCATGGGCTTGTCTCATGTGATTCCTAGGGGCACCAGATTGAAGATGGCATGTCAAACGCCTCGTCAGCTTGGTCGACGTCATTCCTATGTACTTACATTGAAGGTTACATCCTTCGTGGGGGCAAGTGTACATGTATACAACGCTTGACTGCTGTAGAGGGTTCTCCGTCGGCTTCGGGCTGTTTTTGATAAGGAGTTCGGAAGTCTTCTTGGTTTTGTAGAATATTATCAGGTTTATGTTTTGGTTAGGAGTAGTGCTTTTTACTCCTTTACGGATTATTTCTTTCATTATTCTTTCCTCTTTTATATGTTCACTGTGCATGGTTGATTTGTAATATAATTTTATTGGGGGTGTTGTGGTTTCTGTTCTAGGTTCTGAATTATACCAACGGTCCAAGTGTCTTCTTATAGCAGCGTTTATTTCCGCGTTGCTATATCCGTTGTTCACCAATACCTGAGTTACTCTTTCAAACTCTCTACTCACGTTGCTATTCAGAGCAGTGGGTAAGCGCTCGACGAATATAAGCATTGAGAACACTGGCTTTGTATCTTTGGGGGCACTCACTTCTACCGTTCAGGCATAATCCTATGTTGGTGGGCTTGGTATATACGTTGGTGCTTAAAGAGGTTCCTGTTTTTGTTATTAGTACATCCAAGAATGGCAGACTGTTATTTTCACTATTTTCATGTGTAAATCGGAGTACTGACTCTCTCTCTAGGTGTCTTTTTAGGTCAATTAGTTCATCTGAGTCTTTTACTATTACGAATATGTCATCTACATAACGGCAGTATACAGTTGGTTTTTGTCTGCTACTGAAGACCCTATCTTCGATGGTTCCCATATAAAAATTAGCAAATAAAACTCCTAAGGGGGAGCCCATTGCTACTCCGTCTATTTGTAAATACATGTCTCCTTGTGGACTGATGAAAGGGGCTTCTTTTGTACATGCTTCGAGAAGACTTTTCAAGTGTGGCTCAGGTATGTCTAATTTGGGGGTGCTCTCGTCTCTGTATACTCTGTCCAGTATCATTCCTATGGTTGTGTCGACTGGGACGTTGGTAAAAAGGGATTCAACGTCCAGGGAAGCGATGATTCCATCGGGCTGGGTAGATTTGATCAATTCTAGGAAATCTGCTGATGATTGTAGACTAAACTTACTTGGAGTGTATGGAGTTAGGAGTTCATTGAGTTTCTTTGCCAGGTGATAAGTTGGGGTTGGTATTTGGCTGATTATAGGGCGTAGTGGGTTACCTGGTTTATGCGTCTTAACATTGCCGTAGGCATATCCTAAGCCATAGTCGCCTTGAAGTTTATTGAAATGCACACTACCTTTCTTTGCGTTGATTGCTGTAATTGTTTTGTTTACTTTCCGCTAAAGGTCTTCTATGGGGTTCCTCGTGATTCGTTGAAATTTGGAGTCGTCACTTAGGATGTCGCTAATTTTGTTCATGCATTCATGGGTAGGAATCAATACATATGCTGCTGTTTTGTCGGCTTTTCTTATTGTTACGTCTTTTAGATTTTTTAGTTGTTTCGCTGCTTCTTTGAGTCGTGGGGTTAAGATTGTAGATGAATATGTTCCTCGTTTTTTCCCTGCTTCTGCAAGTAGTTCAGCTTGAAGTGTGTCAGTGGTGGTGACTTTTTTGTTGTCTTCTAGCTTATGGATATCGTCCAGAAGCATTTCGATTTCCAGGCGTTTTTGATGCATCTTTGGTTTAGATAAGAATTGACAATTTAGACCAAGATTTAAGAGGTCTCGTTGGTCCTGGGTAAGATCATAAGAAGTCAGGTTAAAGTAGCCATCTTTAGGACGAGGGATTTTTAGCTGTCCACCGTTTAGGGATGTTAACTTACGGAGTGTCTTTGTTTCTACACGAGTTTTATGTTGTTGTTTCAGGTTGAATAGTTCACTGTTGATGGTTTGCTTGAGTTGGATAGGGATGTCGTACTGGGTCCATTTGTTTAACAGATGCTCCGCCTGCTCTATAAAGGTTTGGAGGGCTTCCTTCTTCTTGTTTAGTTGATGCCGAATGAGCTCTTGCCTATACCTATAGGTAACTCTGTATTGCGGACTGCTGGGTCATGTGGGTTTATATTGGTGTATACTGGCAGCAGGTTTTCTTTCAAACATGTTTCATTGAATATGACCGCATATTCTGTATTTATTATTTTCTGGTTTAGGGCTTCTATCCCTCTAACTATTTCTTAGCAATCAGGGCTTAATTGAAATAGCAGTTCTCCAAAACTCATTTTCGTACTTTTAAGGTGAAGAAAAGAAGTGATTTACTATAGAGTGTATTACACTTATTTGTATAATTTGCACGACGTTTCGAACCTCCATGGTTCATTCTCAAGTGAACAGATCTTACAATACTAGTTGATTTTATACCCGCATTAGGTCAGGTGATAATACAATTAAGGTGAAAACATGGGGGGATACATAAGGGTAACCCACTACGCCCTATAATCAGCCAAATACCAACCCCAACTTATCACCTGGCAAAGAAACTCAATGAACTCCTAACTCCATACACTCCAAGTAAGTTTAGTCTACAATCATCAGCAGATTTCCTAGAATTGATCAAATCTACCCAGCCCGATGGAATCATCGCTTCCCTGGACGTTGAATCCCTTTTTACCAACGTCCCAGTCGACACAACCATAGGAATGATACTGGACAGAGTATACAGAGACGAGAGCACCCCCAAATTAGACATACTTGAGCCACACTTGAAAAGTCTTCTCGAAGCATGTACAATAGAAGCCCCTTTCATCAGTCCACAAGGAGACATGTATTTACAAATAGACGGAGTAGCAATGGGCTCCCCCTTAGGAGTTTTATTTGCTAATTTTTATATGGGAACCATCGAAGATAGGGTCTTCAGTAGCAGACAAAAACCAACTGTATACTGCCGTTATGTAGATGACATATTCGTAATAGTAAAAGACTCAAATGAACTAATTGACCTAAAAGACACCTAGAGAGAGAGTCAGTACTCCGATTTACACATGAAAATAGTGAAAATAACAGTCTGCCATTCTTGGATGTACTAATAACAAAAACAGGAACCTCTTTAAGCACCAACGTATATACCAAGCCCACCAACATAGGATTATGCCTGAACGGTAGAAGTGAGTGCCCCCAAAGATACAAAGCCAGTGTTCTCAATGCTTATATTCGTCGAGCGCTTACCCACTGCTCTGAATGGAGCAACGTGAGTAGAGAGTTTGGAAGAGTAACTCAGGTATTGGTGAACAACGGATATAGCAACGCGGAAATAAACGCTGCTATAAGAAGACACTTGGACCGTTGGTATAATTCAGAACCTAGAACAGAAACCACAACACCCCAATAAAATTATATTACAAATCAACCATGCACAGTGAACATATAAAAGAGGAAAGAATAATGAAAGAAATAATCCGTAAAGGAGTAAAAAGCACTACTCCTAACCAAAACATAAACCTGATAATATTCTACAAAACCAAGAAGACTTCCGAACTCCTTATCAAAAACAGCCCGAAGCCGACGGAGAACCCTCTACAGCAGTCAAGCGTTGTATACATGTACACTTGCCCCCACGAAGGATGTAACCTTCAATGTAAGTACATAGGAATGACGTCGACCAAGCTGACGAGGCGTTTGACATGCCATCTTCAATCTGGTGCCCCTAGGAATCACATGAGACAAGCCCATGACATTACTCTAACAAGAGGAAATGCTGAACAAGAATACTTGCATAATAGACAAAACCCAAGATTCAAGAAGATTACAAATTCTTGAGGCAATTCACATAAGAATAGAGCGACCTACCATGAACACCCAAATCACGGAACTATTTACTCTACCCACCATGAGAGTAAGGACAAGACAAGAACATATCGATGCCAACACAGAAGACAATGTCCAACATAACAGGCCAATTACACTGGATTAATCTTTGTGTTTAGATAGGAGATGCCTCGTATGG
Source organism: Procambarus clarkii (assembly GCF_040958095.1). NCBI lineage: Eukaryota > Metazoa > Arthropoda > Malacostraca > Decapoda > Cambaridae > Procambarus > Procambarus clarkii. The sequence continues at coordinate 33,578,752 of NC_091158.1, forward strand.
GCCAATAAACCTTCTGCAGCCCCTATGTTTATCCCTTATGTATCCCCCCATGTTTTCACCTTAATTGTATTATCACCTGACCTAATGCGGGTATAAAATCAACTAGTATTGTAAGATCTGTTCACTTGAGAATGAAACCATGGAGGTTCGAAACGTCGTGCAAATTATACAAATAAGTGTAATACACTCTATAGTAAATCACTTCTTTTCTTCACCTTAAAAGTACGAAAATGAGTTTTGGAGAACTCCTATTTCAATTAAGCCCTGATGCTAAGAAAATAGTTAGAGGGATAGAAGCCCTAAACCAGAAAATAATAAATACAGAATATGCGGTCATATTCAATGAAACATGTTTGAAAGAAAACCTGCTGCCAGTATACACCAATATATATATATATATATATATATATATATATATATATATATATATATATATATATATATATATATATATATATATATATATATATATATATATATATATATATATATATTTTCAATGGAAGGGAGTACCACCTCTAGCTGGAAGAAGGGGGACCCATAGCCTCGGAGGAAACCACGCATAACGCATTAGAGGGAATGTTTAGATCCCCTCCAATACAGTTTCTGTGTGCTTTTCTCCTACCACCCCCTTCCTTTTTTATTTTTTGTGCTTTATTATGCATTTGATGGTTACAAGATATACATGGGTTGATACAAAAATAATAATGATAAAAGGTGCTTAAAGGTTATGGATCTCTTGAAAAACACAACAATGGGAAACATTGATGAATGTCACAGACGGGTTCGATCATTGTTGCAAGTCAAACACTTCTTCGAATTCCTCTGAAGTTGGACTAGTGCCCAAGACGCAACAGGCATTTCCCCTCTGAATCGCAACACTGAGGCGCTGGAACAAGAAACTTTTTGCTCTCTGGTCTTTTGTAGCGCTGATCAATTTGTCCCCCAATTCCTTCAGGAACTTCAATGCACATTTTCCCCACGAACCGAGGGTCTCCGAGCCGATCGGAACAAAGCAGTAGCAGTGTGCTAGACCTCTGTATTTAATAATTTTCTGCGATTCCCTGAAAGAAGCAGCACCACCGCTTTCACGTGTGCTGTAGTGGAGGTAGGTACTGGCCAGTGTGGCAGCGCACGTGTAGTCCCATACCACTTGCTTACCATCCTTCCAAGGTAGCAAGGTGACCCCATCAGGGCGCTTCTGAGGGTCGTTAGGTCTGGATAAGTGTGGTTCTCTTTGTGACGGGCAGCGGGCTGTGGCGAGGCTCCTCTTGATGATGTCATTGACTTCTTCATGTCTTGCAAGTTTACCCTGTGATTTACGACATACCAGACCATGACGACCATATTGGTCTGCCATCGCAGTTCCGCAGATGCACCTATGTTCGGTGAGGATGGGGGCGGCAAGGCGAAGGGCAACTCCAATGCGGAGAGCGTCATGACTGAGGCGAGTTCCCAGGGCTGCATTGGGCACAGCAAATAAAAAATCCCCGGCGTGGGGTGCTGTTACCGCTAGGAGGCGGGCTTTGTTTTCAGCATCAGCGTTGTCAATCATTGCTGTGACAGTCTTTTCCATTATGGGGCTATCCCAGTGGGCCTGCTTGTGGTCTTTTGGGACTTGTGGTCGGGGTTGAGGGTGTGCAATGGTGTCCCATTGTCTGGCTGCTTCGATGAACGTTTGATCATGAGTTCCCGCTATATATATATATATATATATATATATATATATATATATATATATATATATATATATATATATATATATATATATATATATATATTTATATATATATATATATATATATATATATATATATATATATATATATATATATATATATATATATATATATATATATATATATATAGCTGAGCAGCTGAGAGCAGGTGTGTACTCATGACAACTAGGCAGTGTGAGCTGTACCCCTGAATGCAGGTGACGCTGAACTCCTCTCCCAGAACCAAATGCTTACCAGAGTGATCTCTCAAATAATTGCAGCACTCCAGTGTCAATTGCTGGTCGACTGACGACAGCAGAAATGTGGCTGTCGTGGTCGGTCATTTTTCTGTCAGGGAGTGGTTGGAGTCTCTGTTAGACGGTAAACTAGTATCAGATTGGTTCATATAACCATGTTTCATTGTAAAATCCCAAACTCCCCCCCCCTCCTTTCCCGATAATGAACACTAGCAACCAAGACAAAACCGCTATATAACCACAATGCATGTGCACTAACAACCAAGACCACCGCTATATAACCACTTCGAATGAGCACTGACAAAAAATATATAATCACGAGTGAATGCTAACAACCAAGACACAACCGATATTATAACCAGAATGCGTGAACACTAACAACCAAATCACAACTGCAATATAACCAGAATGCGTGTACAATAAATGTCGGAAAATCCGACACCATTTAATAATATTACATGCAATTGCAGATATTGTTGCTGCATTGTATAAACAAGTTACCCATAGAAAATGTAGCTTGTAGTGGAATTTTCAGTCTATAGAAAACGGGATATCATTGCCACATACTATTATAAATTCACCACCTATTATGGTGGGAATTATTCTTAAATACATTAGTCTTTGGACTTTACCATCATAAAAACATCTCATATAAATTAACTTAATTATCACTATTAAAATAGAGTAAATGTGACCCTTCTATCACTTTCTGATATCTGGACAAAGTAAGCCAGGTGTCAGTGGTGAGGGAGTGGTCAGCCATTGTTGTTTAAGACCAGAGGCGCACGGGAGTAAACGGCTCCTGTTAATTTCTCTTGGACGAAGAGTTATGGAAACTAAAGGTCTTCCATCATCAACACGCTGTCAACAAATACAAGGAAAGTGTTCTGTCGAAACCCATTTATCTAATCATTTTTGGCCATTAATGTCAGTAGATAGGGCAAACCGGTTAAAATGCGAACAGCCTCTCAATAAAAGGTAATTAAGCCTTGGTCTTTATAATTCATTATACAGTGTTTTCTCTGATATAGCTGTCATATATTAGGATTCTGGCTTCATAGCTCGCGCCCTTTTGACAGGTCAAGAAGAGGAAGCAAGTTTGTGTATCAGTTACTGGGTGATGGAAGCTGCCTCAAAGAGGATAATTTGGTGTCTACATCCTAGTTATATCTGGTGGACTAAGCTGGCTGTACAATAAGATAAGGAACCTCTTCAATGTATACTAATATATGTAGTTTAATACTGTAGTTTGATTGGCTGCATATATATAAATTCAATATAAACCCCCCCTAATGTGTAGTGGATCGATTTGTGAAAGTATTGCAGAAATACAGTCCACTTAACATCATACAAATTGCTATTGAAATATATAAATTAACATAATATAAATTCTATATAAATTCATATAAATTAAATAAATATAAATCTCACAGGTCAGTTCCCACATTATTTGGTCCTTCGAATTGGATATTTTGGTCCTTTGAACCCACATTATTGGTCATCTTTGAGTCGGATGACAGATTATTTGATCATCTTATTACCGGATGAACCAGTTAACCAGTGGATTCATTAAATATTCTAGTGCAGTGTGATTTATACAAAGCCAGTCAAAGACGGTGGCGTTGCCTCAAGCGGGCTTAGGAACCCCACAGCTCAGTCCAGCTTCATCAGCAGTTTCAGGGTCACCTTACCTTGAGGTGCTTCCGGGGCTTAGCGTCCCCGGTCCGACGAGGCCCGGTCGTCGACCAGGCCTCCTGGTTGCCGGACTGACCAACCAGGCTGTTGGACGCGGCTGCTCGCAGCCTGACGTATGAGTCACAGCCTGGTTGATCAGGTATCCTTTGGAGGTGCTTATCCAGTTCTCTCTTGAACACTGTGAGGGGTCGGCCAGTTATGCCCCTTATGTGTAGTGGAAGCGTGTTGAACAGTCTCTGACCTCTGATGTTGATAGAGTTCTCTCTCAGAGTACCAGTTGCACCTCTGTTTTTCAACGGGGGTATTCTGCACATCCTGCCATGTCTTCTGGTCTCATGTGATGTTATTTCTGTGTGCAGGTTTGGGACCAGCCCCTCTAATATTTTCCACGTGTAAATTATTATGTACCTCTCCCGCCTGCGCTTAAGGGAGTACAGTTTTAGGCTCTTTAGTCGGTCCCAATAGTTTAGATGTTTTACTGAGTGGATTCTAGCAGTAAAGGATCTCTGCACGCTCTCCAGGTCAGCAATTTCTCCAGCTTTGAAAGGTGCTGTCATTGTGCAGCAGTACTCTACTCTAGAGAGCACAAGCGTTTTGAAAAGTATCATCATCGGTATAGCATCTCTAGTGTGAAAAGTTCTTCTTATCCAACCTGTCATTTTTCTTGCAGTTGTGACGGCTACTTTATTGTGTTCTTTAAAGGTAAGGTCTTCCGACATGAGTACACCCAGATCCTTTACATTGCCTTTTCGTTTTATGTTATGATTTGCCTGAGTTTTGTACGTGGTTTCCGTTTTTATATTTTCATTTTTTCCATAGCGCATGAGCTGGAACTTATCTTCGTTAAACACCATATTATTTTCTGTAGCCCATAGAAAGACCTGATCTACATCTGACTGGAGGTTCGCCGTGTCCTCTATGTTGCCTACTCTCATGAAGATCCTAGTGTCATCTGCAAAGGATGATACAGTGCTATAGGTTGTGTTCTTATCTATGTCCAAAATGAGGATGAGAAAAAGTACTGGAGCAAGCACAGTACCCTGGGGGACTGAGCTCTTCACGGTTGATGGGCTGGATTTTATTTTGTTGACTATTACACATTGGGTTCTGTTGGTCAGGAAATTGTAGATCCATCTGCCTATTTTTCCGGTAATTCCTTTTGAACGCATTTTATGTGCAATAACACCATGGTCACATTTATCAAAAGCTTTTGCGAAATCTGTGTAAATTACATCCGCGTTATGTTTGTCTTCCATAGCATCTAATGCCATATCATAGTGGTCCAGCAACTGTGACAGGCAAGAGCGCCCTGTTCTGAAACCATGTTGTCCGGGGTTATGGAGTTGCTGTGATTCCATGTATTTTGTGATTTTACTTCTTAGCACTCTCTCAAAAATTTTTATGATGTGCGATGTTAGCGCTATCGGTCTGTAATTTTTTGCCTCTGCCTTATTTCCTCCTTTATGAAGTGGTGCTATCTCTGCTGTTTTTAGTATATCAGGAATAACGCCAGTATCTAGGCTTTGTCTCCACAGAATGTGGAGGGCCTGCGATAGTGGTTTTTTACAGTTCTTTATGAATATGGAGTTTCAAGAATCCGGGCCTGGTGCAGAGTACATAGGCATACTGTTTAGGCTTCTTCAAAATCCAGTGGGGATAGGGTGACGTCTGATATATGATTTGATGTTGGTATCGTATCCATGAAATATTCATTTGGGTTATCAATCTTTAGTAATTAGTGGGGGTCACCCACAGATTTGGTGGGTTCTTATCCCGTGACAGCGCTAAAAGCCAGCCAAATTAGTGGCTGTGTCTTCGCTAGATTGTTCACGGATTTCGTGGTGTTAAATTTCGCGAGAGATTATCCACGAATTTTGTGGAGTTAATTTCGTGAGGTCACTAATAATATTTAATACTCCTTGATATTATTAGAAGTTTCATAGAGGCTAATTAAGAGGCTATTATCAATAATTGTGTATATTATTTCTCCAAAATAGAGAATTACTTAATATATATTGCACTAGTGTTCTCAATATAATATTTACCAATTGCCAACCCACAACAGGGTAGGATATTACCATTGACTAGTTGAACTATTTATTGTTCATTCTAGTCCCATTATTACCATAGTCTAGTTGCACTATATTGAACAACCTAGCACTATTAATGAATGGTACAGACCCTATTTGGGTGTAATTTTTATCAACTCGAGTTGAGTTGTGTATATAATAATTTACTTATGATCATTACACCTTTGAGTGATTAATTAGTGTCTATACCATCCTAGGGTGATATTGAAGAGCTAACCTAAAGGTACTTCCAGTGACACTGGTTTATCACTCAAATCATTAGTGTGTATGATTGTATATATATAATGTGTATTAATTTTAAGTGCTAACCTCTAGTAGAGGAAGAATTACAGCCTAGTGAGTGCAGAATTTTACCCTAGGCTACCATCAGTACGTGTTCAGTATTATGAGCGACCCAAGTATAAGCCCCACAAGGCTTCACCAACTAGCCATTATGGATAATGCAGGGAGAATGAAAAGAACCCTTGCAGGTGTTAAAGGCCACTTAACAAGACAGATCAAGAAATGTGAAGATTTGTCACACCAATCACCAGTTGATTATGCTGACCTGGAAAGCTATTGTGAAGCAGCTGCAGGTAAATTTGAGCAAATCAAATGCCAAATAGCTCTCCTTGTGGGGACAGACTATTGCCATCGATTCATCGGTAGCCCTACTAAATATCAGGGCATCACCAAGCTAAATTCTGCAGGAGGTAAATTACTCTCAGGCCCAGTATCAAGCCTGAGGGGACCTATGGCTGCAGATAAATAATACCAGTAGAAATCTAAATTGATTATATTTCTCCAGTAGCATTATACTAAGGAGATTACAGCTGACTATAGCCACAGGGGTTGATGTTAATATCATCATTTAAAGCTGAAGATGAGTTCATGAGGCCTCAGTGGCAAATCAGTGAACATTAGCCTAAACAGCTACAAGTCACTGTGACCAATGTCACTGAACCCACTGCAGTTTCAGAACCATTCTTGACTTTAATGATGGGCTATTCAATCCTCTGAATCAATTAACTAAATTAAACCCCAATAAATCTGATGACTGATTTTGATACATTTAATATTTAATCAAGATGTATTCCATGGGCCTCAGTGTATATATATCAGTGATCAGTTACCTGAACAAGCTTCAAGTTATATCTACTGTCACTGATCTCACTGCAGTCCTTGAATCATACTTGACTGTAGTACTTGATCACATTCAGTCGTCTGGGTTAAATAATAGGTATTTAGGCTTGAATTTTTGCCTTTCAAGAGTTAACAGGGAAATGAAATCGCATTAGGCTTCTAACCCCTGCAACTCTAGTATGGGACATTCGTCCTGTATGAACAGACGCACAAATGTGTGATTACTAACTACTAACAACAAATTTTTTTAACAATTCGAAGGAGGAATATCGGTGTTCGTCTATTCTAAATAGGACTGCAACCTGTGAGCAGCCCCCGGGGAATTATGTCAGAAAATCCAACACCATTTAATAATATTACATGCAATTGCAGATATTGTTGCTGCATTGTATAAACAAGTTACCCATAGAAAATGTAGCTTGTAGTGGAATTTTCCGTCTATAGAAAACGGGATATCATTGCCACATACTATTATAAATTCACCACCTATTATGGTGGGAATTATTCTTAAATACAACTAATAATAATACTAATAATACAAATAATAGTCTTTGGACTTTACTATCATAAAAACATCTCATATAAATTAACTTAATTATCAGTATTAAAATAGAGTAAATGTGACCCTTCTATCACTTTCTGATATCTGGACAATGTAAGCCAGGTGTCAGTGGTGAGGGAGTGGTCAGCCATTGTTGTTTAAGACCAGAGGCGCACGGGAGTAAACGGCTCCTGTTAATTTCTCTTGGACGAAGTGTTATGGAAACTAAAGGTCTTCCATCATCAACACGCTGTGAACAAATATAAGGAAAGTGTTCTACCGAAACCCATTTATCTAATCATTTTTGGCCATTAACGTCAGTAGATAAGGCAAACCGGTTAGAATGCGAACAGCCTCTTAATAAAAGGTAATTAAGCCTTGGTCTTTATAATTCATTATACAGTGTTTTCTCTGATATAGCTGTCATATATTAGGATTCTGGCTTCATAGCTCGCGCCCTTTTGACAGGTCAAGAAGAGGAAGCAAGTTTGTGTATCAGTTACTGGGTGATGGAAGCTGCCTCAAAGAGGATAATTTGGTGTCTACATCCTAGTTATATCTGGTGGACTAAGCTGGCTGTACAATAAGATAAGGAACCTCTTCAATGTATACTAATATATGTAGTTTAATACTATAGTTTGATTGGCTGCATATATATAAATTCAATATAAACCCCCCCAATGTGTAGTGGATCGATTTGTGAGATTATTGCAGAAATACAGTCCACTTAACATCATACAAATTGCTATCGAAATATATAAATTAACGTAAATATAAATTCTATATAAATTTATATATATTAAATAAATATAAATCTCACAGGTCGGTTCCCCCAATAACAACCAAGACACAACTGCTATATAACCACACCATGTGAACGTTAACAACCAAGACACAACAGTTATATAACTACTGTCGGAAATTCGACACATAGCATGATAATTTTCCTTACTTAGCTATTACCGAAACTTTAAGGAAAATGGGTCCGTGACGTCATCACAACAAAAACATATATACACCTCACATATTCTTTAAAACAACAGTTTAGTGTTTAAACTTAATTAAAAATATTCACTAGAACTGGATATAATTAAAGATACCATAAAGTATAGCTTAGCTCCCTAAGTCCCTAAGATAGAGTAAGAACCAAACAAATAGTATTGGAACACCTCCCCAGGGAAGAAGGCGGCGAGTCATTGTCTTGAGAGAATGTAAACATGAGACAGAGGGAAGAGCTCGCTCTTTGTCACAACACAGAACAGACATTTCCCACGAGCTGCGATAAAGGAACCATTTCGATCCAGCCAACCAAAGATCTCACTTACAAAGAGAAGAACAGCTTTCGGTATTTCTATTGCACATAAGAGTGACCATTATTAGTGTAGGAAATTGTCGTTAGGACACGGGATTTCACCCCAACCAAGTAAGAATCTCTTTATTAGACACACGAATAATTCATGTCACACTTGTACTTTATATGTTAATAGAGCATTTTATATAGCCTAACTTATTCACAGGTGTGGTACAAGAAATAGAAGTTTATGAGAGCTTCAACTATAACCTATGATTCTTCCTTGCTTTGAGTTCCCCAGCAGCTGCCTCACAGACCCGCCAGCTGTCATTACATGGCACACTTAGACCATATGTGCCTCACCCTAATTTAATGTTTAAGGACAACAACTATCACATTGCCATACAGGCCATAACAACCTACTCAGATAAGTTCACACAGTTATACTAATATAGTTATAATATATTGTAGTATTAACCTCATACTTTAGTCCATATGTGGTATAATTTATATGAAGCAGACGGTTAATGTTTATCGCTTATTATATCTCCACCAATTGTGGAATAAGCTATAGAGATTTACCACCCGCTATGTGTACAGGTAAAACCTGGCAGACTGAATTTAGAATTTACATTCAGTCCACTAACCACTTTTGAAGTAAATAAAAAATACAAAATAAATATTTACTAATGAAGAGCACAAACTGCCTGCTAGGTTTACCCCACATAAGTTTTGTCCTCAAGCAACCGGATGAACCAGAATTAACCAATTGTTCATCAAATCTAGGAATACACTATTTCTTAGACCAATTGATTTGGCCCTTTGAACCAAGATTCTAATTAGGATCAACATAAATTACTAGTGCAATATGCATATAATTATATAAATTATAACAGCAATACACTGCTATACAAATTTCATGCCTAATTCATTCAACGTTGACTAGCAGTAAACAGAACCCACTGCAAGCAAACAACAAGCACCAACATTGTTCCAAGACTGAACCAAAGAACAAATTATGTGATATTAAATAACATGTGATTGAAACTAATGCTGCCAAAATAATTTTAACATATTAACAGCAGTTCTTAATTAGTCTCATATAAAAATTAATTATTCCATTACAAGAGGTTGATAACAGGCTTTTACCCAAAAATGTATATATATTTCTAGAGTTTACATATACACATTTAACATATAAATATTGCACCATACTATTTTACTGCATATTACAATTTATTTGCAGCCAACTCTTATACATGGGTACAGCAATATTAGACTGGAGTTGTTGAACAACCTAATCTAACCTAATTAATTGTGCTAACCTGGTGTTAGGAGAGGATTCACACTTGTCTAGAGTTGAACTAATTGTACTGCCTAGCAAGTATTTAACATTGTGCTGTTTCTGATGACAACACGAATTGTGTTATACATAATTACTTGTAATATTACACAAGTATATTTTTCTTATAATCATTTCACCTTTCAGTATTAATGTGTGTCTCTGTACCAACTAAAAGTGATAAAGATGAGCTAACTTGAAGTAAACCAACATAGACATGGGTTACCACTCAAATCGTTAGTGTGTATGATTATACAAATTATTAATTTTCATGTGCAAACCTTGGAGGTAGGATATCATAACCTAGTACAAGAGTGACTCTAGGCTACTACCAACGGTGTTTGTTCAGCATTTATGAGCAACATCCTGGCAACAAGCCCAACAAAGCATAGCCCTAGTACAACTGCAGGAAGCCTTGCCCAAGCAGCCACCATGTCTATTGCCAAAAAAATGAATATGGCCCTCGCATGTTTTAAAGGCCATTTAACCAAACAGATCAATAAATGCGAGGATCTGTGTAAACAAACTCCAATTAATTATGTAGAACTGGAGGGCTACCATAGGGCTGCAGAAAAGAAATTTGACCATGTAAGAAACCTTACATGACTTACAGGTTATCATAATTGAACAGGCAGATTTTGAGGAGGCCACTCAAGCCAAGTTACAGTTCTTTGTCAACATTATAACCCATAGCAAGGCAACAACAAACATTACAACCACAGCTTCCGTTAACCCGACACAACCAGAAGTCAAACTACCTTCAATTAGTTTACCCACATTTTCTGGAACAGAGTATGAAAGTTAGGATAACTTCTGGAACAAATTTGTTGATACAGTGGGTACTAATGCCGCTATCCCTAAGATCACCAAATTTACATTCTTACAGGGTCAGCTAAAGGGAGAAGCTTTAAAAGTGCAATGTAATTTATCAAATGATGGATGGCTATGATAGCGCAGTGCAGCTTCTAAAGGAAAATTATGCAGATCCAGAACAAGCTGTCACATTTTTAGTTCAAACATTTGTGGATTTACCATCCACAGATGGAATAACTGATTCACCCCAAGCCGTCTGATTCACCCCTTTAGATAGGAGCTTGGGTCAATACTCAAAGCACTCAGCCTTAAAGTTGATTTAAATGGTGGGAAGTAGATAGGTAAAGTTGTTGTAAGATGCAAATTACCCAGTGAAATACTGGATAAGGTGTGTACCTTGCACAACAAATCTTCTCTGGCGATACAGGAGATTACAGAAGGTTTACACTGTGTTATAGAACAACAAAGAGTCACCACAATTGGTATATCAACGCCTAAACCTCCGTTAGCTACCCACAGTAAACTCACACAGTACACACAGTACTCCAAATAAATGTTGACCAAACCACACACTAGAAAGTGAAGGGACGATGACGTTTCGGTCCGTCCTGTACCATTCTCAAGTTCATTGTGTCACAATCATTCTCAAGTCACAATCGACTTGAGAATGGTCCAGGATGGACCGAAACGTCGTCGTCCCTTCACTTTCTAGTGTGTGGTTTGGTCAACATATTTCAGCCACGTTATTGTGACTCCTCGTCTCCAAATAAATCGAAAACATGTACCTCCACCCCAAGGTGAAAAGAAGGCAGTGTGGGCACATATGCAGTGGGTCCCTTCAAACCTACAGCTACTGTGTCACCCAAGGTGGTGACTACCAAAAGTGCTGTAGGTTGAAGGACGTGTTTCTTTTGTGATGAAGAACATTCTATGTACAACTGCAATACTTACCTGCATCGTGCTACACGTGTACAGCGGCTCAAAGAATTGCACATATGCACCAGGTGTCTATGGTTACATAACCCTGATACCTGTTGTGAGGGAATGAAGATTCCCTCAGCTAGTTTTCCTATTTTTCTAGATTAGGCTAGTCGCTCTAGGGATTCTAGTCAAGAAGTTTTCAAACTAACATACACTTGTGGGGTGTTGGATGAACGCTCATGCTATGGACTATCAGGTTAGGTTAGCCAGAAGTCTGTGATTACTCTGTAAAGGGAGTTACAGAGTTTTCCTTTTTCTGTGAAAATAGGATGGGAGTTGAGAGTGAAGTGGTGTGAGAAGGTATTTGTTTCAATGGTTTTTTAGGGGTGGTGGGGACAGTAGGGTGATCGTCGCCCCCCCCCCACCATGTGAGACATCGCGCCAGTCCTAGGCCTCCCCCTCCTTGTGATGTCACGGGACGCCGCAGGGCAAGGCCGTCGGTGATCGGTTTAGGCATCTCTGCTCCTAGCTGAGTTTTGGCGCAAACAGCTGTGATTGGGAGCGGCACGAGGGAACAGTGCCGGCTTAGTGCTGATTGGTCAACATAGGTAGGGGGGAGAGATGGGCATTTTGAGCTTCCCCTAGCCGCCATAGAGGCAGTTTGAGCTGGGGTGGCAAGCTGGAAGGGTGACCTTTGGGTGGGGGGGGGGGGGAGGGGGGCAGCCTGCCACCTCTACCCCCGTTAATCACTGTGTCACCCTGATTACTCATCGTGCATGGCACTCCTGCCATCCTGGGTTGTGTCAAGGCCCAATTTGCGTGAAATTGGGGCCGATGAGACAAACTAAGAGACAGTTACAGTGTTAACCCATGAGGCAGCTGGCCTCATGGTGTATCAGATTGATCCCTCATCCCTCGGGTCTGAGTATCCTGTCTAGTGTTAATGGACAATGGACAATTGGTGGAATAAGGGCAGTGTAAGTGAGGTATTATTACAGGCCCGTGTTGGACTTTGAATTCCACCTTGTTGGGTCCGCCATGTGGTGACGCCGCCGGCCATTGTCACTCTAGTGTATGAGCGAGGCATGCTCTGTTTTAAATGGGGGTGTTTGATGGTTCTCCCATCCCCATTCTGTATGCCTGTGGGTGCTGGCCAAGCCAGCCTGAGGCATCTCATGTGTGCGCCACCCATGCGCCGGCCACCTTGGCCAGCCGCCGGGTGTGGGGCCACCCTCCAGGCCACCCGCGCGCCAAACCCCCACCCCACCCCGCACGCCAGCTCAGCGGGTGGGGCTCTGTGACGTCATGCGCTACACGTGGCCACCCCCCTTAGGGCCACGAGGTGGCCACATGTTTTGGCCACTTTCCCTGGACATTCTAGGGCCACACCTAGTCGACACACGAGGAGCGAACTAGGTGTTTACAGCCAGAGAGGTAGTGACCAGGGAAATGATTGTTGAGGATTTAAAGAAACGTGAGTACAATAATCATTGTGTAACAGTGTCTCAGGACTAGTGGAAATTCCGGTAAAAGCTGTGTTGTCCCATAGCCCTGCCAGGCTAGGGAAGCAGCTGAGAGACAGCTGTCTGTAGCACGTCCAGGTGACTGGTAGGGCGGTACCTGGAGATGGATGTTGTACACGGTAACACACTGTAGTTATATAGTTATACTGTAGATATATACTTATACTGTAGATATATAGTTATATATAAGTGTGTAGACTGACTCGAGTTATGTAACCGGTCAGTGTAGAGATCAACCATATAAATGATCCAGTCTGTCGATACCAAATAATCGTTCAGATTTGATTAATGCCATCATAGTATCACATGTTAATTATATCATTGCAGAGGTAGGCAGGCCAGTGTTGCAGGGATGTCAGTGGATACCCTGAGGTCTGCGTAGTTAGGGATACATTTTTCTGGTGATATAATTTTCATTGATTATGTGAATGCCATTTGTATGTGTTCATTTGCATGTTTTATGTAATGTGTTGTGTGGTGAGTCAGTAGATGAGGTTGCTGACTGATTGCCTAATGATGTCATTAGCATGTGGGGTATGCTGACGGCATCATTATGCTGTGGGTTTTTGCAGTGTTGTTATCAGGTATACAATATTACTGACCAAGGAACAGTGTTGAGGCTTTAAGGGCCTCTTTGATTATTCAAGGGAATTCACAGTACTTAGTGAGAGCAAGCAATTGATTTGTTAATTGCCTAATTAAGAGAATTAGTCAGCTGTCCGCGTAGCAGCGGTGCTTTATATTAACATAAATTGTCTTGCTGAAGTAGTCCTTTGCAACAGTTGCAAGATAAGGGGGGCAGTAATATTGGTATAGTCTTGTTGTTGCACAACTGTGTGTCATTACTGTGTGGGTACAGTAATTAACGAGTTGCAGTAGCCGCAACCTTGTATGTGGGAAGTGCATTTATGTTGTTATGCATGCCATAGTAAGTGTGACCTATGTAACACTGGGGTTACTTTGTTTTTTAAGTTGTGTTGAGGACTTAAGGATTCAGTGAGTTAATTAGAGTAATTAACTGGATAAGGGGTGCACATTTATTGTTGAGTGAGTGAGAGCTGTTATAGGAGAACAGTATTGAGCTTGTGTGAGATACGTTTCGGGTGCAATTAATTGTCCGTGTGACAACTAATTAACCACTCTAGCTAATTATGTAATTAGCCTTCTCATCATGAATTTACTTTGTGGGAGAGGATCTGTCAGAGTCTGTCAGTATTTGTGTTAACATAATTTGCTCGGGACTAATTACCTTTCTAGGGTATAGCAATTAGTGGCTCATGATAATTAGTGGAGTAATTAACGTCTAGGGTCTTGAGGACTCAGATGACTCGGTAAAGCGAGGTCATGGAGCTAGCATAAATCGTTATATTAATCATATCCGGTCTGAGGACAGTGGATTAAGATGCACTTATGTTAATTAGGGGAGTAATTAACTCCTCTCCCGTGAATTCACAGTGTTTGATGAGATCTGCTTAGGCAGTGCGGAGTGAGACGCATCTATGTATGATTAATTATCGGTCCTTGTGACAGTTAAATAATTGCTCGGAGTTAATTAGGGTAATTAACACTCAGTAAAGTAAATTTTGACATAAACTGTTGAGAAGCTACCAAGTTAGGGTAGGCTTCGTTAACGTAACTCTATTGGGATGCAATTAATGGTCCGTTTGAACTTAATTAAGAATTACTCACTGAATACTTGCAAGGAGTCAAGTGTGATGTAATATAAGAGAGTTTTGAGTTATTGTTAACAAGATGACTTGTGCTAAGAGAGACAAGTGTTAATGATTAACGTAGAGTACCATTATGTTGTTGTCTATGAGAGACAATTATTTGTGATTAACGTAGTGCTTTGTTGCTGACTGTTGTGATCAGTCAGTTAACGTAATTAATCACATAATCAATTTTGTAATTGATTGAGGCAATTTCTTTTGTTTTTTCATCTGGTGACGAGAGTAAAGTAACTTAGGGATTGCTGGAGCTGTGTCCCAGAATCCCACCTTGCCTGACTTTGTTTACTGTTTACAGTGAAACTTCTTGTAGGGAGTTGCAAAGAGTGTTCACATTTGGTGTGATAGGGGAAGTCACTGTTGGACTACCCGCCTAGTTATGGGGGTCACTCCTGTTTGGAAGGAGGACCCTTAAGCTTGTGATTATAGTATCTGTTACCGTGAAGCCGTGACAATATTGATTGCTAGCTTGCGTCCTCAGTGGGCATCCGTCATTGTTCAGTTAGTTCACTGGTCAGCCCGAAGTGTCAGCAAGATGGAGACTGCTGTCATTTCTCGAGGGGCTGTTGAATAGCTGTGTTGAAATGCCACTGGATGGACATTAAAGTAATAAGGCACTCTCTGTGGTGTAACTTAGTCTGTGATATTTTTTTGATTTGCAATATTGCGTCATCAGTGGGCACACCTGTGTTCAGGTTAGTTCAGTATGCAGCCTCACAGCAAGGGTTGCTATTTAGCTGTTTGTTATCGTGCCACTGGATGGACATTAACGTAATGTAAACTCGGTAATGTAGTAGTTTAGTCGCTTGTTATTAATAATTTTTTATGTTATAGAAAACGCTCTTTGATGTCAACCCTTCAACCATTCTTTTCCACCCATGTTCTGCTTTATACGATTGAATGTTGATGTGATCTTTTGTTATGATGGCTGTTCTTGGGAATTCGAATTCCAATTCATAGCGCCACATCAAATATAAATATTTGATTGTGAGAACCCGCCGGTTACACTTTATTAGTTTTAACGTCCTGTTTAACTAGGAGGAGCCAGCGGCCTATTGTGGACAGGTTTTCACCCCTAGTGGTGGAGGCCTGGCGGTTTGCTCCCGCTTTTCCTTTTTCTACTGGACTCATGCTTAACTGCCGTGAGCAGCCTTTAAACTTGTAGTCCACCTCCTAAGGGAGGTAGGCGTAGAAACAAATCTGACGCCTGTGCAACCCAAATGCATACATGCAATATGTGCAATAAGAGTCAACATCATGCAGCACTGTGTAGGGACACATGCATAAAGTCTCCCAAACCACATTTGGAGGAAGAAACTTCCACTACAGTACAGTTCTGTAAAGTACATCAGGATATAAGTGTACTATCAACAAAGTCTGATAATAACTCAGCTTTACCCACTGCCCAATTACTCCTTAAAAACAGAAGGTCCAAGGTCACCATTTGTGGGTCATTTGACCAAGGATCCCAAAGGCCATTTGCCACCCAAGAATTGGCAGATGCCTTGAAACTCAAGCCTGTACGAGAGACAAATCTGACATTGCAGGATTCCTAATTAACTCAGGAACCCGAGTCTAAAATATGGTCCAACCTTTACTACGTTTAGGCGGTTATGCCTCAATGGTACGGGCCCCTGTCATAGACAAAATCTCAGCAGACATATATGTTTATGATCTAGGGACAAAAGGCAAATTCCTACAAGAAAAGGGAATCAAGTTAGCTGACAAAATTTCGTCTGACCACCTCTCCAATATTGGATTCCGTGTAGGTGCAGACTACTATCATACCTTTATAAAGAGAAAAGATAAACAACAGGGAATGTTATTAACGTGTTATGGCCCCTTTGGACCAGTAACCAGGTTCTTGCTGTTATGACCTCTTCTTCTTTATCCAGCCCCAAGTCGGTGGAAAGTTTTCAAGAAATTGAGACAAGTAGTAGGGCAAAGAATAAAGAGGAGGGGGGATATACTACACACAATTACATCTTCACCAATATATTAACACCGTCACCACCATATATATATTATAATAAAGTATTACTACACGTATTTACAATAATGTCTCTTTCACTCAGGACACAATACATCGGCAGTGTTCAGCGAATCCCAGCGATTCCACTTTCCAGGTACACTTCGTCCACACCTAATGGCAAACACCAGCGAGCTCACCTTCAACATGGGCCAGTCCACACACACTACATCTTCACAATGTGCCAATACCCCACCTCCACTCTCCTGATACACTCTGGCAGAGGGTTTCAGCAACACGCTGACAGGGGTCTCAAACAGTCACATACAGGGGTAGCTAGCACCCTGGCAGAAGTCTCTAGTCACTCACTAGCACTTCTCAACAGACGCACCGCTGTTGTCTCGTAACTCTTACTGACTTATCCCAGGTACGTTGGGCCATACAACACTGCATACATCAGCAGCTAACACACTGCTCTAACCTACGGCAGCCACTTAGTCCTCTCACATGACCAAATCAAGAGTTCTTGGACTGCCCTAGATGAACTGCCTTCCTTGATGCAATTGCCTCTGTATGTCACCTCTGTGAACATAAAACGTCATTAGCTAGACACACAGTATACTAGGTGGCCTTGGGATAACACCCTTCCACCGGGGAATTGACATTGTAAATTATAGCCACACCTTAGATGGCACTGATCTCGATACGCCACCCACCAGAACTCATCATCATCGACCTCCCCTTCTAACCGAGGCAAGAAACCAGAGCCTTTCTGGTTTTTATATCACGCCAACACCAACAGATGGCATTGTCCGCATAGCACCCAATACCAGGGAGTTGGAGTGCAGACCCATAGATGGCTCTGAAATCGCCACTCTATACTCCAGTGATGGCGTGGATACTGTAACATAATGTCTGAAGGGGGCAATTTGCTCACAAGCCCAGTATTGAGGCTGAAGCAACCCACCCCTATAGACAACCAACAAGTCAACCCAATGATGGTTACATGACTAGGTGAACAGTCACCACTAAAATTCAGAGACATGTCCATGAATGAATTTGATCCCCCCAAACATAAATTATGGGATCTAGCAACTCTAGGTATTGTCCCTGAACAACCTAGTCAAGATGATGACTGGACATACACACAATACCTGGACCCAGTTGTCTACAGGGACAATCAATACTGGGTCAGGTTACCATGGGAACTGAATAGCACTCAGCAACCCATAAACCATTTCATGGCACAAAATCAATAAAGGTCATAGGTGATGCGCTTAAATAGACATTCTGAGAAGTTGAAATTGTACCATGTTATAATCCAACAACAAATTGATATCAAAATCATCGAGGTTATAACTAACGATAACCCTAAGGAAGGATCTACCGCACCATCCATTACTGAGGAATTCAGCTGCTATCCCACTGAGGATAGTATTTAACTGCAGTGCCAAGACTAGGCAGAATAGTGTTTAATTTAATGATTGCCTTCAAACTGGCCATAGCCTGAAACAAAGACTGTACGACCTGCTGTTAAAGTTCCACATCGGGACTTATGCATACACAGTCGACATCAGTTGGGCATTCTTAAGTCAATAACTACACAATGGTCCTATGGATCAAGGATCCTATCGATCCGAACAGTGATTTAATCACCTACAGGTTTGCATCAGTTTTGTTTGGTGCTACTTCTTAGCCGTTTTTGCTTCAAGCAACCTTAGACATGCTCATGAAGAAGTCTAATAGCCCAAATAAAATTGAAATTAGCAACAACCTGTATGTGAACAATTTCCAAGGAACAACCAGCAGTGAAAGTAAACTGCTGTACATATATCACGAGGCCAATCAAGAGTTGCCGAGAGCAAATATGCCTCTCCAGTTGTTGGACTCCAATAATACCAATTTAAATCATGTGATTGAAACAAAATTTCTGGACTACAAGGTACCGCAGAAGACAAAGGTACTAGGTGTTGAATGGGATAGGACTTAAGATCAGTTGACCATCAAATCAGTGGAACCAGATACAACCAACCTAAATATGAGGTAACTACTATCCCAAGTCAGCTAACCTTTCGACCCCTTGGGACTATTAAGTCCAATATTGATATGTGGGAAGTTGATAATGCAGGAATGCTGGCAACAGATGATAGGCTGGGATGATCTTCTAACACCTGCCTTACAAGAAAAGTGGCAGGGGCTAGTAAAGGATCTAAGTATATAGGAATCTGTGAAGTTCCCTCGGAACACAGTAAATGAAAATCAACCAATTAAACTACATGTATTTTGCGATGCCTCAGGAAAGACTTATGGCACAATAGCTTACCTGGTCTCAAATGGGCAAGCCAATTTGCTCACATGAAAGGCCAGGGTGGCACTGTTGAAGAAATGGTCATTGGCACAACTGGAGTTAACAGCCCTACTGTTAGGAGTAAGATTGGCTCATTATCTGATCAATGACTTAAGCAACATCCACTTTGAAGAAACAGTGGTATGGTCAGATAATGAGGCAGTACTACAGTGGGTGAAAAATAATAAGAGTAAAAATCCTTACATGAGTAACCGCATTAAGGAAATACAAGAGCTGTCAGCAGGGTACAAACTGAGGTATATGTACCCTCCGAAGATAATCCATCTGATTATCTCTCCAGAGGCCTAACTTTATGGCAATTAACCAAAACCTAGATGTCGTTCAATGGACCTCAGTGTCTAGTCAGTGACCAATGGTGCTATTGGTCAAAACAAGAAAACAAAAGGTGCCTGAACAAAAGCCACAAGTCATTGTGCCCAATGGCACTGTTCCCAATGAGAATCCAGAACCACCGCGGACTTTGGTAACTGATCCTAATCGGTACTCTGAACTGAACAAACTACTAGGTGTCACACAAGTGGTGTTTGATTTCCTAAAGAAAATATATATCAAACATCAATTCCCTAGTCCCTTAAGGTACTAGGTCAAAAGAGCCCAAACAGATACATTCGGGATGGATTTTGACAACAACCCTAAAACCCCTCAAAATGATCTGGGTTTTTGGTTTGACACAAATAATTATAACCTAATAAAGTGTGGAGGCCGCTTACAGCATGCAAACATAGATCTGGAAGTAAAAATCAAATATTGTTTCCACATCACCACATAATAATCAAGCTATTTGTGTTACACATACACAAACACAACACTCTGCATGGGGGGATACTGGATACCCTCACTGACCAAAGACAACAGTTCTGGC
Source organism: Procambarus clarkii (assembly GCF_040958095.1). Lineage (NCBI taxonomy): Eukaryota > Metazoa > Arthropoda > Malacostraca > Decapoda > Cambaridae > Procambarus > Procambarus clarkii. Next base: position 33,598,991 of record NC_091158.1, read on the forward strand.
TTCCTCAATGTTGGCAGACTGTAATGTCCATAATTAAATCCTGTGTAATCTGCTGGAGGTACGATGTCAGAGTGTGTCCTTACCCTGGACCTCCACCACTCCCAAAGGAAAGTGGTGGAGGAGGTTCTTCATCTTCGTGATGAAGAAATCTACTCCAGTGAGACCACTGGAGTAGATTTCACAGCTCTAACACTAACAGGCACCAAGGTCAAAATCCCAGTGAAGGCATAAATCGGCCTATTCATCTGTGCCACAACAAGGGGAGTACATCTAGAATTGACTCCTGATATAAGTGCCGTGGCATTCCTATAGGCTATCTGCAGATTTGCAGCCCGAAGATCCTTCCTAAATTAATGATCTCAGACAATGAGTCCAAAATGGGTGGCAGGGGAAGCATGTCTGACGGAAGTCTGGAACCACCCAAAGGTGTTCACTGCCCTGAATCAATGGCAGTGTCACTGAAAATTCATACCTACCTGAGCACCGTGTCACAGAGGCTTCTATGAACGCATGATTGGTAGAGTAAAACATTCTCTTAGGGAAACCCTACACTGCCAAAAGATTGACATACCAGAGCTCCAAACCATTGTTATAGAAATAGAAGCTCGAGTTAACAGCCGACCACTTACCTCTCTGATGATGTTTCACAACGTGAACCATTAAGTCCTGCCCATCTGATATATTGGGGGACCTCTAAGACCTCTAGCATTCCTAACGAATGAGGAACCAGAAGATCCTTCATATGTCAGAGAGAGTGACTTGGTTCAACGTTTCAAACATCTCTCATGAGTGATAAGTCGGTGGAATGACGTATGGACTCGAGAATACCTAACTACTCTGAGGGAGTATTATTATGGGGCTAACGACTCCTAGAACAGAATTAACTTGAACCCTGGTGACATTGTTCTGGTGGACAGTGATGGGCCACGCTCAGAGTGGCCTATAGGCCAAATAGTCTCTATTCATCCAGACCATCAGGGCATCTTGAGAATAGTGGAAGTAAAATGCTTAGGCAACACTTCTCTCAAAGTATTAGAGAAATTATAGCACTGGCAGGAAAGGAAGAAGCTCAAAGACTTCCAACACCTGAAGCGCCAGTATGGGGCATTTGTCCAAAAAGGATTGCTGCACGACAATGCAAGCTCAAATTAAAACATTATAATTCAGAGGGCAAGAAATAAAGTATTCGAATTCTTAAAAATTTTACTTTGACCTATATTTCACCCTCCCCACCAGAATTATGTTTGGAAATCCGACACATTAACATGTTAATTTTCTATAGTTATCCAAAACCGGAACATTAAGGAGAATGGGGTCCATGACATCATCACAACAAGCACATATTTACACAACATGTATTCCTTAAAACAACAGTTTGGTGTTTAAACTTAATAAAAACGTATTCACTAGGACTGGATATAATTAAAGATACCATAAAGTATAGCTTAGCTCCCTAAGTCCCTAAGATAGAGTAAGAACCAAACAAATAGTATTGGAACACCTCCCCAGGGAAGAAGGCGTCGAGTCATTGTCTTGAGAGAATGTAAACACGAGACAGAGGGAAGAGCTCGCTCTTTGTCACAACACAGAACAGACATTTCCCACGAGCTGCGATAAAGGAACCATTACGATCCAGCCAACCAAAGATCTCACTTACAAAGGGAAGAACAGCTTTCGGTATTTCTATTGCACATAATAGTGACCATTATTAGTGTAGGAAATTATCGTTAGGACACGGGATTTCACCCCAACCAAGTAAGAATCTTTTTATTAGACACACGAATAATAAATGTCACACCGTTAAATTATGTTTATAGAGCATTTTATATAGCCTAACTTATTCACACGTGTGGTTCAAGAAACACAAGTTGATGAGAGCTTCAGCTATAACCTGTGATTCTTCCTTGCTTTGAGTTCCCCAGCAGCTGCCTCACAGACCCGCCAGCCGCCATTACATGGCACACTTAGACCATATGTGCCTCACCGTAATTTGATGTTTAAGGACAACGACTATCATACTTCCCAACAGGCCATAACAGCCTACTCAGATAAGCTCACACAGTTATACTAATATAATCATAATTGATTGTAGTATTAACCTCGTACTGTAGTCTAATTACCACCATATGTGGTATAATTTATATGAAGCCAACGGTTAATGTTTAGGCTTATTATATCTCCATCAATTGTGGGATAATCTGTACACATTTACCACCCACTATGTGCACAGGTAAAACCTGGCAGACTGTATTTACATACAGTCCACTAACAACTTTTGAAGTAAATAAAAATCCAAATAAATATTCACAAATTAAAAGCACAAACTGCCTGCTAGGATTACCCCACAACCAAGATGAGTGAACACTAACAACCAAGATACAACCACTAACTAACTACAATGCGTGTACACTAACAACCAAGACACAACTGCTATATAACCACAATGCGTGAACACTAACAACCAAGATACAACTGCTATATAAACACAATGCGTGTACACTGACAACCAAGATACAACCACTATATAACCACAATGTGCGTACACTAACAACCAAGATACAACAGATATATAACCACAATGTGCATAAAAAACCCAACAGAATCTTGGCTAGATAATCATGTACTCTCGTTACTAACTTCTCAAACTTTTCAGGAAACATCCTTAATGTTGAATGTAATATTAGTCCATGACGCATAGTCCACGACGCGATTCTCACTACCTCAGATCCGTGTTGACTATAGGGCAGACTTACGTACAGGGAACACCTCATGCTGAAGGTGAACAAGAAAATAAATTTAAATGTGAAATTCTAATTTTACAACAAGGAATATCATAAGATTATAACATTACATTACATTAGCACAAATGTATACCTGATAATGCTGGGAGAAGCCTCTATGATCATCAGCATTGTATTCATCATGGAGAAGGTCCAATGAGAGCTCACAAGGACCTGCAGGTGGTGGAGGGGAAGACGGGTGAGGACCAGGAGCCTCGTCGACCACACCAGGAGGCGGCCCTTGAGGGACCACTGGGCGAAGGTGGCGAGGAAGGCGAGGTCGTCGCTCACCACCACCACCGTCACGCACCACGACACCTGCCGCACCTGTTGACGTCAACATGGTAGACGTTATGTGAGAGTGACCAACCCGCCTCAGTAGTGATGTGAGAGTGACCTACCCGCCTCAGTAGTGATGTGAGAGTGACCTACCCGCCTCAGTAGTGATGGGAGGGTGACCTACCCGCCTCAGTAGTGATGTGAGAGTGACCTACCCGCCTCAGTAGTGATGAGAGGGTGACCTACCCGCCTAAGTAGTGACGTGAGAGTGACCTACCAGCGTTATCAGTAATGTAAGAGTGACTTTAACATCGTCAGCAGTAATGTGAGTGACCTACCAGCACCAGCAGTAATGTGAGTGACCTACCAGCACCAGCAGTAATGTGAGAGTGACCTACCAGCATCAGCAGTAATGTGAGAGTGACCTACCAACACCAGCAGTAATGTGAGAGTGACCTACCAGCATCAGCAGTAATGTGAGAGTGACCTACCAGCACCAGCAGTAATGTGAGTGACCTACCAGCATCAACAGTAATGTGAGAGTGACCTACCAACACCAGCAGTAATGTGAGAGTGACCTACCAGCATCAGCAGTAATGTGAGAGTGACCTACCAGCATCAGCAGTAATGTGAGAGTGACCTACCAGCATCAGCAGTAATGTGAGAGTGACCTACCAGCAGTAATGTGAGAGTGACCTACCAGCATCAGCAGTAATGTGAGAGTGACCTACTAGCATCAACAGTAATGTGAGAGTGACCTACCAGCATCAGCAGTAATGTGAGAGTGACCTACTAGCATCAACAGTAATGTGAGAGTGACCTACCAGCATCAGCAGTAATGTGAGAGTGACCTACCAGCATCAGCAGTAATGTGAGAGTGACCTACCAGCATCAGCAGTAATGTGAGAGTGACCTACCAGCATCAGCAGTAATGTGAGAGTGACCTACCAGCATCAGCAGTAATGTGAGAGTGACCTACCAGCATCAGCAGTAATGTGAGAGTGACCTACCAACACCAGCAATAATGTGAGAGTAACCTACCAGCACCAGCAGTAATGTGAGAGTGACCTACCAGCACCAGCAGTAATGTGAGTGACCTACCAGCATCAGCAGTAATGTGAGAGTGACCTACCAACACCAGCAGTAATGTGAGAGTGACCTACCAGCATCAGCAGTAATGTGAGAGTGACCTACCAGCACCAGCAGTAATGTGAGTGACCTACCAGCATCAACAGTAATGTGAGAGTGACCTACCAGCATCAGCAGTAATGTGAGAGTGACCTACCAGCATCAGCAGTAATGTGAGAGTGACCTACCAGCATCAGCAGTAATGTGAGAGTGACCTACCAGCATCAGCAGTAATGTGAGAGTGACCTACTAGCATCAACAGTAATGTGAGAGTGACCTACCAGCATCAGCAGTAATGTGAGAGTGACCTACCAGCATCAGCAGTAATGTGAGAGTGACCTACCAGCATCAGCAGCATCAGCAGTAATGTGAGAGTGACCTACCAGCATCAGCAGTAATGTGAGAGTGACCTACTAGCATCAACAGTAATGTGAGAGTGACCTACCAGCATCAGCAGTAATGTGAGAGTGACCTACCAACATCAGCAGTAATGTGAGAGTGACCTACTAGCATCAACAGTAATGTGAGAGTGACCTACCAGCATCAGCAGTATTGTGAGAGTGACCTACCAGCATCAACAGTAATGTGAGAGTGACCGACCAGCGTCAGCAGTAATGTGAGAGTGACCGACCAGCGTCAGCAGTAATGTGAGAGTGACCGACCAGCGTCAGCAGTAATGTGAGAGTGACCGACCAGCGTCAGCAGTAATGTGAGAGTGACCTACCAGCATCAGCAGTAATGTGAGAGTGACCGACCAGCGTCAGCAGTAATGTGACAGTGACCTACCAGCCGAGCCTTGTCGACCAAGTGGGAGAGCTGCGTCAGCATCACGTCAGCATCCTGGCAAGCTGTTGACACCTCCAGCACTGTTATAGACATCTGAAACATGCCCATTACCTGAAATTTTCGAAATTGTATTAATGAAAGAATAACACCACAAGGATTTATTTTGCCGAAACAGTAAAGGAATAGAATTTTACTCGATCATTTAATTTTATCTTGAATATATATGGAATTTTTTTTTATAAAGATTAGAACATACATAAATAATAATAATTTTGTTCAATACTATCCCATAAGCAAATTAAAACAAATATATGCATACATAAACCAGGTTATAAATTCAGTGTTATATACAGAATCTTCAACCAGTTGCACATACCTCTTGTCACAGAACCCCAATGGCCGGCACACCTTAACTTTCACCCTAGACCTGCACCCCTTGAACTTCACCCTTTAACCCTCATCCCATTAAAATATTATCTTTGTTATACACCCCTTGGTTTATATATGCCTCTTGGTTATGACTCTTTGATATATTCCCTTTGACATATATCACTTGTCATATACCCTTCAACGTTCACCTCGTGTCATATTCCGCTTGACGTGTACCTCTTTGCATGTACCCATTGACACTCACCTCTTGAAATTTGCCCAATCTTGACATACTCCTGAACTTATACCTATTGCCCTATACTTCTTAATATACCCCTAGACGTACTAATTGACATATACCCTATGAACTCCAACATATAACATATATAGCAGGACCGGTGTCTCTCGACCTTCTCTCATAAACCACACATTCATCATATTCCATATGACCTACACCCTCTGACATATATGCTGTAATCTGTAACTCTTGACAATACAAAATGACGTTCAAAACATTGCAAAATACCCATTGATACCACTTGTTATATTCAACATATACCCCCATCAATCTATGCACCTTCATAGTAACATCAAGGAATTACAAGGACCTACACCCTTTGATCCGATATCCCATCTATCCGTTACTCCATTTACAAATTCCCCATAACCTTCCATTCTTGTGTTATATCCTTCGACCTATTCCCTATGACATTTTCCCCATATCACATCTTTTTCCTTGACTTTTACCCCATGACCTACATCCCTTGACTTATACCCCATGACCTAAAACCCTTGACTTATACCAATGATCTACACCCCTTGACTTACACCACATGGCAAAAACACCTTTAAATATTGCTCTGACATTCAAGATAATTCAAAAAGTGTTATTTTACCCGTAAAACGAAGTGTGGAGAGATGACACCATCAGTGATGATTATAGAGGAGCAGCGGGATCCTTGCACCGCCCCTAGGACTTCTCCCACACAACCTGCAGCTGGGGACGCTGCCTCTACGACCTCTCCCACACATCCTCTTGCTGGGGACTCTGCCTCTACGACCTCTCCCACACACCCTCTTGCTGGGGACGCTGCCTCTACGACCTCCCCCACACACCCTCTTGCTGGGGACGCTGCCTCTACGACCTTCCCCACACACCCTCTTGCTGGGGACGCTGCCTCTACGACCTCTCCCACACACGCTCCTGCTGGGGACGCTGCCTCTACGACCTCCCCCACACACCCTCTTGCTGGGGATGCTGCCTCTACGACCTCTCCCACACACGCTCCTGCTGGGGATGCTGCCTCTACGACCTCTCCCACACACCCTCTTGCTGGTGACGCTGCCTCTTCGACCTCTCCCACACATCTCCCTGCTAGGAAGATTATAGTGCAGTATGCATAAAGTGCTCAGACTATATTACAGTATGCTTGAAGGGATCTGATTATTAACACAGTGTTCACGAGGAGCTCGGGCTATAATGCAGTGAAATGAGTGGCTCAGATTATAAAATAGTATGAATGAGAGGCTCAGATTATAACAGAGTTTGCATGAATAGCTCAAACTATATTAAATGATATGTGAAGAGCGCAGACTACAATAGAGTTTGGTTGAAGAACTCGGACCATAATTTAGTATGTATGAAGGGTTTAGCCTGTCATATAGTATGCATGACAGGCTCAGACTTGCAAATAGAATGCACGAAAGGCGTAGTGTAGAACAGAGTATCCATGATGGGCTCAAACTTTAATATTAAATACATGAAGAGCTCAGACTATAATATATTAGGCATGAATGCATCAGATGTTTCATACAGTATACACGAAGCACTCCGACTATAATACAGTGTATGAGATGCTCAGATTTCACAAAGTCTGTAGACGTGAAATGTTCAGTGGCGAGTACATATACTTTCCCATTAGTTTAAAAAATATCGAATCAGTGCAATCTTCTACTGGACGGACTGCAGCAGCATGTAGGTTTTATAGAAATAATATTTGCACACAGACTTTCATAGTCGGGTTAAACAACGAGCTGATCTCCACAGAAGCAGAACTAGCGGCACTACAACTAGCTAACAGAACATTGAAAACATAGGAGGAATAATATTTTGTGACTCAAATCTGTTCTTCAAGCCATCGAAAACTTATCCTGGAAGATCGACAGTAAGAACCTCATACTACCAATTATAAACGACCAAATCGCTGCATAGAGTAAAAGGTTTCGAAAATCCTTTGTATGGATACCATCACATATAAATATAAACCACCATAATGTCACAGACATTGCAGCCAGATTAGCGTGTAACAAAGATGAAGTTGAATTTGACCCAGGTATCCCAGATCTCTGCTGTCAAAACTATATTGTTCCAAACAGTCATGTCTGATAGGAGAGAAATTACTGACTCCCAACGACCTGAAAACCCCAGAATAAAAAGCTATGATGTGTTCAGATCTGAAACCTATGTTTATGGGCAACACAAAACGTCCACCAGACTGCGACACAGTGGTTGACAGGATCAGGTATGGGTTACCGTTACCTGTGATAGGTGGCTACAGGTGACGGATCTCCAAATCCTGAGCACTCCAGGTCCAAACTCTGTGGGCAGGAACTGGGGCATGAGCTTTCACACTACATCACCGAATGCCCAGTTATCAGACCATTCAGACCAGTTGGCGTGAGGTTCCTGGAGTTTTGCAATTACTTATTCACTCTCGTCTCCTTGAGGATATCTTCATAATGCACCCAAAATTTGCCAGTGCAGACTACTGAACATATGACCCTGTATGATCAACCATCCTGCGAGATGGGGACTTTTAGTATCACTGCTACCTTATTCACTTTTGTGTTTATGATGATATCCTCTTAATGCACCCAGCGTTTGCCAGTGCAGACAGTGCAATCACATGCCTCTGTATGACTAACCATCTTGTGTGATGTGGATTTAAGTATCACGTACCTAGTATCATGACACACTCTGTACTCCCTTTCTTATAGTCTAGGGCAGCTGCGCAAATGAAAATGTACCTTGATGCGATGATAAAAAAAATTGAATAAATATATTGAATTCCAAACCTTAAGTTCAGATGACATATGCATTCTGGACACAACCATTTGATATAATTGATGGGGGGAAGGGAGTGTAAGGCCTGGGGGAAGGTTGGTGAAGGGAGTGAAAGGCCTGGGGGAAGGTTGGTGAAGGGAGTGTGGGGGCTAGGGAAGGTGGGTGAAGGGAGTGTGGGGAAAGATGGGTGAAGGAAGTTGGAAGGCTGAGGGGAAATGGTTGAAGGGAGTGTGGGGGCTGGGGAAGGTGGGTGAAGGGAGTGTGAGGGCTGGGGAAGGTGGGTGAAGGGAGTGTGGGGGCGGTTGGAGAAGGTGAGTGAAACGAGTGGAGGTGGGTGAAGAGAGTGTGGGGGCTGGAGAAAGGTGAGTGAAGGGAGTTGGAGAAGGTGGGTGAGGGTAATGGGGGGAGGTGGATGAAGGGAGTGTGGGGGCTTGGGGGAGGTGGGTGAAGGGAATGTAAGAGGTGGGTGAAGGGCTTGTTTCAAAAGAGGGAGGAGATGAGGGAATGGCGTGTGTGGATGGGAAGGATTGGTAGGTGTGCGTAAAGGCAGGTAGAAAAGGAGACCGAGAAAGAGCGTGCGAGGGCAAAGACAGAGAATGGGTGTGTGTGGGCACACAGCGAGGAAACATGGGAAGGGCGTGTGTGAGTACGCAGCGAGGAAAAGGGGGGAGGGGCGTGAGTGGGCATGCAGCGAGGAGAAAGAGTGAGGGCGTGTGTGAACCTGCAGCGAGGGGACATGGGAAGGGCACGCTTTGGCAGGGAGGGATAACCTTGAGGAAAGAGGAGTGTGGGAAGGGATGGAGGAGACGGGGGGGGGGGAATGGAATGTGTTCCGATAGGTGACAGTGAGTGCATATTGAAGAAAATGGAGTGTTTATTTGGGATATGAGGATAGTGTGTAGGCGATTGAGAGGATGTGTGTAGGCAAAGACCTTGGCACAGTATAGACCCGGGCACCTCCGAATACCTCATATAGCACAGTAAGCTCAGACAATCATAAAGATTGAAAAATCTTGTTACATATTAATTAATAAATTTCCGAAAATTAATGGAGCCATTAATTAATGGAGTGAACCAATGTCTATCACTTTGAAAATTAGAAAGGTTTATTTACCTCAATTTTAGCACTTATAAATTATATAATTTAGTCACCTTTCAGTACCATCGTTTTCCCAATTTAAATTTCTTAAATAAATAACTGTTTTTCTATACTGGGAATTGATGCCGGAAATTGTTTGGAACAATGTTGCCACTGAACTGTCCGATATGGCGTGATATGAATAAGATTAATGATATACCAGAAAACTTGCATCCCATATATAAAAACGATTTGTTTTATGTTTTCGAATTAATATATTACTACTTAAATTGATGAAAAATATGAACCAATTTTCTTTCTACGTGAAGATATTTACCGGAAAAGTATTTTTACATTAATGGCAACATGACCTGAATTTACAGTAAAGGGCAACCTAAACCACACTGTAACCTTGAATTTAGGAAACTGTTAATTCCATAAAAAATTGATATAAACTAACCGTAAAATTGATGCGTCCTTAAAGTAGGATGACAAGCACCCAACATCACAAAAGCCAACTTCATGAAGGTTAGCAGCTCCATTCCTCTTCATAAACACTGTTGATGTAGATGTACGAAGGATTAAGCAATGAACTAAAATATTTTACCTGTTGTTCAGGTTCTGGCTTGAGATAATATTAATTTGTATCTCAGACTACTTGGACGACAGAGCATCACACACCCATGTACATAGAGCACCACACACCCATGTACATAGAGCACCACACACCCATGTACATTGAGCACAACACACCCATGTACACAGAGCATCACACACCCATGTACATAGAGCACCACACACCCATGTACACAGAGCACCACACACCCATGTACATAGAGCACCACACACCCATGTACATAGAGCACCACACACCCATGTACACAAAGCACCACACACCCATGTACATAGAGCACCACACAACCATGTACACAGAGCACCACACAACCATGTACACAGAGCACCACACAACCATGTACACAGAGCACCACACAGTCATGTGCACAGAGCACCACACACCCATGTACACAGCACCACACAACCATGTACACAGAGCACCACACACCCATGTACACAAAGCACCACACACCCATGTACACAGAGCACCACACACCCATGTACACAGAGCACCACACAACCATGTACACAAAGCACCACACACCCATGTACACAGAGCACCACACAACCATGTACACAAAGCACCACACACCCATGTACACAGAGCACCACACACCCATGTACACAAAGCACCACACACCCATGTACACAGAGCACCACACAACCATGTACACACAAAGCACCACACACCCATGTACACAGCACCACACAACCATATACACAGAGCACCACACACCCATGTACACAGAGCACCACACACCCATGTACACAGAGCACCACACACCCATGTACACAAAGCACCACACACCCATGTACACAGAGCACCACACACCCATGTACACAGAGCACCACACAACCATGTACACAAAGCACCACACACCCATGTACACAGAGCACCACACAACCATGTACACAAAGCACCACACACCCATGTACACAAAGCACCACACACCCATGTACACAGAGCACCACACACCCATGTACACAGAGCACCACACAACCATGTACACAAAGCACCACACACCCATGTACACAGAGCACCACACACCCATGTACACAGAGCACCACACACCCATGTACACAAAGCACCACACACCCATGTACACAGAGCACCACACAACCATGTACACACAAAGCACTACACACCCATGTACACAAAGAACCACACACCCATGTACACCAAGCACCAAACACAGCCATGAACACAAAGAATCACACACCCATGTACACAGAGCACCACACACCCATGTACACAAAGCACCACACACCAATGTACACAAAGCACCACACACCCATGTACACAGAGCACCACACACCCATGTACACACAATGAACCACACGCCCATGTACACAAAGCACCACACACACCCATGTACATAGAGCACCACACACCCATGTACACACAAAGCACCACACACCCATGTACACAGAGCACCACACACCCATGTACACAAAACACCACACAACCATGTACACAAAGCACCACACAACCATGTACACAAAGCACCACACAACCATGTACACAGAGCACCACACAACCATGTACACAAAGCACCACACAACCATGTACACAGAGCACCACACAACCATGTACACAAAGCACCACACACCCATGTACACAGAGCACCACACACCCATGTACACAAAACACCACACAACCATGTACACAAAGCACCACACACCCATGTACACAGAGCACACACACCCATGTACACAAAACACCACACACCCATGTACACAGAGCACCACACACCCATGTATTCAAATCACCACACACCCATGTACACACAAAGCACCACACACCCATGTACACAAAGCACCACACACCCATGTACACAGAGCACCACACACCCATATACACAAAGCACCACACAACCATGTACACAAAGCACCACACACCTATGCACACAGAGCACCACACACCCATGTACACAGAGCACCACACACCCATGTACACAAAGCACCACACACCCATGTACACAAAACACCACACAACCATGTACACAGAGCACCACACACCCATGTACACAGAGCCCAACACAACCATGTACACAGAGCACCACACACCCATGTACACACAAAGCACCACACACCCATGTACACAAAACACCACACAACTATGCACACAGAGCACCACACACCCATGTACACAGAGAACCACACACCCATGTACACAAAACACCACACACCCATGTACACAAAGCACCACACACCCATGTACACAGAGCCCAACACAACCATGTACACAAAACACCACACACCCATGTACACAAAGCACCACACAACCATGTACACAGAGCCCAACACAACCATGTACACAAAGCACCACACAACCATGTACACAGAGCCCAACACAACCATGTACACAAAGCACCACACACCCATGTACACAAAGCACCACACAACCATGTACACAGAGCCCAACACAACCATGTACACAGAGCCCAACACAACCATGTACACAAAACACCACACACCCATGTACACAAAGCACCACACACCCATGTACACACAAAGCACCACACATTCATGTACACAAAACAACACACACCCATGTACACAAAAAACACCACACACCCATGTACACAAAAAACACCACACACCCATGTACACAAAAAACACCACACACCCATGTACACAAAGCACCACACCCATGTACACAAAGCACCACACCCATGTACACAAAGCACCAAACACAGCCATGTACACAAAGCACCACACACCCATGTACATAGAGCACCACACACCCATGTACACAGAGCACCACCCATCCATGTACACAGAGAACCACACACTCATGTACACAGAGCACCACACACCCATGTACACAGAGCACCACACACCCATGTACACAGAGCACCACACACCCATGTACACACAAAGCAAAACACACCCATGTACACAAAATGCACCACACACACCCATGTACACAAAGCACCACACACACCCATGTACACAAAGTACCACACACCCATGTACATAGAGCACCACACACCCATGTACACAGAGCACTACACACACATGTGCACAGAGCACCACACACCCATCTATACACAACGCACCACACACCCATGTACACAGAGCATCACACACCCATGTACATAGAGCACCACACACCCATGTACACAGAGCACCACACACACATGTGCACAGAGCACCACACACCCATCTATACACAACGCACCACAAACCCATGTACACAGAGCACCACACACCCATGTACACAAAGCACCACACACCCATGTACACAAAGCACCACACACCCATGTACACAAAGCACCACACACCCATGTACACAGAGCACACACAATCATGTACACAGAGCACCACACATTCATGTACACAGAGCACCACACATTCATGTACACAGAGCACCACACACCCATGTACACAGAGCACCACACAACCATGTACACAGAGCACCACACACTCATGTACACAGAGCACCACACACCCATGTACACAGAGCACCACACATCCATGTACACAAAGCACCACACACCCATGTACACAGAGCACCACACACCCATGAACACAGAGCACCACACACCCATGTACACAGAGCACCACACACCCATGAACACAAAGCACCACACACCCATGAACACAGAGCACCACACACCCATGTACATAGAGTACCACACACCCATGTACACAGAGCACCACACATTCATGTACACAAAGCACCACACACCCATGTACACAGAGCACCACACATTCATGTACACAGAGCACCACACATTCATGTACACAAAGCACCACACACCCATGTACACAGAGCACCACACATCCATGTACACAGAGCACCACACACCCATGTACACAAAGCACCACACACCCATGTACACAGAGCACCACACACCCATGTACACAGAGCACCACACACCCATGTACACAAAGCACCACACACCCATGTACACAAAGCACCACACACCCATGTACACAGAGCACCACACACCCATGTACACACAAAGCACCACACACCCATGTACACACAAAGCACCACACACCCATGTACACAAAGCACCACACACCCATGTACACAGAGCACCACACACCCATGTACACAGAGCACCACACACCCATGTACACAGAGCACTACACACCCATGTACACAAAGCACCACACACCCATGTACACAGAGCACCACACACCCATGTACACAAAGCACCACACACCCATGTACACAGAGCACTACACACCCATGTACACAGAGCACCACACACCCATGTATTCAAATCACCACACACCCATGTACACAGAGCACCACACACTTATGTACACAGAGCACCACACACCCATGTACACAAAGCACCACACACCCATGTACACAAAGCACCACACACCCATGTACACAGAGCACCACACACCCATGTACACAAAGCACCACACACCCATGTACACAAAGCACCACACACCCATGTACACAAAGCACCACACACCCATGTACACAAAGCACCACACACCCATGTACACAGAGCACCACACACCCATGTACATAGAGCACCACACACCCATGTACACAGAGCACCACACACCCATGTACATAGAGCACCACACACCCATTTACACAGAGCACCACACACCCATGTACACAAAGCACCACACACTCATGTACACACAAAGCACCACACACCCATGTACACAGAGCACCACACATCCATGTACACAAAGCACCACACACCCATTTACACAGCGCACCACACACCCATGTACACAAAGCATAACACACCCATGTACACAGAGCACCACACACCTATGAACACAGAGCACCACACACCCATGTACATAGAGTACCACACACCCATGTACACAGAGCACCACACAATCATGAACACAAAGCACCACACACCCATGTACACAGAGCACCACACACCTATGAACACAGAGCACCACACACCCATGTACATAGAGTACCACACATCCATGTACACAAAGCACCACACACCCTGTACACAAAGCACCACACACCCATGTACACAGAGCACCACACACCCATGTACACAAAGCACCACACACCCATGTACACAAAGCACCACACACCGATGTACACGAAGCATCACACACCCATGTACATGAAGCATCACACACCCATGTACACGAAGCATCACTCACCCATGTACATGAAGCATCACACACCCATGTACACAAAGCATCACACACCCATGTACACAGAGCACCACACACCCATGTACACGAAGCATCACACACACATGTACATGAAGCATCACACACCCATGTACACGAAGCATCACTCACCCATGTACATGAAGAATCACACACCCATGTACATGAAGCATCACACACCCATGTACACGATTCATCACACACCCATGTACACGATTCATCACACACCCATGTACACGAAGCATCACACACCTATGTACACGAAGCATCACTCACCCATGTACACGATTCATCACACACCCATGTACACGATTCATCACACACCCATGTACACGATTCATTACACACCCATGTACACGAAGCATCACACACCTATGTACACGAAGCATCACTCACCCATGTACATGAAGCATCACACACCCATGTACATGAAGCATCACACACCCATGTACACGAAGCATCACTCACCCATGTACTCAAATGACCTAGATAGACTGAGTGAATGGTCCAACAAATGGCTGTTGATGTTCAAACTGAGTAAATGCAAAGTAATGAAATTAGGCAGTGGAAACCGGAGGCCAGACACAGGATACAGAATAGGAGATGAAGTACTTAATGAAACAGAGAGAAAGATCTAGGAGTTGATATCACACCAAACCTGTCTCCTGAAGCCCACATAAAGAGAATAACGTCTGCGGTATATGCGAGGCTGGCTAACATCAGAACGGCGTGCAGGAACCTGTGTAAGGAATCATTCAGAATCTTGTACACCACATATGTAAGACCAATCCTGGAGTATGCGGCCCCAGCATGGAGCCCGTACCTTGTCAAGCAAAAGACGAAGCTGGAAAAAGTCCAAAGGTATGCTACTAGACTAGTCCCAGAACTAAGAGGCATGAGTTATAAGGAAAGGCTGCGGGAGATGCACCTTACGACACTGGAAGACAGAAGAGTAAGGGGGGACATGATCACAACCTACAAAATCCTCAGGGGAATCGACCGGGTAAACAAGGATGAACTATTCAACACTGGAGGGACGCGAACAAGGGGACACAGGTGGAAACTGAGTACCCAAATGAGCCACAGAGACGTTAGAAAGAACATTTTTAGTGTCAGAGTAGTTAGTAGGAGTAGTAGTTAGTAGTTAGTAGTTAGTCAGCGTTTCTGCCCGAAACGCTTTGCGTAATAGTGGCTTTAGGCATTGTATGTACTAGCTCTTATCTATAAAGCCAACAAACTTTGTAAAATCTCTTTATGTATGTACCTTTGCCTAAATAAAAATTATTATTATTATTATTATAGTAAATGGAATGCACTAGGAAGTGATGTGGTGGAGGCTGACTCCATACACAGTTTCAAATGTTGATATGATAGAGCCCAGTAGGCTCAGGAACCTGTACACCAGTTGATTGACGGTTGAGAGGCGGGACCAAAGAGCCAAAGCTCAACCCCCGCAAGCACAATTAGGTGAGTACAAAGCATATTACGGTATCAGTACCGTTGCTGGAGTACTTAATGAAACAGTGTTTCATTAAATACATTAAGTACATTTCTGGAGTGTGGAGTGGCGATTTCGGTGCCATCTATGGACCTGCACTCGAACCCCCCAGGTATAAGGTGAGATGCAAACAACGCCATCTCCTGGCGGTGATGTGGCGTCGGTGAAAAACTCCTGTTTCATACCTCAGTTAGAAGGTGAGGTCGATGATGATGACCTCCGGTGGGTGGCATAACGATATCAACACCATCTAGATTGTAAAAGCAATTACAATTTCAATTCCCAGGTGGAAGGGTGTTATCCTAAAGTCACCCAGTATACTGTCTGTCTAGCTAATGACGTTTATGTTCACAGAGGTGACGTTAGGAGGCGATTGCGGTGAGGAATGCAGGTCACCTTGGACAGTCCAGAACTCCTGACTTAGTCCTGTGAGAGGACAATGTGACTACCATCGGTAGTAGCAGTGTGTTAGCGGCTGGATTTATGTAAGGTTGTATGGACTGACGTACCCGGGAATTGGCCAAGAGGAGTTACGAGATGACAGTTGGGTTCGCCTGCTGAGAAGTGTTGCTAGAGACTTCTGGCAGGGTGTTAGCTACTCCTGTACGTGATTATTTGAGACCGCTGTCAGCGTGTTGCTGAAGGCCTCTGCCAGTGCCTTTCTGGAGAGCGGACGTGGGGTATTGGGATATAGTGATGGTACGGTGTGTGGACTGGCCCATGTTGAGGATGGCGAACTCGCCGGTGATTACCAGTGAGCGTAGATGACGTGTACCAGGAGGTAGTGGACGAGCTGGGATCTGATGGACACTGCAGATCTATTAAGTGTCCTGAGTGAAAGCGACACAGTGTAAATATGCGTTATAATACTTTGATATTTAATATATAATAGAATATTATATATATATATATATATATATATATGTCGTACCTAGTAGCCAGAACGCACTTCTCAGCCTACAATGCAAGGCCAGATTTGCCTAATAAGCCAAGTTTTCCTGAATTAATATATTTTCTCGTTTTTTTTCTTATGAAATGATAAAGCTACCCATTTCATTATGTATGAGGTCAATTTTGTTTAATTGGAGTTAAAATTGACGTAGATATATGACCGAACCTAACCAACCCTACCTAACCTAACCTAACCTAACTTTATAGGTTAGGTTAGGTTAGGTAGCAGGAAATCTTAGGTTAGGTTAGGTAGGTTAGGTAGTCGAAAAAACATTAATTCATGAAAACTTGGATTATTAGGCAAATCGAGCCTTGCATAGTAGGCTGAGAAGTGCGTTCTGGCTACTAGGTACGACATATATATATATATATATATATATATATATATATATATATATATATATATATATATATATATATATATATATATATTTAAGATGAATAAGAAAACCAGGGATATACTGAACATCTTGTTTCAGATTATTTACTTTAAAATGCATAACGTTTCGAATACTTCTCGTATTCATCATCAGATCTAAAAGAAAAAACAGAAATCACAATCAAATAACTGGTAAACAAAGAACTCATACTGAATATAATTGCCTATCAAAGAAAGGAAAATGCTTAAAAAACAAAACACTTAAGCGCACTTAAAGTGATCAACACAAATAAAACTTATTAACCGTCACATATATTAAAGCTAATTTAAAAATCCATTAAACTACAAGATGAATTTTATATCTACTAAAACAAACCATTCTATTAAACTTACGTGAAGTGATCAGAAGTGAAACTTGATACCTAACACATAGATACTAAACACTATAACAAATATTTATATAATGATTACAAATCTACAAAAAATGTATGTAAAATACAAACAGAATAAACGACAATTAGAATGTACTAACCAAAATCTTATAAAAACTCAAATATTAAATAAAATTAAATACCAAAAAATGTATTATATATCCTAAATAAAAGATTATATTAATGTACAATGTCAAGACTTGAAATAAGTAAGAAAGGGCAAAGACATGGTAAACTAAACAAAATTATAATAAAATTAAACTACTTAAATGAACTATAAATCAAATTACAGGGCCTACTGTGCACTATACAGTGTACAATTGAACAGCTGAAAGGTTGCTATTTAACAGAGGCCGCAGCTCCTTTATATATAAGGATTCCATTACTCTCAAATCTGACTGGCCATTCATACAAGTGTCCAGAATTTTAAAATCAGATTCCAGCAGAGAATGATCAAACTCATAACAATGGTTTCTAATCTCCGAAAATGCTGGTTTAGACAATGGAAATCCAGTCCTAAAAGATAATCCCCAGTGCTCAAGTATCCTAATCTTAAAGTTCCGAATGGAACTCCCGATATATCCAGCATTACAGCTGGAACAATTATACATATATACGACATTTGAGCACAAGGGGGTAGGCACTTTATCTTTAAATTTAAAATAAGAGCCTATGGTATTTGTGTTGACAAAAATAAATCTAAAGTCTACTTGAGGATAACACTGCTGCAACAGTCTCCTCAAACGACTCCTTACAGAAAAGCGGAGAAACTCCTCTTTCAGCTAAGCCCTGATGCTAAGAAAATAGAGGGATAGAAGCCCTAAATCAGAAGATAGTAAATACAAAATATGCGGTCATATTCAATGAGACATGTTTAAAAGAAAACCTGCTGCCAGTATACACAAATTTATATATATATATATATATATGCAATTGACGATCACAAAACACTGATATATATATATATATATATATATATATATATATATATATATATATATATATATATATATATATATATATATATATATATATATATATATATATATATATATAAGCCTATACTTGCATAAACCACAAGTGAAGATAAACAATCTTTGGACAACACCCACCAGTGGGACTCGAACCCAGAAAGCACAACTACCTTCCAGTAGCTGGCATAACTAGTATGCTTTAACCCACTACGCCATCAGACCTTACAAAAGAAGTAGATAGTTTGAGATATATATCTCAAACATCTCTACCTCCCGAAGGCACCAGATGAGTGAGGGGTCAGTCTGCATTTTTCGTCAAGCCACTGTCAATGTGAGAGAACTCGTGTCCAGCTTATAAGCCTATACTTGCATAAACCACAAGTGAAGATAAACAATCTTTGGACAACACCCACCAGTGGGACTCGAACCCAGAAAGCACAACTACCTTCCAGTAGCTGGCATAACTAGTATGCTTTAACCCACTACGCCATCAGACCTTACAAAAGAAGTAGATAGTTCGAGATATAAGCTGGACACGAGTTCTCTCACATTGACAGTGGCTTGACGAAAAATGCAGACTGACCCCTCACTCATCTGGTGCCTTCGGGAGGTAGAGATGTTTGAGATATATATCTCGAACTATCTACTTCTTTTGTAAGGTCTGATGGCGTAGTGGGTTAAAGCATACTAGTTATGCCAGCTACTGGAAGGTAGTTGTGCTTTCTGGGTTCGAGTCCCACTGGTGGGTGTTGTCCAAAGATTGTTTATCTTCACTTGTGGTTTATGCAAGTATAGGCTTATAAGCTGGACACGAGTTCTCTCACATTGACAGTGGCTTGACGAAAAATGCAGACTGACCCCTCACTCATCTGGTGCCTTCGGGAGGTAGAGATGTTTGAGATATATATCTCGAACTATCTACTTCTTTTGTAAGGTCTGATGGCGTAGTGGGTTAAAGCATACTAGTTATGCCAGCTACTGGAAGGTAGTTGTGCTTTCTGGGTTCGAGTCCCACTGGTGGGTGTTGTCCAAAGATTGTTTATCTTCACTTGTGGTTTATGCAAGTATAGGCTTATAAGCTGGACACGAGTTCTCTCACATTGACAGTGGCTTGACGAAAAATGCAGACTGACCCCTCACTCATCTGGTGCCTTCGGGAGGTAGAGATGTTTGAGATATATATCTCGAACTATCTACTTCTTTTGTAAGGTCTGATGGCGTAGTGGGTTAAAGCATACTAGTTATGCCAGCTACTGGAAGGTAGTTGTGCTTTCTGGGTTCGAGTCCCACTGGTGGGTGTTGTCCAAAGATTGTTTATCTTCACTTGTGGTTTATGCAAGTATAGGCTTATAAGCTGGACACGAGTTCTCTCACATTGACAGTGGCTTGACGAAAAATGCAGACTGACCCCTCACTCATCTGGTGCCTTCGGGAGGTAGAGATGTTTGAGATATATATCTCGAACTATCTACTTCTTTTGTAAGGTCTGATGGCGTAGTGGGTTAAAGCATACTAGTTATGCCAGCTACTGGAAGGTAGTTGTGCTTTCTGGGTTCGAGTCCCACTGGTGGGTGTTGTCCAAAGATTGTTTATCTTCACTTGTGGTTTATGCAAGTATAGGCTTATAAGCTGGACACGAGTTCTCTCACATTGACAGTGGCTTGACGAAAAATGCAGACTGACCCCTCACTCATCTGGTGCCTTCGGGAGGTAGAGATGTTTGAGATATATATCTCGAACTATCTACTTCTTTTGTAAGGTCTGATGGCGTAGTGGGTTAAAGCATACTAGTTATGCCAGCTACTGGAAGGTAGTTGTGCTTTCTGGGTTCGAGTCCCACTGGTGGGTGTTGTCCAAAGATTGTTTATCTTCACTTGTGGTTTATGCAAGTATAGGCTTATAAGCTGGACACGAGTTCTCTCACATTGACAGTGGCTTGACGAAAAATGCAGACTGACCCCTCACTCATCTGGTGCCTTCGGGAGGTAGAGATGTTTGAGATATATATCTCGAACTATCTACTTCTTTTGTAAGGTCTGATGGCGTAGTGGGTTAAAGCATACTAGTTATGCCAGCTACTGGAAGGTAGTTGTGCTTTCTGGGTTCGAGTCCCACTGGTGGGTGTTGTCCAAAGATTGTTTATCTTCACTTGTGGTTTATGCAAGTATAGGCTTATAAGCTGGACACGAGTTCTCTCACATTGACAGTGGCTTGACGAAAAATGCAGACTGACCCCTCACTCATCTGGTGCCTTCGGGAGGTAGAGATGTTTGAGATATATATCTCGAACTATCTACTTCTTTTGTAAGGTCTGATGGCGTAGTGGGTTAAAGCATACTAGTTATGCCAGCTACTGGAAGGTAGTTGTGCTTTCTGGGTTCGAGTCCCACTGGTGGGTGTTGTCCAAAGACTGTTTATCTTCACTTGTGGTTTATGCAAGTATAGGCTTATAAGCTGGACACGAGTTCTCTCAAATTGACAGTGGCTTGACGAAAAATGCAGACTGACCCCTCACTCATCTGGTGCCTTCGGGAGGTAGAGATGTTTGAGATATATATCTCGAACTATCTACTTCTTTTGTAAGGTCTGATGGCGTAGTGGGTTAAAGCATACTAGTTATGCCAGCTACTGGAAGGTAGTTGTGCTTTCTGGGTTCGAGTCCCACTGGTGGGTGTTGTCCAAAGATTGTATATATATATATATATATATATATATATATATATATATATTTATATATATATATATATATATATATATATATATATATATATATATGTCGTACCTAATAGCCAGAACGCACTTCTCAGCCTACTATTCAAGGCCCGATTTGTCTAATAAGCCAAGTTTTCATGAATTAATGTTTTTTCGTCTACCTAACCTACCTAACCTAACCTAACCTAGCTTTTTTTGGCTACCTAACCTAACCTTACCTATAAATATAGGTTAGGTTAGGTTAGGTAGGGTTGGTTAGGTTCGGTCATATATCTACGTTAATTTTAACTCCAATAAAAAAAAATTGACCTCATACATAGAGAAAAGGGTTGCTTTATCATTTCATAAGAAAATAATTATAGTAAATATATTAATTCAGGAAAACTTGGCTTATTAGGCAAATCGGGCCTTGAATAGTAGGCTGAGAAGTGAGTTCTGGCTACTAGGTACGACATATATATATATATATATATATATATATATATATATATATATATATATATATATATATATATATATATATATATATATATATATATATATATATACCCTCTTGGACGACATAAGAATAATCCAGGAGCAAGGAGCAAGCCTAGGCCTCACCCTGAACCCTTCCAAGTGCGAAATAACCTCCACCAACCAGCAGATAATAGAGCAAATAAAGGTTGTTTTGCCTGACATTCATTCAACCAACCCTGAGGACAGCACACTCCTAGGTGCTCCTCTTGGAAGGAATGCCATCGACGGGGTCCTCGGGAAGAAGATCAATGACCTGAAGAGGATGAACGAGAGGATTGAAGACATCGATGCTCTTGATGCACTTTACCTCATCACCAGATGCTTGTCCCTCCCCAGGCTGACCTACTTTCTAAGATGTTCGCCATCTTTCAACAATATTAAATTAGAAGAGTATGACGGCTTGCTGAAATCAACACTAGAAAAAGCCCTCAATCTTTCCCTCAGCGACTCACAGTGGAAACAGGCCTCCGTTCCTGTCAGACTCGGGGGCCTTGGCGTGCGCACAGCAACACAAATTGCTGTACCAGCGTTCCTGTCCTCTCCAGTGGGGTCTGACAACTTGGTGAAGGAAATCCTACCTGAGCACCTAGTTCAACAGGCAGGGGTACATGATCCCAGCTTCACAGACTGCACAACCAAATGGGTCTCTCTCTCGCAGGACCAGCACCCCAACTACCGGCTTGTGAAGCCCATAAGCAATCCAGCTGGGATCGCCCCATTGCCGACCAAGAAGCTGCAACTTTGCTAGAAGCTGCAACACCACATGACACTGCCCGACTTAGAGCTGTAGCAGCTCCCCATACAGGTGATTTCCTATTAGCAACCCCAATGTCAGCAACCGGCACCCGTCTCACACCGCAGGCCCTCCGAATTGCCGTGGCTCTCCGCCTAGCTGCCCCAATCCACACCGAATACAGGTGTATTTGCGGCGAGGCAGAGGCCGACAGATATGGACGGCATGGCCTTCTTTGCCAAAGGCCGGGAGGATGGCATGCAAGACACGGCGAGGTTAATGACATTATTAAGAGAAGCCTTACCACAGCCGGTTGTCCAGCAGAGAGAGAGCCCCGTTACCTAATGTCCCGCAACTCTGATGAGCCTGTCGGTCGCCCAGACGGAATTACGGTGAACCCCTGGAAGAATGGTAGACAGTTGGTGTGGGACTACACTTGCGTTTCAACTTTAGCCAATACCTATGTTGACTTCAGTGCTACACAAGCAGGAGGAGCTGCCAATCACCGGGAAGCGGCCAAGTCACGTAAATACAGAGACCTTGAGCACCACTACAATTTTGTCCCCATTCCCTCAGAGACACTTGGTGCCTGGGGTAAAAGTGCTGCTAGCTTTTTGAAGGAGTTGGGGTCTAAGCTAATCGAAACAACTAGAGACCCTAGAGCTGCCAGTTTTTTTTTCAGCGCCTTAGTGTGGCAATCCAGAGAGGAAATGCCCACTGCATCCACGGTTCCTGCCCGCCATCTGAGGAGCTGGAGGAGCTGTTCAACTTGTGACAAGCAGCTTTGTACCCTGCTTGTAATCAATAATGTAACTTTTTTTGTGTAATGACATTTTCAAATAAAGTTAGATACAAAAGAATAGGGGTGGTAGGAGAAGAAAATATCAAAGTGTTCAGTGAGGATCCACAAGGTCTTCTCTGAGTACTCTTTATTTTCTTCTCCGAGGCTATGGGTCCCTACACTTGCACCAGAGGTGGTACCCCTTCTAGGTTTTAATATATATATATATATATATATATATATATATATATATATATATATATATATATATATATATATATATATATATATATATATATATATATATATATATATATATATATTTATATATATATGTATATATATATATATATTTACATATGTCGTACCTAGTAGCCAGAACGCACTTCTCAGCCTACTATGCAAGGCCCGATTTGCCTAATAAGCCAAGTTTCATCAATTAATTGTTTTTCGACTACCTAACCTACCTTACCTATCCTAACTTTTTCGGGTACCTAACCAAACCTAACCTATAAAGATAGGTTAGGTTAGGTTAGGTAGGGTTGGTTAGGTTCGGTCATATATCTACGTTATTTTAACTCCAATAAAAAAAATTGACCTCATACATAATGAAATGGGTAGCTTTATCATTTCAGAAGAAAAAAATTAGAGAAAATACATTAATTCAGGAAAACTTGGCTTATTAGGCAAATCGGGCCTTGCATAGTAGGCCAAAAAGTGCGTTCTGGCTACTAGGTACGACATATATATATATGTCGTACCTAGTAGCCAGAACGCACTTCTCAGCCTACTATGCAAGGCCCGATTTGCCTAATAAGCCTAGTTTTCATGAATTAATTGTTTTTCGACTACCTAACCTGACCTAACCTAACTTTTTCGGCTACCTAACCTAACCTAACCTATAAAGATAGGTTAGGTTAGGTTAGGTAGGGTTGGTTAGGTTCGGTCATATATCTACGTAAATTTTAACTCAAATAAAAAAAAAATTGACCTCATACATAATGAAATGGGTAGCTTTATCATTTCATAAGAAAAAAATAGAGAATATATATATATATATATATATATATATATATATATATATATATATATATATATATATATATATATATATATATATATATATATATATATATATATATATATATATATATATATATATATATATATATATATATATATATATATATATATATATATATATATATATATATATATATTTATATAAATGGAAATGTTCGTTCATTCAAAATGGCTAATCTCTGAAAGTTCTTCACCGATTGCTTTTAAATTTTCACACAATGTTCCATTCGTATTAGGACAGGTTTTTATATACATACTATATAGATATAACGTCTGTGACAGTAAAAGAAACATGCTTTTTCATGTGAGGGAAATCTTCGGAACCTCTTTACCGATTGCTTTGAAATTTTGACACAACGTTGCATTCGAATAGGCGCGTATTTTTATATATCTACTTTATACATTCCTCACCTGTGTCCGGAAAAAACTATCTTTTTTTTAAAAACAGTGCTATCTGTTGAACGTAAGAGCAACACACTGTAATCTCCGAAAGTTCTTCACCGATTGCTTTGAAATTTTGACACAACGTTGCATTCGAATAGGCGTGTCTTTTTCTATACCTACTTTATAGATGCCACACCTGTGACAGGTAAAACATGAGTTTTTGAAAAACAACGCCATCTGTTGCACATAATGACACCATGCACGCTATACTAAATATGTCATGAATTCCATTTCAATGTTGCTGATTGCATTGATAAATGGAATTTTCATAGATTTTGATTTATTTTCATTTTGACTTAATTATTTTGTGTGAATTGCGTTGGAATTGAGCTGTGTTGTTTACCATACCGTTCATTTCGTGGGTATAGTTAATTTTTTTTTAATATTTTTATTTAATTTTTTAACTTTTTCTTATATTTCAGTGATGGGAACATCAGATCACTTGATATTCCCAATTTTCTGATGTGAACATCAGACCATTTGGGAAGGCATCCGGCGAGGGAGAGGGGAATGGTGGGGATGACGAGCGGCCGAAAGTGAGAGATTGTGGGGAGGACGAGGGGACAAGGGATGGGGTAAGTGTGGGGATGGATGAGGGGACGGGGGAATTTGGGATGGTGGGGACGAGAGGTTGGGGGAATGGAGAATGGTGAGGAGGAGAAAGGGACAGGGGAGTGGGACATAGTGGGAAGGAAAAGGGGATGGTGGAGTGGGGATTGGTTGGGAGGCCGAGGAGATGGGTGAGGAGAAAATGGTGGGGAGGACTCGGGGACAAAGATGGTTGCTGAGCCACAGCAACATGTGGCCAGGTACTGCTAGTAAATGTATATATATATATATATATATATATATATATATATATATATATATATATATATATATATATATATATATATATATATGCAGAATAACCACATGTGAAAAATAGAAAATGCTTAACGCGTTTTCGGCTAATTCGCCTTCATCAGAGCAAAGTAGAATCAACTTTGATTGATTCTACTTTGCTCTGATGAAGGCGAATTAGCCGAAAACGCGTTAAGCATTTTCTATTTTTCACATGTGGTTATTCTGCATACTTGGATCAGTGTTTTTGTGATCATTGCTGCATATATATATATATATATATATATATATATATATATATATATATATATATATATATATATATATATATATATATATATATATATATATATATATATATGTCGTACCTAGTAGCCAGAACTCACTTTTCAGCCTACAATGCAAGGCCCGATTTGCCTAATAAGCCAAGTTTTCATGAAATAATATATTTTCTCTATTTTTTTTCTTATGAAATGATAAAGCAACACATTTCATTATGTAAGAGGTCAATTTTTTTTTATTGGAGTTAAAATTAACGTAGATATATGACCGAACCTAACCAACCCTACCTAACCTAACCTAACCTATCTCTATAGGTTAGGTTAGGTTAGGTAGCCGAAAAAGTTAGGTTAGGTTAGGTTAGGTAGGTTAGGTAGTCGAAAAGCAATTAATTCATGAAAACTTGGCTTATTAGGCAAATCGGGCCTTGCATAGTAGGCTCAGAAGTGAGTTCTGGCTACTAGGTACGACATATATATATATATATATATATATATATATATATATATATATATATATATATATATATATATATATATATAAATATATATATATATATATATATATATATATATATATATATATATATATATATATATATATATATATATATACACATACACATATACATGACATAACACTGCAGGTGTCACTTTCGCCCAGGACATTATAAAACTTCTGCAATCTCCTTTCCAAATGAGTTCACTTTTATTTTATATCGTACAACACTCAAGGTTCCCTCCCTGTATCTGTCTTCTATGGTCCTCACGCCGGTAGTTCATCTTGCTCAGTAAATCATGGGCCAGTCCTATACAGTCTCGTCACGGTGCCAAAACACTACTTCAGGTCTCCAGCAACACACTGGCAAGGGTCTCCAGCAACACACTGGCAGGGGTCTCCAGCAACACACTGGCAGGGGTCTCCAGCAACACGGTGGCAGGGGTCTCCAGCAACACGCTGGCAAGGGTCTCCAGCAACACGGTGGCAGGGGTCTTCAGCAACACACTGGCAGGGGTCTCCAGCAACACACTGGCAGGGGTCTCCAGCAACACGGTGGCAGGGGTCTCCAGCAACACACTGGCAGGGGTCTCCAGCAACACGCTGGAAAGGGTCTCCAGCAACACGGTGGCAGGGGTCTCCAGCAACACACTGGCAGGGGTCTCCAGCAACACGCTGGCAAGGGTCTCCAGCAACACGCTGGCAGGGGTCTCCAGCAACACGCTGGCAAGGGTCTCCAGTAACACGCTGGCAAGGGTCTCCAGCAACACGCTGGCAGGGGTCTCCAGCAACACACTGGCAGGGGTCTCCAGCAACACACTGGCAGCTAGGGGTCTCCAGCAACACACTGGCAGGGGTCTCCAGCAACACGGTGGCAGGGGTCTCCAGCATCACGGTGGCAGGGGTCTCCAGCAACACGCTGGCAAGGGTCTCCAGCAACACGGTGGCAGGGGTCTCCAGCAACACACTGGCAGGGGTCTCCAGCAACACACTGGCAGGGGTCTCCAGCAACACGGTGGCAGGGGTCTCCAGCAACACGGTGGCAGGGGTCTCCAGCAACACACTGGCAGGGGTCTCCAGCAACACACTGGCAGGGGTCTCCAGCAACACGCTGGCAAGGGTCTCCAGCAACACGCTGGCAGGGGTCTCCAGCAACACACTGGCAGGGGTCTCATGCAACACGCTGGCAAGGGTCTCCAGCAACACGCTGGCAGGGGTCTCCAGCAACACGCTGGCAAGGGTCTCCAGTAACACGCTGGCAAGGGTCTCCAGCAACACGCTGGCAGGGGTCTCCAGCAACACGGTGGCAGGGGTCTCCAGCAACACACTGGCAGGGGTCTCCAGCAACACACTGGCAGGGGTCTCCAGCAACACGCTGGCAAGGGTCTCCAGCAACACACTGGCAGGGGTCTCCAGCAACACACTGGCAGGGGTCTCCAGCAACACGGTGGCAGGGGTCTCCAGCAACACGCTGGCAAGGGTCTCCAGCAACACGGTGGCAGGGGTCTTCAGCAACACACTGGCAGGGGTCTCCAGCAACACGCTGGCAGGGGTCTCCAGCAACACACTGGCAGGGGTCTCATGCAACACACTGGCAGGGGTCTCCAGCAACACACTGGCAGGGGTCTCCAGCAACACACTGGCAGGGGTCTCCAGCAACACACTGGCAGGGGTCTCCAGCAACACACTGGCAGGGGTCTCCAGCAACACGCTGGCAGGGGTCTCCAGCAACACACTGGCAGGGGTCTCATGCAACACACTGGCAGGGGTCTCCAGCAACACACTGGCAGGGGTCTCCAGCAACACACTGGCAGGGGTCTCCAGCAACACACTGGCAGGGGTCTCCAGCAACACACTGGCAGGGTCTCCAGCAACACGGTGGCAGGGGTCTCCAGCAAAACACTGGCAGGGGTCTCCAGCAACACGCTGGCAAGGGTCTCCAGCAACACGGTGGCAGGGGTCTCCAGCAACACACTGGCAGGGGTCTCCAGCAACACGCTGGCAAGGGTCTCCAGCAACACGCTGGCAAGGGTCTCCAGCAACACGCTGGCAGGGGTCTCCAGCAACACACTGGCAGGGGTCTCCAGCAACACACTGGCAGGGGTCTCCAGCAACACGCTGGCAGGGGTCTCCAGCAACACGCTGGCAAGGGTCTCCAGCAACACGGTGGCAGGGGGTCTCCAGCAACACACTGGCAGGGGTCTCCAGCAACACACTGGCAGGGGTCTCCAGCAACACGGTGGCAGGGGTCTCCAGCAACACACTGGCAGGGGTCTCCAGCAACACGCTGGCAACGGTCTCCAGCAACACGGTGGCAGGGGTCTCCAGCAACACACTGGCAGGGGTCTCCAGCAACACGCTGGCAAGGGTCTCCAGCAACACGGTGGCAGGGGTCTCCAGCAACACACTGGCAGGGGTCTCCAGCAACACGCTGGCAGGGGTCTCCAGCAACACACTGGCAGGGGTCTCCAGCAACACGGTGGCAGGGGTCTCCAGCAACACACTGGCAGGGGTCTCCAGCAACACACTGGCAGGGGTCTCCAGCAACACGCTGGCAAGGGTCTCCAGCAACACGGTGGCAGGGGTCTCCAGAAACACACTGGCAGGGGTCTCCAGCAACACACTGGCAGGGGTCTCCAGCAACACACTGGCAGGGGTCTCCAGCAACACGGTGGCAGGGGTCTCCAGCAACACTGTGGCAAGGGTCTCCAGCAACACGCTGGCAGGAGTCTCCAGCAACACACTGGCAAGGGTCTCCAGCAACACGGTGGCAGGGGTCTCCAGCAACACGCTGGCAGGGGTCTCCAGCAACACACTGGCAAGGGTCTCCAGCAACACGGTGGCAGGGGTCTCCAGCAACACGCTCGCAGGGGTCTCCAGCAACACGCTTGCAGGGGTCTCCAGCAACACGGTGGCAGGGGTCTCCAGCAACACGGTGGCAGGGGTCTCCAGCAACACACTGGAGAGGGTCTCCAGCAACTCGGTGGCAGGGGTCTCCAGCAACACATGGCAGGGGTCTCCAGCAACACACTGGCAAGGGTCTCCAGCAACACGGTGGCAGGGGTCTCCAGCAACACGCTGGCAAGGGTCTCCAGCAACACACCGGCAGGGGTCTCCAGCAACACACTGGCAAGGGTCTCCAGCAACACGCTGGCAGGGGTCTCCAGCAACACACTGGCAGGGCCGGGTCTCCAGCAACCCGCTGGCAAGGGTCTCCAGCAACACGCTGGCAGGGGTCTCCAGCAACACGCTGGCAGGGGTCTCCAGCAACACACTGGCAAGGGTCTCCAGCAACACGCTGGCAGGGGTCTCCAGCAACACGCTGGCAGGGGTCTCCAGCAACACGTTGGCAGGGGTCTCCAGCAACACACTGGCAGGGGTCTCCAGCAACACGCTGGCAGGGGTCTCCAGCAACACGCTGGCAAGGGTCTCCAGCAACACACTGGCAGGGGTCTCCAGCAACACACTGGCAGGGTCTCCAGCAACACGGTGGCAGGGGTCTCCAGCAAAACACTGGCAGGGGTCTCCAGCAACACGCTGGCAAGGGTCTCCAGCAACACGGTGGCAGGGGTCTCCAGCAACACACTGGCAGGGGTCTCCAGCAACACACTGGCAGGGGTCTCCAGCAACACGCTGGCAGGGGTCTCCAGCAACACGCTGGCAAGGGTCTCCAGCAACACGGTGGCAGGGGTCTCCAGCAACACACTGGCAGGGGTCTCCAGCAACACACTGGCAGGGGTCTCCAGCAACACGGTGGCAGGGGTCTCCAGCAACACACTGGCAGGGGTCTCCAGCAACACGCTGGCAACGGTCTCCAGCAACACGGTGGCAGGGGTCTCCAGCAACACACTGGCAGGGGTCTCCAGCAACACGCTGGCAAGGGTCTCCAGCAACACGGTGGCAGGGGTCTCCAGCAACACACTGGCAGGGGTCTCCAGCAACACGCTGGCAAGGGTCTCCAGCAACACACTGGCAGGGGTCTCCAGCAACACGGTGGCAGGGGTCTCCAGCAACACACTGGCAGGGGTCTCCAGCAACACACTGGCAGGGGTCTCCAGCAACACGCTGGCAAGGGTCTCCAGCAACACGGTGGCAGGGGTCTCCAGCAACACACTGGCAGGGGTCTCCAGCAACACACTGGCAAGGGTCTCCAGCAACACGGTGGCAGGGGTCTCCAGCAACACGCTGGCAGGGGTCTCCAGCAACACACTGGCAAGGGTCTCCAGCAACACGGTGGCAGGGGTCTCCAGCAACACGCTCGCAGGGGTCTCCAGCAACACGCTGGCAGGGGTCTCCAGCAACACGGTGGCAGGGGTCTCCAGCAACACGGTGGCAGGGGTCTCCAGCAACACGGTGGCAGGGGTCTCCAGCAACACACTGGAGAGGGTCTCCAGCAACACGGTGGCAGGGGTCTCCAGCAACACATGGCAGGGGTCTCCAGCAACACACTGGCAAGGGTCTCCAGCAACACGGTGGCAGGGGTCTCCAGCAACACGCTGGCAAGGGTCTCCAGCAACACACTGGCAGGGGTCTCCAGCAATACACTGGCAAGGGTCTCCAGCAACACGCTGGCAGGGGTCTCCAGCAACACACTGGCAGGGCCGGGTCTCCAGCAACCCGCTGGCAGGGGTCTCCAGCAACACGCTGGCAGGGGTCTCCAGCAACACGCTGGCAGGGGTCTCCAGCAACACACTGGCAAGGGTCTCCAGCAACACGCTGGCAGGGGTCTCCAGCAACACGCTGGCAGGGGTCTCCAGCAACACGTTGGCAGGGGTCTCCAGCAACACACTGGCAGGGGTCTCCAGCAACACGCTGGCAGGGGTCTCCAGCAACACGCTGGCAAGGGTCTCCAGCAACACACTGGCAGGGGTCTCCAGCAACACACTGGCAGGGTCTCCAGCAACACAGTGGCAGGGGTCTCCAGGAAAACACTGGCAGGGGTCTCCAGCAACACGCTGGCAAGGGTCTCCAGCAACACGGTGGCAGGGGTCTCCAGCAACACACTGGCAGGGGTCTCCAGCAACACGCTGGCAAGGGTCTCCAGCAACACGCTGGCAAGGGTCTCCAGCAACACGCTGGCAGGGGTCTCCAGCAACACACTGGCAGGGGTCTCCAGCAACACACTGGCAGGGGTCTCCAGCAACACGCTGGCAGGGGTCTCCAGCAACACGCTGGCAAGGGTCTCCAGCAACACGGTGGCAGGGGTCTCCAGCAACACACTGGCAGGGGTCTCCAGCAACACACTGGCAGGGATCTCCAGCAACACGGTGGCAGGGGTCTCCAGCAACACACTGGCAGGGGTCTCCAGCAACACGCTGGCAACGGTCTCCAGCAACACGGTGGCAGGGGTCTCCAGCAACACACTGGCAGGGGTCTCCAGCAACACGCTGGCAAGGGTCTCCAGCAACACGGTGGCAGGGGTCTCCAGCAACACACTGGCAGGGGTCTCCAGCAACACGCTGGCAAGGGTCTCCAGCAACACACTGGCAGGGGTCTCCAGCAACACGGTGGCAGGGGTCTCCAGCAACACACTGGCAGGGGTCTCCAGCAACACACTGGCAGGGGTCTCCAGCAACACGCTGGCAAGGGTCTCCAGCAACACGGTGGCAGGGGTCTCCAGCAACACACTGGCAGGGGTCTCCAGCAACACACTGGCAGGAGTCTCCAGCAACACACTGGCAGGGGTCTCCAGCAACGCGGTGGCAGGGGTCTCCAGCAACACGCTGGCAAGGGTCTCCAGCAACACTGTGGCAAGGGTCTCCAGCAACACGCTGGCAGGAGTCTCCAGCAACACACTGGCAAGGGTCTCCAGCAACACGGTGGCAGGGGTCTCCAGCAACACGCTGGCAGGGGTCTCCAGCAACACACTGGCAAGGGTCTCCAGCAACACGGTGGCAGGGGTCTCCAGCAACA
This sequence comes from Procambarus clarkii, assembly GCF_040958095.1. NCBI lineage: Eukaryota > Metazoa > Arthropoda > Malacostraca > Decapoda > Cambaridae > Procambarus > Procambarus clarkii. Next base: position 33,632,255 of record NC_091158.1, read on the forward strand.
CGCTCGCAGGGGTCTCCAGCAACACGCTGGCAGGGGTCTCCAGCAACACGGTGGCAGGGGTCTCCAGCAACACGGTGGCAGGGGTCTCCAGCAACACACTGGAGAGGGTCTCCAGCAACACACTGGCAGGGGTCTCCAGCAACACGCTGGCAAGGGTCTCCAGCAACACACTGGCAGGGGTCTCCAGCAACACGGTGGCAGGGGTCTCCAGCAACACGGTGGCAGGGGTCTCCAGCAACACGGTGGCAGGGGTCTCCAGCAACACACTGGAGAGGGTCTCCAGCAACACGGTGGCAGGGGTCTCCAGCAACACATGGCAGGGGTCTCCAGCAACACACTGGCAAGGGTCTCCAGCAACACGCTGGCAAGGGTCTCCAGCAACACACTGGCAGGGGTCTCCAGCAACACGGTGGCAGGGGTCTCCAGCAACACGGTGGCAGGGGTCTCCAGCAACACGGTGGCAGGGGTCTCCAGCAACACACTGGAGAGGGTCTCCAGCAACACGGTGGCAGGGGTCTCCAGCAACACATGGCAGGGGTCTCCAGCAACACACTGGCAAGGGTCTCCAGCAACACGGTGGCAGGGGTCTCCAGCAACACGCTGGCAAGGGTCTCCAGCAACACACTGGCAGGGGTCTCCAGCAATACACTGGCAAGGGTCTCCAGCAACACGCTGGCAGGGGTCTCCAGCAACACACTGGCAGGGCCGGGTCTCCAGCAACCCGCTGGCAGGGGTCTCCAGCAACACGCTGGCAGGGGTCTCCAGCAACACGCTGGCAGGGGTCTCCAGCAACACACTGGCAAGGGTCTCCAGCAACACGCTGGCAGGGGTCTCCAGCAACACGCTGGCAGGGGTCTCCAGCAACACGTTGGCAGGGGTCTCCAGCAACACACTGGCAGGGGTCTCCAGCAACACGCTGGCAGGGGTCTCCAGCAACACGCTGGCAAGGGTCTCCAGCAACACACTGGCAGGGGTCTCCAGCAACACACTGGCAGGGTCTCCAGCAACACGGTGGCAGGGGTCTCCAGGAAAACACTGGCAGGGGTCTCCAGCAACACGCTGGCAAGGGTCTCCAGCAACACGGTGGCAGGGGTCTCCAGCAACACACTGGCAGGGGTCTCCAGCAACACGCTGGCAAGGGTCTCCAGCAACACGCTGGCAAGGGTCTCCAGCAACACGCTGGCAGGGGTCTCCAGCAACACACTGGCAGGGGTCTCCAGCAACACACTGGCAGGGGTCTCCAGCAACACGCTGGCAGGGGTCTCCAGCAACACGCTGGCAAGGGTCTCCAGCAACACGGTGGCAGGGGTCTCCAGCAACACACTGGCAGGGGTCTCCAGCAACACACTGGCAGGGATCTCCAGCAACACGGTGGCAGGGGTCTCCAGCAACACACTGGCAGGGGTCTCCAGCAACACGCTGGCAACGGTCTCCAGCAACACGGTGGCAGGGGTCTCCAGCAACACACTGGCAGGGGTCTCCGGCAACACGCTGGCAAGGGTCTCCAGCAACACGGTGGCAGGGGTCTCCAGCAACACACTGGCAGGGGTCTCCAGCAACACGCTGGCAAGGGTCTCCAGCAACACACTGGCAGGGGTCTCCAGCAACACGGTGGCAGGGGTCTCCAGCAACACACTGGCAGGGGTCTCCAGCAACACACTGGCAGGGGTCTCCAGCAACACGCTGGCAAGGGTCTCCAGCAACACGGTGGCAGGGGTCTCCAGCAACACACTGGCAGGGGTCTCCAGCAACACACTGGCAGGAGTCTCCAGCAACACACTGGCAGGGGTCTCCAGCAACGCGGTGGCAGGGGTCTCCAGCAACACGCTGGCAAGGGTCTCCAGCAACACTGTGGCAAGGGTCTCCAGCAACACGCTGGCAGGAGTCTCCAGCAACACACTGGCAAGGGTCTCCAGCAACACGGTGGCAGGGGTCTCCAGCAACACGCTGGCAGGGGTCTCCAGCAACACACTGGCAAGGGTCTCCAGCAACACGGTGGCAGGGGTCTCCAGCAACACGCTCGCAGGGGTCTCCAGCAACACGCTGGCAGGGGTCTCCAGCAACACGGTGGCAGGGGTCTCCAGCAACACGGTGGCAGGGGTCTCCAGCAACACACTGGAGAGGGTCTCCAGCAACACGGTGGCAGGGGTCTCCAGCAACACATGGCAGGGGTCTCCAGCAACACACTGGCAAGGGTCTCCAGCAACACGGTGGCAGGGGTCTACAGCAACACGCTGGCAAGGGTCTCCAGCAACACACTGGCAGGGGTCTCCAGCAACACACTGGCAAGGGTCTCCAGCAACACGCTGGCAGGGGTCTCCAGCAACACACTGGCAGGGCCGGGTCTCCAGCAACCCGCTGGCAGGGGTCTCCAGCAACACGCTGGCAGGGGTCTCCAGCAACACGCTGGCAGGGGTCTCCAGCAACACACTGGCAAGGGTCTCCAGCAACACGCTGGCAGGGGTCTCCAGCAACACGCTGGCAAGGGTCTCCAGCAACACACTGGCAGGGGTCTCCAGCAACACACTGGCAAGGGTCTCCAGCAACACACTGGCAGGGGTCTCCAGCAACACGCTGGCAGGGGTCTCCAGCAACACACTGGCAGGGGTCTCCAGCAACACACTGGCAGGGGTCTCCAGCAACACGCTGGCAGGGGTCTCCAGCAACACACTGGCAGAGGTCTCCAGCAACACACTGGCAAGGGTCTCCAGCAACACGCTGGCAGGGGTCTCCAGCAACACGCTGGCAGGGGTCTCCAGCAACACGCTGGCAGGGGTCTCCAGCATCACACTGGCAGGGGTCTCCAGCAACACGCTGGCAGGGGTCTCCAGCAACACACTGGCAGAGGTCTCCAGCAACACACTGGCAAGGGTCTCCAGCAACACGCGGGCAGGGGTCTCCAGCAACACTCTGGCAGAGGTCTCCAGCAACACACTGGCAAGGGTCTCCAGCAACACACTGGCAAGGGTCTCCAGCAACACACTGGCAGAGGTCTCCAGCAACAAGCTGGCAGGGGTCTCCAGCAACACACATGCAAGGGTCTCCAGCAGCACACTGGCAGGGTTCTCCAGCAACACGCTGGCAGGGGTCTCCAGCAACACACTGGCAGGGGTCTCCAGCAACACACTGGCAAGGGTCTCCAGCAACACGCTGGCAGGGGTCTCCATCAACACGCTGGCAGGGGTCTCAGCAACACGCTGGCAAGGGTCTCCAGCAACACGCTGGCAGGGGTCTCCAGCAACACGTTGGCAGAGGTCTCCAGCAACACGCTGGCAGGGGTCTCCAGCAACACGCTGGCAGGGATCTCCACCAACATTCTGGCAGGGGTCTCCAGCAACACACTGGCAAGGGTCTCCAGCAACACGCTGGCAGAGGTCTCCACCAACATTCTGGCAAGGGTCTCCAGCAACACACTGGCAGGGGTCTCCAGCAACACCCTGGCAGGGGTCTCCAGCAACACCCTGGCAGGGGTCTGCAGCAACACCCTGGCAGGGGTCTCCAGGAACACACTGGCAGAGGTCTCCAGCAACACACTGGCAAGGGTCTCCAGCAACACGCTGGAAGGGGTCTCCAGCAACACGCTGGCAGGGGTCTCCAGCAACACGCTGGCAGGGGTCTCCAGCAACACACTGGCAGGGGTCTCCAGCAACACGGTGGCAGGGGTCTCCAGCAACACGCTGGCAGGGGTCTCCAGCAACACGCTGGCAGGGGTCTCCAGCAACACACTGGCAGGGGTCTCCAGCAACACGCTGGCAGGGGTCTCCAGCAACACACTGGCAGAGGTCTCCAGCAACACACTGGCAAGGGTCTCCAGCAACACGCTGGCAGGGGTCTCCAGCAACACGCTCGCAGGGGTCTCCAGCAACACACTGGCAGGGGTCTCCAGCAACACACTAGCAGAGGTCTCCAGCAACTCACTGGCAAGGGTCTCCAGCAACACACTGGCAAGGGTCTCCAGCAACACACTGGCAAGGGTCTCCAGCAACACACTGGCAGAGGTCTCCAGCAACACGCTGGCAGAGGTCTCCAGCAACACACTGGCAGAGGTCTCCAGCAACACACTGGCAGAGGTCTCCAGCAACACGCTGGCAGGGGTCTCCAGCAACACGCTGGCAGGGGTCTCCAGCAACACGTTGGCAGGGGTCTCCAGCAACACACTGGCAGGAGTCTCCAGCAACACGCTGGCAGGGGTCTCCAGCAACACGCTGACAGGGGTCTCCAGCAACACGCTGGCAGGGGTCTCCAGCAACACGCTGGCAGGGGTCTCCAGCAACACGCTGGCAGGGGTCTCCAGCAACACGTTGGCAGGGGTCTCCAGCAACACGCTGGCAGGGGTCTCCAGCAACACGTTGGCAGGGGTCTCCAGCAACACGCTGGCAGGGGTCTCCAGCAACACGCTGGCAGGGGTCTCCAGCAACACGCTGGCAGGGGTCTCCAGCAACACACTGGCAGAGGTCTCCAGCAACACACTGGCAAGGGTCTCCAGCAACACGCTGGCAGGGGTCTCCAGCAACACGCTGGCAGGGGTCTCCAGCAACACGCTGGCAGGGGTCTCCAGCATCACACTGGCAGGGGTCTCCAGCAACACGCTGGCAGGGGTCTCCAGCAACACACTGGCAGAGGTCTCCAGCAACACACTGGCAAGGGTCTCCAGCAACACGCGGGCAGGGGTCTCCAGCAACACTCTGGCAGAGGTCTCCAGCAACACACTGGCAAGGGTCTCCAGCAACACACTGGCAAGGGTCTCCAGCAACACACTGGCAGAGGTCTCCAGCAACAAGCTGGCAGGGGTCTCCAGCAACACACATGCAAGGGTCTCCAGCAGCACACTGGCAGGGTTCTCCAGCAACACGCTGGCAGGGGTCTCCAGCAACACACTGGCAGGGGTCTCCAGCAACACACTGGCAAGGGTCTCCAGCAACACGCTGGCAGGGGTCTCCATCAACACGCTGGCAGGGGTCTCAGCAACACGCTGGCAAGGGTCTCCAGCAACACGCTGGCAGGGGTCTCCAGCAACACGTTGGCAGAGGTCTCCAGCAACACGCTGGCAGGGGTCTCCAGCAACACGCTGGCAGGGATCTCCACCAACATTCTGGCAGGGGTCTCCAGCAACACACTGGCAAGGGTCTCCAGCAACACGCTGGCAGAGGTCTCCACCAACATTCTGGCAAGGGTCTCCAGCAACACACTGGCAGGGGTCTCCAGCAACACCCTGGCAGGGGTCTCCAGCAACACGCTGGCAGGGGTCTCCAGCAACACGCTGGTAGGGGTCTCCAGCAACACACTGGCAGAGGTCTCCAGCAACACACTGGCAAGGGTCTCCAGCAACACGCTGGCAGGGGTCTCCAGCAACACGCTCGCAGGGGTCTCCAGCAACACACTGGCAGGGGTCTCCAGCAACACACTGGCAGGGGTCTCCAGCAACTCACTGGCAAGGGTCTCCAGCAACACACTGGCAAGGGTCTCCAGCAACACACTGGCAAGGGTCTCCAGCAACACACTGGCAGAGGTCTCCAGCAACACGCTGGCAGAGGTCTCCAGCAACACACTGGCAGAGGTCTCCAGCAACACACTGGCAGAGGTCTCCAGCAACACGCTGGCAGGGGTCTCCAGTAACACACTGGCAAGGGTCTCCAGCAGCACACTGGCAGGGGTCTCCAGCAACACGCTGGCAGGGGTCTCCTGCAACACACTGGCAGGGGTCTCCAGCAACACACTGGCAAGGGTCTCCAGCAACACGCTGGCAGGGGTCTCCAGCAACACGCTGGCAGGGGTCTCCAGCAACACACTGGCAAGGGTATCCAGCAACACGCTGGCAGGGGTCTCCAGCAACACGCTGGCAGGGGTCTCCAGCAACACGCTGGCAGGGGTCTCCAGCAACACGCTGGCAGGGGTCTCCAGCAACACACTGGCAAGGGTCTCCAGCAACACGGTGGCAGAAGTCTCCACCAACATTCTGGCAAGGGTCTCCAGCAACACACTGGCAGGGGTCTCCAGCACCACCCTGGCAGGGGTCTCCAGCAACACCCTGGCAGGGGTCTCCAGCAACACCCTGGCAGAGGTCTCCAGCAACACGCTGGCAGGGGTCTCCAGCAACACGCTGGCAGGGGTCTCCAGCAACACACTGGCAAGGGTCTTCAGCAACACGGTGGCAGGGGTCTCCAGCAACACGCAGGCAAGGGTCTCCAGCAACACGCTGGCAGGGGTCTCCGGCAACACGCTGGCAGGGGTCTCCAGCAACACGCTGGCAGGGGTCTCCAGCAACACACTGGCAGGGGTCTCCAGCTACACGGTGGCAGGGGTCTCCAGCAACACGCTGGCAGGGGTCTCCAGCAACACGATGGCAAGGGTCTCCAGCAACACACTGGCAGGGGTCTCCAGCAACACACTGGCAGGGGTCTCCAGCAACACGGTGGCAGGGGTCTCCGGCAACACGCTGGCAGGGGTCTCCAGCAACACGCTGGCAGGGGTCTCCAGCAACACACTGGCAGGGGTCTCCAGCAACACGGTGGCAGGGGTCTCCAGCAACACGCTGGCAGGGGTCTCCAGCAACACGGTGGCAAGGGTCTCCAGCAACACACTGGCAGGGGTCTCCAGCAACACACTGGCAGGGGTCTCCAGCAACACGGTGGCAGGGGTCTCCAGCAACACGCTGGCAGGGGTCTCCAACAACACGCTGGCAGAGGTCTCCAGCAACACACTGGCAAGGGTCTCCAGCAACACGCTGGCAGGGGTCTCCGGCAACACACTGGCATGGGTCTCCGGCAACACACTGCTAAGGGTCTCCGGCAACACACTGGCAGGGGTCTCCAGCAACACGCTGGCAGGGGTCTCCAGCAACACGCTGGCAGGGGTCTCCAGCAACACGCTGGCAGGGGTCTCCAGCAACACGCTGGCAGGGGTCTCCAGCAACACGCTGGCAGGGGTCTCCAGCAACACGCTGGCAGGTGTCTCCAGCAACATGCTGGCAAGGGTCTCCAGCAACACGCTGGCAGGGGTCTCCAGCAACACGCTGGCAGGGGTCTCCAGCAACACGCTGGCAGGGGTCTCCAGCAACACGCTGGCAAGGGTCTCCAGCAACACGCTGGCAGGGGTCTCCAGCAACACGCTGACAGGGGTCTCCAGCAACACGCTGGCAGGGGTCTCCAGCAACACGCTGGCAGGGGTCTCCAGCAACACGCTGGCAGGGATCTCCAGCAACACGCTGGCAGGGGTCTCCACCAACACGCTGGCAGGGGTCTCCAGCAACACGCTTGCAGTGGTCTCCGGTAACACGCTGGCAGGGGTCTCCAGCAACACGCTGGCAGGGGTCTCCAGCAACACGCTGGCAGGGGTCTCCAGCAACACGCTGGCAGGGGTCTCCAGCAACACGCTGGCAGGGGTCTCCAGCAACACGCTGGCAGGGGTCTCCACCAACACGCTGGTAGGGGTCTCCAGCAACACGCTGGCAGGGGTCTCCGGTAACACGCTTGCAGTGGTCTCCGGTAACACGCTGGCAGGGGTCTCCAGCAACACGCTTTCAGTGGTCTCCGGTAACACGCTGGCAGGGGTCTCTAGCAACACGCTTGCAGTGGTCTCCGGTAACACGCTGGCAGGGGTCTCCAGCAACACACTGGCAGGGGTCTCCAGCAACACGCTGGCAGGGGTCTCCAGCAACACGCTGGCAGGGGTCTCCAGCAACACGCTGGCAGGGGTCTCCAGCAACACGCTGGCAAGGGTCTCCAGCAACACGCTGGCAGGGGTCTCCAGCAACACGCTGGCAGGGGTCTCCAGCAACACGCTGGCAGGGGTCTCCAGCAACACGCTGGCAGGGGTCTCCGGTAACACGCTGGCCGCGGTCTCCAGCAACACCCTGGCACTCCTAAAGCTTACTAAAGGAAGTTCTTTACACAATGTTTAAAAGGTTCCACAGGAGCATTGAAACGGGAATCACAGAGGCTATTAGGCATAGTCTTCGTCTGTGAAAAGTTTGACATCAAGAACTTGGAGCACAATACCACTTGGCGCCAGGTGCTAAGGTGCTAAGCAGAAGAGAAAAGTTCGAGGGAATATAACATCCCATGGCTCAAGATACAATGACAAGAACCTAAAACCAAAATCAGAAAGGAGTGCGATGTTCAAACCACGCATCAGAAGTTGTAGAAACGAAGATGTTTTGGTCCGTCCTGGACCATTATCAAGTCGTGTGTGTGACTTGATAATGGTTCAAGACGGACCGAAACGTCTTTTCGCTTATAATATCTTCAGCCTCGTTATTGTGTCTAAGCGTATGCAGGAAGGAATGTAATAAACATGAAGGACTAAGGACAGAAGTAAACATAAAATAAATGGAACATAGCGAGAAGCGAATAAATTAACATGAGAAGAGTATCAGAGAAAATGAAGATGACGCTGCATCTGAAGTAATGAAAGAATTGAAGTTACTACATAGCCATGCACAGAGGAAAATGACAAATAATGGTGAAGTGACACGATGACGCTAGAAGAACATACAGGTAATGAGAAGGAAATTTGATTGGAACTAAATGCCATTTTTCATGAAGCGTTCACGATTTTGTGGGGAAAAGTCCTAGTGCAAGAAGAGGAGTTAGTGATCGATGAGTTACTGACATATCAAGGTAATCAACAGAGAAAGTAATGAGACATCTTGCATCAGCAGATTAAATCAAATATGTTGAACAAGACAATTTAACACAATTGATTTTATAAGACACTGTAAAAAATATTTTGCAGTATGCCTACATTCTTCATATTAATAATTCAAAGGAGGAGGGAAATTTGCATAGATACTGAAAGACGGTATAGTGGTGGCATGACGCATGAGAGAGTATTGGGCATAGATACTGGAAGACGGTATAGTGGTGGCATGACGCATGAGAGAGTATTGGACGGAAGCACTTCGCACACCAGCATCACTGCCAAACATCTCTTGCAAAGTACTCGAAAGAATAATATTAATAATTAGATTAGTTGAACACCTAGACATAATTAGGGAAGGAAAATAATTATGCTTAAATATGCCTAGCTCCACAAGGAACTCCACGATCCTAATGAGATTCTATGCCGAAGATTCACACAAAAGAGTTCCATAGAAGCTAAAAAAACAGACATAAGTAAGTGCAAGAACACTGGCATGGGAAAGAGAGTACCTAATAGAAAGGAAAGAGAATCCCAGTGATAGGCGAGAAGTCGGACTGGAGTTCAGTAACAAGCGGACCCGCTCGTTGATCATTCATTTGACTCGGACCAATTCTCATAAATGTTAATGACCAAACAAAAACAGTTGAGTCTTATACTGTATGTCGACATTTGCAAACCAGGAACATTTATTCAGTAGGGTTGGCATGGATGAGGATTGAAAGATATTCCAAGATGATCTGAACAATCTTCAGAGTTGGTCCGAGAGATTGAAAATGGACTTGAGCACCAGACATTGTAAGGTGACGGACACAGAAACAGAGGAGTGGAGGCCCAATGGACGCCACAAAATGTAAGGAAGCTCCCTCGTTCCCTTTCGTGATTAGATAAATTTACTTGCGAGTGAATATACCATTTTTCTGGTGGTATTTGTAAATAGGATAACATCAGCATTATCCTTAACACTGGATAAATCTAGAATATCATTCAGGAACATAAACACAGAGGCATTCACGTCACTTTTCATTGAATAAGTGAGACTAGCTCTATTGTGTCTCACCCACTCGCGGTACCTCGGTCTTAAAACATACCAAAGGAAACTTAAAGTGGCACATAGATATGAAGAAAGGCCAGTTCCAAGACTATGAGGAATGGTGTATAAGGAAATACTAATCAACAGTTATCTAATGTCGCTGGAAAAGAGGAGAGTAAGAGAGGTTAAAAGTGTAGATGTAAAAAACTTGGGATATTGACAGAGGGAAAAAATGATATTTTCAATGAATACAACAGAAAATTACATGGATGAAAGCTTCAGAAAATATGAGCAATACAGATCTTACAATTTGTATTTTGAGGTTAAGGATAATAGAAAATAAAATGTGCTAATGGAGCAGGTTGAATAAGCGAGCACAATTCATTATTTCAAAAAGTAGAAATAATGGAAGAACTGGTCGAGAGTTATTGCACACACGCTCACACACACACACACACACACACACACACACACACACACACACACACACACACACACACACACACACACACACACACACACACACACACACACACACACACACACACACACACGTGTGTGTGTGTGTGTGTGCATAATACATATTATATTATGTAATGATATATTATGTAATAATAATATATTATGTAATAATACATATTATATTGTGTAATACATATGTAATATGTATTACACACATAATACAGTATGTGTGCATATGTGTGCCAGACATAATAGCACTCACAGAAACAAAGCTGACGAAAACCATAACAAACGCAGAGTATCCACAAGACAACTATGTAGTGAGGAAAGAGAGAGAAGGGAGAGGAGGAGGAGGTGGTGTAGCTCTGCTGATAAGAAAAGGTTGGAGTTTTAAGGAGATGGTAATTCAGAACTGTGAAGGTTTCAGTGACTACATATCAGGCACCATAGCAACTGGAGGACAGAAAATTATATTAGTAGTCATATATAACCCCCCACCGAACGACAGAAGACCCAGGCAGGAATATCATAGAAAAATCATGGCCACCATCAACATAATAGAGAGAGCACCTTCTGTGGCTAGCAGGAACGGATCCAGACTACTAATCATGGGAGACTTCAACCATGGGAAGATAGATTGGGGGAACAAAGACCCACATGGAGGACCACACACATGGAGAGCTAAGCTGCTGGATGTGGCAACAAGAAACTTTCTAAGTCAACACGTCAAGGGATCGACAAGAATGAGAGGAGAAGATGAACCAGCCTTGCTTGATCTGACATTTACCCTAAATGAGTCGGATATAAGGGAAGTTAAGTTGGAAGCCCACTTGGGAATGAGTGATCATAGTGTATTGAGCTTTGAGTACCTGGATGAGCTACGAATTATCTCCCCAAAAAAGAACTGAGACACAAAGGGCTGGCGTACCGAAAGGGAAACTATGAGGAGATGAATAAATTCCTAAGGGATATACAATGGGACTCAGAACTCAGAACCAAGTCCGTACAAGACATTATGGACTATGTCACCCAAAAGTGTCAGGAGGCTGTAAGCAGGTTTGTCCCGACCCGTCAGGAAAAAACAGAGAAGCAAGAGAAGAATCCGTGGTTTAATAGGGAATGTATGAAAGCAAAGGAGCTGAACAAAAGGGCATGGAGGAACTTCCGTAATAACAGAACACCAGAAAGTAGAGAGAGTTACCAGAGAACCAGGAACGAGTATGTCAGTGTGAGAAGAGCAGCTGAGAAAAGGTATGAAAATGATATAGCTAATAAAGCCAAGACCGAACCAAAGCTACTACACAGTCACATCAGGAGGAAAACAACAGTGAAGGAAAAGGTGATGAAACTTAGGACGGGTGAGGACAGGTACACAGAGAATGACAAAGAGGTGTGTGAAGAACTCAACAAAAGGTTCCAGGAGGTCTTTACAATAGAACAGAGAGAAGTCACGGCGCTAGGAGAGGTGGCAGCAACCCAGGCGACCTTGGAAGGGTTCGAAATTACAAGAGATAAGGTCAAGAGCCACCTATTGGAGCTGGACGTGAGAAAAGCTGTAGGGCCGGAAGGAATCTCATCATGGGTATTGAAAGAGTGTGCAGGACCATTTTGTTTGCCACTCTCTATAGTGTATAGTAGGTCACTGGAAACGGGAGACCTACCAGAAATATGGAAGACGGCTAATGTAGTCCCAATATACAAAAAGGGTGACAGACAAGAGGCACTGAACTACAGGCCAATGTCCTTTACTTGTATGTCATGCAAGGTAATGGAGAAGATTTTGAGGAAAAACCTAGTAACACATCTGGAGAGAAGAGACTTCGTGACAACCCATCAACATGGGTTCAGGGAGGGTAAATCTTGCCTTACAGGCTTAATAGAATTCTACGATCAGGTGACAAAGATTAAGCAAGAAAGAGAAGGATGGGCGGACTGCATTTTTTTGGACTGTCAGAAATCATTTGATACAGTACCCCATAAAAAGATGATGCATAAGCTGGGGAAACAGGCAGGAGTAAATGGTAGGGTACTCCAGTGGATAATGGAGTACCTAAGCAACAAGAAGCAGAAAGTTACAGTGAGGGGTAAAACCTCAGATTGGCGTGAAGTCACCAGTGGAGTCCCACGGGGCTCTGTACTCGGACCTATCCTGTTTCTGATATATACGTAAATGATCTCCCAGAGGGTATAGACTCATTCCTCTCAATGTTTGCTGACGACGCCAAAATTATGAGAAGGATTAAGACAGAGGAGGACAGCTTGAGGCTTCAAGAAGACCTGGACAAGCTGCAGGAATGGTCGAACAAATTGTTGTTAGAGTTTAACCCAAGCAAATGTAATGTAATAAAGATAGGGGTAGGAAGCAGCAGACCAGAGACAAGGTATCATTTGGGAGATGAAATACATCAAGCGTCAGAGAGAGAGAAAGACCTGGGGGTCGATATCACGCCAGACCTGTCTCCTGAAGCTCATATCAAAAGGATAACATCAGCAGCATATGCCAGGTTGGCTAACATAAGAACGGCCTTTAGAAACTTGTGTAAGGAATCTTTCAGAACTTTATATATCACATATGTGAGACCATTCCTGGAGTATGCGGCTCCAGCATGGAGTCCATATCTAGTCAAGCATAAGACTAAACTGGAAAAGGTTTAAAGGTTTGCCGCCGGACTAGTACCCGAGCTGAGAGGTATGACCTACGAGAAGAGACTACGGGAATTAAACCTCACTTCGTTGGAAGATAGAAGAGTTAGGGGGGACATGATCACCACATTCAAGATTCTTAAAGGAATCGACAGGGTAGGTAAAGACAGGCTATTTAACACAAGGGGCACACGCACTAGGGGACACAGGTGGAAACTGAGCGCCCAAATGAGCCACAGAGATATTAGAAAGAACTTTTTTAGTGTCAGAGTGGTTGACAAATGGAATGCATTAGGAAGTGATGTGGTGGAGGCTGACTCCATACACAGTTTCAAGTGTAGATATGGTAGAGCCCAATAGGCTCAGGAACCTGTACACCTGTTGATTGACGGTTGAGAGGCGGGACCAAAGAGCCAGAGCTCAACCCCCGCAGACACAATTAGGTGAGTACAATTAGATGATTAGGTGAGTACACACACACACACACACACACACACACACACACACACACACACACACACACACACACACACACACACACACACACACACACACACACACACACACACACACAGACACACAGAGACACAATGAGCCACAGGGACGTTAGAACGAACTTTTTCAGTGTCAGAGTAGTTAGCAGGTGTAATGCATTGGGCAGTGATGTGGTGGAGGCTGACTCCATACACAGTTTTAAATGTAGATATGATAGAGCCCAGTAGGTTCAGAAATCTGTACACCAGTTGATTGACGATTGAGAGGCGGGACCAAAGAGCCAAAGCTCAACTCCCACAAGCACAATTAGGTGAGTACACACACACACACGCTCAGTTGAGACGCGGGACCAAAGAGCCAGAGCTCAATCCCCGCAAGCACAATTAGCTGAGTACAATTAGGTGAGTACAAACGCTCTCACTGTGAGCGCGCGTGTGTGTATGTGAGCTTGTGTATGTACTCACTTAGTTGAGTACACTCACATACACACCATGCGGCCCCAGCATGGAACCCGTTCCTTGTCAGGCTCGAGACCAAACTGGAAACAGTTCAGAGGTATGCCACTAGACTAGTCCCAGAACTAAGAGGCATGAGTTACGAGGTAAGGCTGCGGGAAATGCACCTCACGACACTGGAAGACAGAAGAGTAAGGGGAGACATGATCACTACTTACAAAATTCTCAGAGGAATTGACAGGGTAGATAAGGATAAACCTTTTAACACTGGTGGTACGCGAACAAGGGGACACAGGTGGAGACTGAGTACCCAAATGAGCCACAGAGACGTTAGAAGAAACTTTTTCATTGTCAGAGTAGTTAACACGTGGAATGCATTAGGTAGTGATGTGGTGGAAGCTGACTCCATTCACAGTTTCAAATGTACATATGATAGAGATAAATACGCATACTCCGCCCAAGTAAAACAGAAACTAGCAACACTTAGTGGGCCAGCCAGAGGCTTAGGGCCCGCGCAGGAATATCCCTGAAAAAAAGAGCCCAGTAGGCTCAGGACTCTATACATCAGTTGATTTATGGTTGAGAGGCGGGACCAAAGAGCCAGAGCTCAACCCCCGCAAGTGCAACTAGGTGAGTACAACTAGGTGAGTACACACACAGACACACACTAATAGTGATCTCAAATATATGATAACATGATAAGGTTATATATCATCTTAAACTCACAGCTTGAGACCAAATAACCTTTCCAAAGACTTCTTATTGTAAGATGGATTGAGGAAAATTGTTTACCTTTCTAAAACTTATTTCCTATTACTAGTACGTCTCTGAACACTCGTGTTATCCCCAGGGATATGCCTACAGTACAGGCTGTGAATATATCAAATCCGATGGAGACCTTTATTTAACGTTTAATTGCAATCCTTGCAAACAGGTAGTGTCCGCTAATGGATTTCAGATTATTCCTAAAATGTTATCATATGATCACATTTACCGAATACCAAAAAATTGTTCATTATAAATGCTGAATTTCATATATCTACACATCTGTACTGGAGTCTACACATTATATATAATACACAAAATGTTATTTACTTTCAATTAGAAAATCGAAAAATTGAAAAAAAGACACGTACATGACAAGTCTAATGGAAAAGAGGCTTGAAGGCCAGACGAGCACAGAGCCACGACACACAGGTGAAGGCCAGACGAGCACAGCGCCACGACACACAGGTGAAGGCCAGACGAGCACAGAGTCACGACACACAGGTGAAGGCCAGACGAGCACAGAGTCACGACACACAGGTGAAGGCCAGACGAGCACAGAGCCACGACACACAGGTGAAGGCCAGACGAGCACAGAGCCACGACACACAGGACAATAATCAGAAGGTTACTGTGAGGGATCCTTATATTGACTTGAAGAGTCGCCTGGTCGCAGGTGCTCAGGCTTCTGGTTGGTCAAGACGACGCGTGCGTGGCCCCTAATGCACGCCCCGGTGGCTTAATCAGGTGGTCTTTGTGTCCAGACAACCGTTTTTTCTCCTGTAACATTGTCTTCCATAACATTTGTTGTTATTTGGTTTCCAGATAATCTGTATTACCGACCCAAGTAATAGACATCAAACGACGACACTAATCCAGGGGGACTATGTATCAACCCAAGTAAGAGTGTGATACTTCACATATATCTCATATATTATCATATGTTACTTTAAAAAAAAAAATGCAATTAGGAAGAACTTCCTAATATCTGGTTATGTTTTGGTCTCTTTGTTGATCTCTTTAACCACTTATTTACCATTCTGAAATAATTAATAATAACAATGCAGACGATGAGTGGCTGAATATATTATGACCAAACCACACAACATCATTTCTTCATGTTCTATTGTGTGCTTTGGTCATTAATAATAATAATAATAATAATAATAATAATAATAATAATAATAATAATAATAATAGTAATAATAATAATAGTAATAATAATAAAGTTCACAGGAGCCGTTATCAGGATTCAAACATTGCACTAGGTATTCCCAGATGCACGCTCTAAACGACTGAGCCATGACATGGAACACGAGTTTCAGTGTCATGGCTTAGTCGTCTAGAGCGGGCATCTGGGATCACCCAGCGCATAAGCTCGAATCCTGATCACTGCTAAGGTGGACTTTAACACTGACATATCATGATAATGTGATCTCTCTGTGTAATAATAATAATAATACACAGAGAGTAATCCCACTAACGTGATGTATCAATGTGAAAATCCATAGGAGCCGAGTTGCGCGTTCGAACCTATGCGGTGGGTGTTCGAATATGTGAGAGGGGGAGTGGGGTGTTGACTAAGGCGTTTGCGTTGGCATCCCGTACTCCAAAGAAAGACCAAAAGTGATGCCATGCACCCGCCAAACCCCCTGTTTATGAATGAAAAACGGTTTACACACAACCTGTCCTCAACTCAAGTCCATAACATCCAGCGGTCGACCCCACAGACGCATTCATAATTTTTTACATGCTGTTAATCAAAAACAGAAATTATTCATATATAAATATATATTATAATATATTAGCACAGTAGGCATCCTTCAGTCTCTGCAGACTAAAGAGTTGTGCTCTGGTTGCTCTCCAGGACGCAAAGCCTGGGTAGGTCGATTTGGAGGAGAAGCTGTTACCCATGCAGAAGGTCCCCTCTCTCCACGTTGCTGAAATTATCCAATGGAAAGGCAAATGCAAAAACACTGTTCCAGCACTGTCGCAGGAGCTGCTAGAGCGAGGTCGAAATCGACAACGAACTGTCTTAGGGGCCCCAACTCCGGATTTTTCCTCGAGGTTGACCCTTGAAGCCTTTCCCAAAAGAGGGGTATGGCCGCAATGCAGCGGAGGTTTAAAATCATGGTTTTCCTTCCCCTAGATGAGCTGCCTTCCCAGGCTAACGAGTCACATCTACCTGGAGCAGCTAGTTTTAAGGCGCCAGAAGCACGCCCTCGCCCCTTCTCCTGTCAGTAAAAGCAGTTCCGCCGGATTTAGAGACTAAGCCACCCATGCAGGCCAGGAGTTGGACTTGGTTGTCAGAGGCTATTTGAGACGCACGCCGTACGGGAGTTTTTTTATAGGTCATGGGAGCTCGTCCCCCAATACCACCCACTGGCTTTGACAACCCTTGGAAACCAAGGTTTGTCATAACCTTGCCTCAAATATTGTCGTAATATACATAGCTTCTGTGTATATTAGCATATTCTGCATATATAGGCATAGGTTATGTTATGTTAGGTAATTAGGTTTTGTTGACAATTATTTGTAGGTGAAGTAGGTAGGTGAAGTAGTTCAACCCGTCCTCGACTCAAGTCCATTACATTCAGCGGTCAACCCCACAGACGAATTCAGAAATTTTAGCATGCCGTTAATTCAAAACGGGAATTTTCGCAAGTATAAATTAATATTATAATTTATTAGCATATTGTGCATATATAGGCATAGGTTAGATTAGGTTAGGATAGGTGTTTAGGTTCTGTTGGCGATTATTTGTATTTGTAGTACGTGGGTGAAGCATTTATAGCAACCCGTCCTCGACTCAAGTCCATTACATCCAGCGGTCGCCCCCACAGACGCATTCATAAATTTTAACATGCTGTTCATTCAGAACAAGAATTTTCTCAAATATAAATTAATATTATAATATATTAGCATATTGTGCATATATAGGCATAGGTTAGGTTAGGTTAGGTGTTTAGGTTCGGTTGGCAATTATTTGCATTTGTAGTACGTGGGTGAAGCATTTATAGCGAAGTGGTTCGAAAAAAACTCGTCAGTGAAGCACTTGTTCCGGAAGTGTTCGAACGAAATCAGTTGTGAGTCGTGTGTAAACCGTTTTTCATTCATAAACAGGGGGTTTGGCGGATGCATGGAATCACTTTTGGATCTTTGTTTGGAAGACGGGCTGTTTATAGCGTTGTGATTCGAACAAAATTCGTCAGTGAAGCACTTGTTCCGGAAGTGTTCGAACTAAATCAGTTGTGAGTCGTGTGTAAACCGTTTTTCATTCATAAACAGGGGGTTTGGCGGATGCATGGAATCACTATTGCATCTTTGTTTGGAGGACGGGCTGGTTTACACACGACTCACAACTGATTTCGTTCGAACATTTCTGGAACATGTACTTCACTGACGAATTTTGTTCGAACCACAAAGCTATAACTGCTCAGCCCGTCCTCCAAACAAAGATCCAAAAGTGATTCCATCCACCCACCAAACCCCCTGTTTATGAATGAAAAGCGGTTTACACACGACTCACAACTGCTGACGTTCGAACATATCCGGAACAAGTGCTTCACTGACGAATTTTGTTCGAATCACAACGCTATAAACAGCCCGTCCTCCAAATAAAGATCCAAAAGTGATTCCATCCACCCACCAAACCCCCTGTTTATGAATGAAAAGCAGTTTACACACGATTCACAACTGCTGACGTTCGAACATATCCGGAACAAGTGCTTCACTGACGAATTTTGTTCGAATCACAACGCTATAAATGCTTCACCCACGTACTACAAATACAAATAATCGCCAACAGAACCAAAACACCTAACCTAACCTAACCTATGCCTATATATTGTTACGGTGCCCTCTCCCATTTCTTTCGTTTGCCGGCTTAAAGAGTCATATCAGCTCTCTCTACTGATTCTCTGAGGTTCAGGGAGTCTAATGATATATGTGGCGACCAGACCGGCTGCCAGTTAAGGGAAGGAAGTTATATTATAAGTTGTAAATAAAGGAAAATTGGCGCCCTGTTATAAAATGAAACAGTATCCCCTATGGCAGATATGACCTTTTGGAAGGGACACTAGCCGATCGCGGATTGGGCGACGTGGGTCGCGGGCGACCAATCAGGGCCCGCCATGACGTCACCGAGTGCCCCGGGCGGCGCCAACGTCAGAGTGGTTCTGACCTTGGAAGCGACAGGACGCGCCTCGGTCTGCTCTCAAGGATTGGAGGCTCTGCAAGCCTTATTCAGTGGATTGAACTAGCTGTCGCAGTCCACCATAGTTATTGGAGACCCTGCGCTTCTGGGAAGCAAAAGAGGAACCAAGTTCATTGAGCAGAGAAGTGCCAAACTTGGAAAATAGTTGGCGACGACGCTGGGCGGCGCCGCTGGCTGGACGTTGAGGTCTGGAAGGTGGGCGGGCAGGCCTAGCTGTGACTGGGGTCACATCCACTGAGAATCTTGGAAGGACGACACCGTGCCTAGGACAAGGAGCAACGCCTTGTGGGAGAGGCGAGTGTGGGGAAAAATAGTGATTAGCTCAGCGCCCATCGATGAACCAGGATTAGGGCAGCTGAATCTCAGGGATTGGAACGGCGACGACGCGAAGGCTTCACGACACCTGAGGACCTGTGGAACGTCCTGGATCGTCAAGGATCGACCCAAGGAAGCGTGGGAACCTCACACCATCGAGGGACAGGCGTCGTGAGCCAGGAATGTAAGGTAGATCATTTTCCCTCCCATTACCCCTTGTATGAGTAGGCTAGTTAGGCCACAATATTTACTTGTGTATGTGGCAGCAAGACTTGATTACTTTAATAGTAGAACAGGCTGCAAGGCAGCTTGAGTCCAGGACTGTCAGAGAGGACAGTGTGTATGGATGGCGGGACAGTGAAGAAGAGGCGCCGACGTGGTGAAGAGGCCCTCCTGTGAGAGTGTGAGACTCCTGTCTTCCTGCCCAGTTGAAGGAGTGTTGGAGGTCGTGGAAGAAGAGGCTGACGATCTCCAGACTCATTATCCATATTTCCATATTCATGTATTACTTGTGATTGTGTGTGTGTGTTCATGTAATTTGCATCAGTAAATCCACACATTTTATCACTGTGTTTGAGTGTGCCTCCATTTATGATATTTCTCTATGAGCATACATTTCTGGCTACAAACAATATATAATACACCCACTGAACTGCATTGCTGGGGTGCAGATATAATAACCCAGCTGGCGACCTTGCTAAGAGGAAGATAGAGAAGACAGGCGGTAAAAGGAGTTCCTGCAACCTTTTTTTGTCTGGCAGGCAAGACTCAGGGAGATTATGGTTATAGGTAAGCCTGAGTCTTCCTTCACTCCCCCACGGGTCTAGGCCGGAACTGTTAACAGCAGTTTCCCCGTGTTTGACTGAAGGGCTTCCAGGGTGAATCAGTGGCACCCCTTTGTGGTGGAAGCAAAGACCTGCTGAGGTGGGCATTGTTGGTCCTCTCTTGTGTGACCAAGGAGACTCCGGTGAATCCAGGGAGTCGGAGGGGCTGAGTATTTGGGCCTTTGAAGCCCCTAGCAGCCGAGTGTTAGCAGAGCCCCGGACCGCCCACCCCCACGTGACAAGAGAACTGGCGACCTTGCCAGGATTCGAACCCCGGTAGCCAAGAACTGGGAACTTCGCCAGGAAGCGTGGATCAAGCTACAGTGTGGACCAAATTTCAAGACAAGTGTTGCCAGGGTACTAATACAGTGTGGCCAGTGAATTCGGTGGTACTGTTACTCAACCAGCTAAGGGACTGAAACGGTGAAATTAGTGCCTACTAACTTGTCTGTGCTGTCGTGTATGCTTGATGATATAGAGATGGAGGAAGACAAAGTAAAGAAATTTGTTGACACAAGGGGCGAGAGAATTTTGGAAGAGTGTACCAAGGCCCAGCTCCAACAAGTGGCAAACCACTTTGGGATCAGGTTGAGGACGACTAAGGTAGCGGAGCGAAGGATAGAGATCATGGCACAGCTCACAGCTCGAGAGGAAGTGACGGGAGAGGAGCCATCTCAAGAGGAGCCGTCCCGAGGAGAGCCGTCGCAAGGTGAACCGTCCCGACTAGGGCCTCCCCAAGCGCCTACCAGTGTGGAGAGAATTCACAGTGAACATGGGAGCAGTGGAAGGTCCAGCTGTAGTAAGAGGAGCCTGCAACTGGAAATAATGAAGATGCAACTGGAAGCCCAGCTGCGACGAGAGGAGAGAGAAGCGCAAATGCAGCGAGAGGAGCGAGAAGCTCGGCTGCAGCGGGAAGAAGGAGAGAGACAACTGCGACTGGAGGAGATAAAGGCAAAGAAAGAAGTCGAATTGCGTCGCGTTGAACGTGGTCTGCCCTCACTACCTGCACGGCGGGATGACCTCAAGGTAAGGGAACGTGACTTACCTACGTTCGAACCACAAGAAGCTGAGGCGTTCTTCGAACACTTTGAACGGATAGCAACTCTGAAGGAGTGGCCGGAAGATGATTGGGCTGCTCTGGTCCAGGGCAGGTTGACTGGTGAGGCCCGGGAAGCCTATAACATGCTGGACCTAGAGGAGTGTACTAGTTACGGCGCGATTAAGAATGCGGTTCTCCATTCATTCCGGCTGACTCCGGAGATGTACCGGAAGCGGTTCAGAGAGTGTACAAGAGCGTCGGGAAAGACTTACGCCGAGACCGCCAGGGATATGGAACGGAAATTCCTACGATGGTTGAAGGCGGAGGAAGCGGAGTCGGTGGATGATATCAAACGACTGATAGTGATGGAGAAGTTCATGTCGGTGCTCCATCCTGAGTTGCGAGTAAGGGTGAGAGAAGCAGGTATTAAGGACCTGAAGGCTGCAGCGGACCGAGCCGACATGCTGGAGGAGGCACTACATATCAGGAGGGAGGGGCCGCCCAGACACTCGCCTTACCCCAGGTCGGGAGGGAACCTTAGGAGTTTAGGAGGAGCGAGGATGGATGGGGACTCTCCCAAAAGTAGTGTGCCCAATGAGGTAACCCAGTTCAAGTGCTCAAGAGACGCGGGGAGGAAGCCCCAAGCTGTGAGCAGTGGACCTAACTCGGGAGCAAGTGCTGCAGTCCTGGATACGACGACAGGGAGTCCAAGGAGGACCCAGGGGACGTCTGCAAGTGGTACCGCCAGAGTGACTAGCGAGTGGCCGCCCAGGGGAGGTGGCCGATGCTACAACTGTGGTGTGAGAGGACATTATGCCCGCGAGTGTGAGGAGCACCAAAGGAATGTAGGATTAATGTTGGAAGAGGAGAGAGTGTTTGTTCACACCCCATATTATAGTGGACCCAACGTGAATGG
The DNA here is from genome assembly GCF_040958095.1 of Procambarus clarkii. Lineage (NCBI taxonomy): Eukaryota > Metazoa > Arthropoda > Malacostraca > Decapoda > Cambaridae > Procambarus > Procambarus clarkii. The sequence goes on from NC_091158.1 coordinate 33,654,055, forward strand.
TTGGGAAAGGAAGTTGGGTGAACATCCCTTCGTTTTCGGGGCCAACGTGAAGTTTGGAAAGTCAGACCCAGTGGAGGTTGCCGTGCTTTGAGATACGGGTGCTGACATAAGTATGGTGACCAGGAGTATTCTCCCCAAGGAATTTAATGATTCACCTGTGGGAGTGGTGAGGATACGCAGTGTGGGGGAGGAATACAGGTTGCCACTTCACGAAGTACAGCTGATTGCCGACTGCGGAGTCGAGAATGTTATAGTAGCTGTAGCCCCTAAGTTATCCATAGAGCATGTACAGATGGTGCTGGGTAATGACCTCGGAGGAGGCAGGATACAACCCGATTGGGCCAGGAGTGCCTATGTTTCAAGCAGCGGTACAACCCTGCCAGGTGAGGTATCAGTCGCTCCAAATAATAGTGAGGAAGCCGACTTCGACAGGGAAAACGTCGCCAGAGACGACGACAACGAGGGCGAGAGTGCAGAGAGGTCGTCGGAGGTTTTGGAAAACCCCGACGGGGACCTCCGACTAAGCCTGATGATGCGTGTGGAGGAGTGGCGAGGAGCAGCTGTACAAACGCCTGGGGCGGTGAAGAGGCTGCAGACCGCACTCCCTCCATACAGAAACGTGAATAAAGTAAGCTCAGAGGATGAGCGAACGGCAGTGAGGGGCAGAGTGGAGGAGCCACGACGCAGTGCACCCTATGCCGGCCAGATGAATAGTGGTAGGTGCAAGATGAACCACCGTAGTGAGGTGAGCCACAGGGAGGTGGATGAGCCCAACCACGAACCGAAGAAGACGTCTGCAGGGAAGAGAATCTCCTGTAGGAGTGGAGATGTTCGTCGGGAACGAAGGAGCAAATGGTATAGGAAAGGCAATACGAAGAAAGCAGGGAATAGGTACACCCAGAATAGGCACCAGCCTAACCAGAGGGGCATTGGGCCATCGCAAAAGCCTAGTGTGGAAGAGAGGAAGCTGCTGGATGGAGTACAGGTTACAAGTGCCACTGTGAGGAGACAACGCACCTATGGGAGAAGAGGAACCGAGAAGAGAGAAGATTGGCGAAGAGGAGATCATGAGAGGAAACATGGAGTACCTGTAGGATGCAGTGGAAATGCAAGACTATCTCGGAGTGCACGACGCGGAGGAGGCGCTGCATGCACTGAATCTTACAGTGATAACGAGCCATGGGGAGTACACTCGTAGCCACGGAGAGAGGATTTCTTGTAGGTGTTCAGGGAACACCCATCACACCCGGTACTATGCGAGGTGGAGATACAATGAGGCAGGTGACTGGCAAGGTGGTACGAGCCACGTCACCAACTGGAGGACTGACACTTCAGGAACGGAGGGAGCAAGAGTATAGATTGCCCTCTTGAGTGCTGCTCTTCCGATATGACTCTTATTTTAAGGGGAGGGGTATGTTACGGTGCCCTCTCCCATTTCTTTCGTTTGCCGGCTTAAAGAGTCATATCAGCTCTCCCTACTGATTCTCTGAGGTTCAGGGAGTCTAATGATATATGTGGCGACCAGACCGGCTGCCAGTTAAGGGAAGGAAGTTATATTATAAGTTGTAAATAAAGGAAAATTGGCGCCCTGTTATAAAATGAAACAGTATCCCCTATGGCAGATATGACCTTTTGGAAGGGACACTAGCCGATCGCGGATTGGGCGACGTGGGTCGCGGGCGACCAATCAGGGCCCGCCATGACGTCACCGAGTGCCCCGGGCGGCGCCAACGTCAGAGTGGTTCTGACCTTGGAAGCGACAGGACGCGCCTCGGCCTGCTCTCAAGGATTGGAGGCTCTGCAAGCCTTATTCAGTGGATTGAACTAGCCGTCGCAGTCCACCATAGTTATTGGAGACCCTGCGCTTCTGGGAAGCAAAAGAGGAACCAAGTTCATTGAGCAGAGAAGTGCCAAACTTGGAAAATAGTCGGCGACGACGCTGGGCGGCGCCGCTGGCTGGACGTTGAGGTCTGGAAGGTGGGCGGGCAGGCCTAGCTGTGACTGGGGTCACATCCACTGAGAATCTTGGAAGGACGACACCGTGCCTAGGACAAGGAGCAACGCCTTGTGGGAGAGGCGAGTGTGGGGAAAAATAGTGATTAGCTCAGCGCCCATCGATGAACCAGGATTAGGGCAGCTGAATCTCAGGGATTGGAACGGCGACGACGCGAAGGCTTCACGACACCTGAGGACCTGTGGAACGTCCTGGATCGTCAAGGATCGACCCAAGGAAGCGTGGGAACCTCACACCATCGGGGGACAGGCGTCGTGAGCCAGGAATGTAAGGTAGATCATTTTCCCTCCCATTACCCCTTGTATGAGTAGGCTAGTTAGGCCACAATATTTACTTGTGTATGTGGCAGCAAGACTTGATTACTTTAATAGTAGAACAGGCTGCAAGGCAGCTTGAGTCCAGGACTGTCAGAGAGGACAGTGTGTATGGATGGCGGGACAGTGAAGAAGAGGCGCCGACGTGGTGAAGAGGCCCTCCTGTGAGAGTGTGAGACTCCTGTCTTCCTGCCCAGTTGAAGGAGTGTTGGAGGTCGTGGAAGAAGAGGCTGACGATCTCCAGACTCATTATCCATATTTCCATATTCATGTATTACTTGTGATTGTGTGTGTGTTCATGTAATTTGCATCAGTAAATCCACACATTTTATCACTGTGTTTGAGTGTGCCTCCATTTATGATATTTCTCTATGAGCATACATTTCTGGCTACAAACAATATATAATACACCCACTGAACTGCATTGCTGGGGTGCAGATATAATAACCCAGCTGGCGACCTTGCTAAGAGGAAGATAGAGAAAACAGGTGGGAAAGGAGTTCCTGCAACCTTTTTGTGTCTGGCAGGCAAGACTCAGGGAGGTTATGGTTATAGGTAAGCCTGAGTCTTCCTTCACTCCCCCACGGGTCTAGGCCGGAACTGTTAACAGCAGTTTCCCCGTGTTTGACTGAAGGGCTTCCAGGGTGAATCAGTGGCACCCCTTTGTGGTGGAAGCAAAGACCTGCGGAGGTGGGCATTGTTGGTCCTCTCTTGTGTGACCAAGGAGACTCCGGTGAATCCAGGGAGTCGGAGGGGCTGAGTATTTGGGCCTTTGAGCCCCTAGCAGCCGAGTGTTAGCAGAGCCCCGGACCACCCACCCCCACGTGACAATATGCACAATATGCTAATAAATTATAATATTAATTTATACTTGCGAAAATTCCCGTTTTAAATGAACGGCATGTTAAAATTTATGAATTCGTCTGTGGGGTTGACCGCTGAATGTAATGGACTTGAGTCGAGGACGGGTTGCATTCAGCGGTCAACCCCACAGACGCATTCATAAATTTTAACATGCTGTTCATTCAAAACGGGAATTTTCTCAAGTATAAATTAATATTATAATATATTAGCATATTGTGTATAAATAGGCATAGGTTAGGTTAGGTCAGGTGTTTAGGTTCTGTTGGCGATTATTTTTTATTTGTAGTACGTGGGTGAAGCATTTATAGCGAAGTGGTCCGAACAAAACTCGTCAGTGAAGCACTTGTTCCGGAAGTGTTCGACCTAAATCAGTTGTGAGTCGTGTGTAAACCGCTTTTCATTCATAAACAGGGGGTTTGGTGGGTGGATGGAATCACTTTTGGATCTTTGTTTGGAGGACGGGCTGCTGAATGTAATGGACTTGAGTCGAGGATGGGTTGTACATATGCAAATAATCGCCAACCGAACCTAAACACCTAACCTAACCTATGCCTATATATGCACAATATGCTAATATATTATAATATTAATTTATATTTGAGAAAATTCTTGTTCTGAATGAACAACATGTTAAAATTTATGAATGCGTCTGTGGGGCCGACCGCTGGATGTAATGAACTTGAGTCGAGGACTGGTTGGTGTAAACCGTTTTTTATTCATAAACTGGGGGTTTGGTGGGTGCATGGTATCACTTTTGGGTGATTGTTTGAAGGACAGGCTGTTACACACGACTCACAACTGAGTTCCTTCGAACACTTCCGGAACAAGTGCTTCATTGATAAGTTATATTTGAACCTCAACGCTGTAAATGCTACACTCACGTACTACAAATACCAATAATCGCCAACAGAACCTAAACACCTAACCTAACCTAACCTATGTCTATATATATGCACAATATGCTAATATAATATAATAGTAATATATATTTGAGAAAAATCCTGTTTTGAGTGAACATCATGCTAAAATTTATGAATACATCTGTGGGGTCGACTGCTGGATGTAATGGACTTGAGTCGAGGACGAGTTGGGATGGGAACATCCACCGCAAGGTTCGAACCCTCATCACGGCTACTGTGGATTTTCTCAATAATGGCAGTAATAATAATAATAATAATAATAATAATAATAATAATAATAATAATAATAATAATAATAATAATAAAAATAATAATAATAATAATAATAATAATTTATTTATGTCAGAATACATTCTTATGATACATGCACAGTGGAGGAATTCATTGGTAAGAAAAAACAATATGCAAACAAAACAATATATGCAGAGCGTATATATAATTCACTTCGAGCTCTGCAACAAAGTGAATCATTTATAATACTGGATCAGGTACCCTCTGGTGTTTGGACCAACACAGGTAACTTGCCTTGAGGTTGTTTTGACTGGGTTAGGTAGCATGACAGGTGCATGGATAGGTAGAGTAGTAGATGGGTAGATGGAGTGATCACTTGATAATTGGATAGATGTCCAGGTAGATAGATAGATGAGTAGATGGCTGGACAGATGGAAAGATTGTTTGATAGATAAAGAGATAGATAAATAGATAGATGGATGGATTTAGTGATCTAGATATATAGCAAGATTCCCACAGGTAAGATCGATTAATAAATGGTTGAATACACAGATGGAGTGATTGATAGATGAAAGGATAGAGATATAAACACATGGATAGACATCTTGATAGATTTATAGAAGGATGGCTGGATGGATAGATATATGACAGATGCAGGGTAAGATGTGTAGATGGATCAATGGATGGACATATAGAGGGATAGGTGTATGGATAAATATATTGATGGACATGCAAATATACAGATGAATATTTGGATGGATAGATGTGTAGATGGAAGCTTGACGAATAGATAGTAAATAGAGGGTTAGATAGATGGAATAAAAGATGGATAGGTATATGGTGCATAGCTGGATGGATGGATGGATACATAGATGGATAGATAAGTGGATGAAAAGATGATAAATAGATGAACAGATGAACAGATACAAGACAGACAGACAGACGCGGAGCAACACTGGGTAACACCCCCCCCCCCTCCTTGTACATAAATATGTCGAACCTAATAGCCAGAACCGTACTTGGCCTTCTATGCAATGTTTAATTTGCCAAAGAGGCAGAGGGGGTTTCGTTATTTAAACAAAAATCAAAACTGGTTTATTTAAATTAATATTAGTATGTTATATTAAGAACAAGAATTACTGACTTAGTTCTTTCAAGTTAGAATAGGAAGGCTTAAAATTCAGGTTGGCAAGCAGTTACGTACTCCTCGAAAACGTTTTTATTGAGGATGTTCAGTAGCGCGGATGCAACCCGTCCTCAGACCAAGTTCATTCCATCCAGCGGTCGACCCCCAAAGACGCATTCATCAATGTTTACATGCTGTTCATTCAAAACGGGAATTTTCTCAAATATAAATGAATATTATAATATATTAGCATATTGTGTATATATAGACATAGGATAGGTTAGGTTAGGTGTTTAGGTTCTGTTGGCGATTATTTGTATTTGTAGTACGTGGGTGAAGCATTTATAGCGTTGTGATTCGAACAAAATTCGTCAGTGAAGCACTTGTTCCGGATATGTTCGAATGACAGCATTTGTGAGTCGTGTGTAAACCGCTTTCATTCATAAACAGGGGGTTTGGCGGGTGCATGGAATCACTTTTGGATCTTAGTTTGGAGGACGGGCTGGGCACTATATAGGTTACTTACTTTGAGGTTGACCGCTGGATGTTATGAACTTGAATCGAGGACGAGTTGAAATGCTTCAACCACGTACTTTAAATACAAATAACCGGCAACAGACCCTAAAAAGTTAACCTAACCTTACCTATGCCTATATATATGCACAATATGCTAATATAATTTTAAATTATATATCAGAAAATTCATGTTTGTAATGAACAGCATGTTAAAATTTATGAATGCGCCTGTGGGGTCGACCGCTGGATGTAATGAACTTGAGTCCAGGATGGGTTGTAGTGCCCCTGGCTGTCTGGGTTCGAGTAACTTCTGGGGAGTGGAGTTTTCAGTTGCATATATGCTTGGGGACCATTCAAGCTTGTTCGCATTTGTGTTGCTCACGTGGCCCCAGAAAATGTGGTGATTTCATAAAATAACTATGCCCAAGCTCACCACAAAGTGCCGTCGGGACGATGGGGGAAATAGCCTCGGCTACCATCGTCTTTTGTATGGTGACGGTTGGTCAAGTGGTTAAGATACCAGATACGCCAGTTGCATAGTGCCCCTGGCTGTCTGGTTTCGAGTCACTTCTGGGGTGTGGAGTTTTCAGTTATATATATATTGACAAAGTCAATAACATCATTGAGAGAAGCTTTGCCTCTGCCCAGTGTCCAGCAGAGAGAGAGCCCTGCAATCTATTGAACAGTGACTCTGTTAGCTTTGTCGGCCGACCAGACGGAATCACACTGCGCCCTTAGAAGGGTGCAGACAGTTGGCGTGGGACTATACTTGCATATCCACCCTGGCAACCACATACATCAACCTCTCTCCCAGCCAAGCAGAAGCCGCGGTGACACACATAGAAAGATTCAAGTCAACTAAGTACAGGGAATTAGATCACCGGTATGACTTCGTTCCAATAGGATTTGAGACCCTAGGCCCATGTGGGAGGGAGCGCAAAAAGGTTTCTTAAGGATCTTGGTTCCAGGCTCATTGACACTATAAGAGCCCCTAGAGCGGGTAGTTTTTCTCTTTCAGCGCCCCAGTCTCGCGATCCAGAGGGGGAATATCCGCTGCGTCCTCGGTTCCTGCCCGGGGTCGGAATAGTTCAAAGAAATCTACAGCCTCTGTTAAACAAAATTTCTCTTTTGTCCTCTTAATGTTCATTTTTTGCAATCACATAAGTAATTGTATAATGTTGTAAAATAAAGTTTAGTACTTTAGAAAAGGGGGTTGTACGAGAAGTGAATACTCATATGTATTCAGAATTTAATTGGGAAGTTTTTCTCTGGATGCACTGTGTTCCCTTCTGTTAGGCTGTGGGTCCCTACAATTGCACCAGAGGTGGTACCCTTATATATATATATATATTTATATATATATATATATCTATATATATAACTTTAGAACACTTTCCCACCAGGAGACTCGAACCCTAGCCAGCACAGAAGCCTTCCAGCAACTGGCATAACAGGTACGCCTTAACCCTCTCCACCACCTGCTCAGACCCTTAAAAGAGATGGTAATTTCGGAGTATTTAAATACACCAAAGCTCACCACCTCCCAAGAGCACTAGAGCAAGTGAGGGGTCATTTAGACGTTAATTTCATCAAGTCCCTGTTAATATGGGAAGACACAGTGTCTATGCTTAAGGCACAACTCTCCTAAACACGAGAGTGAAGTATACAACTTTAGAACACTTTCCCACCAGGAGACTCGAACCCTAGCCAGCACAGAAGCCTTCCAGCAACTGGCATAACAGGTACGCCTTAACCCTCTCCACCACCTGCTCAGACCCTTAAAAGAGATGGTAATTTCGGAGTATTTAAATACACCAAAGCTCACCACCTCCCAAGAGCACTAGAGCAAGTGAGGGGTCATTTAGACGTTAATTTCATCAAGTCCCTGTTAATATGGGAAGACACAGTGTCTATGCTTAAGGCACAACTCTCCTAAACACGAGAGTGAAGTATACAACTTTAGAACACTTTCCCACCAGGAGACTCGAACCCTAGCCAGCACAGAAGCCTTCCAGCAACTGGCATAACAGGTACGCCTTAACCCTCTCCACCACCTGCTCAGACCCTTAAAAGAGATGGTAATTTCGGAGTATTTAAATACACCAAAGCTCACCACCTCCCAAGAGCACTAGAGCAAGTGAGGGGTCATTTAGACGTTAATTTCATCAAGTCCCTGTTAATATGGGAAGACACAGTGTCTATGCTTAAGGCACAACTCTCCTAAACACGAGAGTGAAGTATACAACTTTAGAACACTTTCCCACCAGGAGACTCGAACCCTAGCCAGCACAGAAGCCTTCCAGCAACTGGCATAACAGGTACGCCTTAACCCTCTCCACCACCTGCTCAGACCCTTAAAAGAGATGGTAATTTCGGAGTATTTAAATACACCAAAGCTCACCACCTCCCAAGAGCACTAGAGCAAGTGAGGGGTCATTTAGACGTTAATTTCATCAAGTCCCTGTTAATATGGGAAGACACAGTGTCTATGCTTAAGGCACAACTCTCCTAAACACGAGAGTGAAGTATACAACTTTAGAACACTTTCCCACCAGGAGACTCGAACCCTAGCCAGCACAGAAGCCTTCCAGCAACTGGCATAACAGGTACGCCTTAACCCTCTCCACCACCTGCTCAGACCCTTAAAAGAGATGGTAATTTCGGAGTATTTAAATACACCAAAGCTCACCACCTCCCAAGAGCACTAGAGCAAGTGAGGGGTCATTTAGACGTTAATTTCATCAAGTCCCTGTTAATATGGGAAGACACAGTGTCTATGCTTAAGGCACAACTCTCCTAAACACGAGAGTGAAGTATACAACTTTAGAACACTTTCCCACCAGGAGACTCGAACCCTAGCCAGCACAGAAGCCTTCCAGCAACTGGCATAACAGGTACGCCTTAACCCTCTCCACCACCTGCTCAGACCCTTAAAAGAGATGGTAATTTCGGAGTATTTAAATACACCAAAGCTCACCACCTCCCAAGAGCACTAGAGCAAGTGAGGGGTCATTTAGACGTTAATTTCATCAAGTCCCTGTTAATATGGGAAGACACAGTGTCTATGCTTAAGGCACAACTCTCCTATAGTGTCCGAGGTCCGAGGTCCCAGACTATCTCATTGCCTGGGAGAGGATTGGAGTTCTGGTTGGTTAAATACCCCAGAATTCCTGCCTCTCTTATGGCTTTGAAGTATAGTGTAGTGGATACAGCATGCAACTGCCACCTTGTTGGCCAGTGTTCGAGTCTCCTGGTGGGTTGAGTGTCTAAAAAGTTATACACTTCAGCTACTGGAATAGGCTAGTCTGTGCATTAAGCATTTGGCACTGAGTTTTCCCATATAACAGGAACCGATGAAAGAGCATCCGAGGTCCCACACTATCTCATTGCCTGGGAGAGGATTGGAGTTCTGGTTGGTTAAATACCCCAGAATTCCTACCTCTCTTATGGCTTTGAAGTATAGTGTAGTGGATACAGCATGCAACTGCCACCTTGTTGGCCAGTGTTCGAGTCTCCTGGTGGGTTGAGTGTCTAAAAAGTTATACACTTCAGCTACTGGAATAGGGTAGTCTGTGCATTAAGCATTTGGCACTGAGTTTTCCCATATAACAGGAACCGATGAAAGAGCATCCGAGGTCCCACACTATCTCATTGCCTGGGAGAGGATTGGAGTTCTGGTTGGTTAAATACCCCAGAATTCCTACCTCTCTTAATTATGGCTTTGAAGTATAGTGTAGTGGATACAGCATGCAACTGCCACCTTGTTGGCCAGTGTTCGAGTCTCCTGGTGGGTTGAGTGTCTAAAAAGTTATATATATATATATATATATATATATATATATATATATATATATATATATATATATATATATATATATATATATATATATATATATATATATATATATATATATATATATATATATATATATATATATATATATATATATATATATATATATATATATATATATATTGGTGTATACTGGCAGCAGGTTTTCTTTCAAACATGTTTCATTGAATATGACCGCATATTCTGTATTTATTATTTTCTGGTTTAGGGCTTCTATCCCTCTAACTATTTTCTTAGCATCATGGCTTAATTAAAATAGGAGTTCTCCAAAACTCATTTTCGTACTTTTAAGGTGAAGAAAAGAAGTGATTTACTATTGAGTGTATTACACGTATTTATATAATTTGCACAACGTTTCGAACCTCCATGGTTCATTCTCAAGTGAACAGATCTTACAATACTAGTTGATTTTATACCCGCACTGGGTCAGGTGATAATACAATAAAGGTGAAAACATGGGGGGATACATAAGTGATAAATAAGAGGTGAAACATAGAGGCTGCAGAAGGCTTATCCCCCATACGAGGCAGCTCCAATCTAAACACAAAGATTAATCCAGTTCCTATTAGCAATCCCAATGTCAGCAACCGGCACCCGTCTCACACCGCAGGCGCTCCGAATTGCTGTGGCTCTTCACCTCGCTGCCCCAATCCACACCGAATATAGGTGTATTTGCTGCGAGGCAGAGGCCGACAGATACGGACGGCATGGCCTTCTCTGCCAAAGGACAGGTGGATGGCATGCAAGACACGGCGATGTTAACGACATTATTAAGATAAGCCTTACCACAGCCGGTTGTCCAGCAGAAAGAGAGCCCCGTTCAGCAACTCTGATGAGCCTGTCGGTCGCCCAGACGGAATCATGGTGAATCCCTGGAAGAATGGTTTACAGTTGGTGTGGGACTACACTTGCGTTTCAACTTTAGCCAACACCTATGTTGACTTCAGTGCTACACAAGCAGGAGGAGCTGCCAATCACCAGGAAGCGGCCAAGTCAAGTAAATACAGAGACCTTGAGCACCACTACTATTTTGTCCCCATTGCCTCAGAGACAATTGGTGCCTGGGGTAAAAGTGCTGCTAGTTTTTTGAAGGAGCTGGGGTCCAAGCTTTTTGAAACAACTAGAGACCCAAAAGCTGCCAGTTTTCTCTTTCAGTGCCTTAGTGTGGTGATCTAGAGAGGAAATCCTCACTGCATCCATGGTTCCTGCCCGCCATCGGAGGAGCGATACAACTTGTGACAAGTAGCCTTGTACCCTGCATATAACCAATGTTGTAACCCTTTTGTGCAATGAAATTTTCAAACAAATTTAGATATATATACACACATAGCAAAAGAATAGGGGTGATAGCAGCAGAAATTATCAAAGTGTTCAGTGAGAATCCACAAGGTCTTCTCTGAGTACTCTTTATTTTCTTCTCCGAGGCTATGGGTCCCTACACTTGCACCAGAGGTGGTACTCCTTCGATATATCTATCTATCTATCTATCTATCTATCTATCTATCTATCTATCTATCTATCTATCTATCTATCTATCTATCTATCTATCTATCTATCTATCTATCTATATATATATATATATATATATATATATATATATATATATATATATATATATATATATATATATATATATATATATATATATATATATATATATATAGATAGATAGATAGGAGGCATTTGAGCAGAGTTCCGTGCTGCGTTTCACTTACGAGATGGAAAAGGATGGGAAGCTGCCCTTTCTAGATGTAACAGTCATGGAAAAGAGCGGAGGTTTCCACACTGCAGTCTACACTAAGGAAACGAACATAGGAATGTGCCTAAATGCCAACAGCGACTGCCCAGACAGGTACAAAAGGAGTGTTGTTAACGCATATGTCGACCGTGCTCTCAGCCACAGCTCAGAATGGAAGCAAGTCGACGAAGAACTCTGTAGGGTAAGGCCCTAGTCAACAACGGCTTCTCCAATGGTTTCGTCGAAGACATCATAAGAAGGAAAGTGAAACGCCATGCAACCTCTGAAGAGACAACTAACACAACACCTATACCCCCTATTAGACTATTTTAGAGGAACTTCTTTTCCACAGCTCATAAAACGGAGGAAAGGGTCCTGAAAGATATTGTTAATAGAAACGTTATCCCTACAGACAAAAATCAGAGGATACAACTGACGATTTACTATAAAACCAGAAAAACGGCCAGCCTACTCATGAGAAACTCTCCAGACACAAAACAGAACGCTTTAAAAGAGACTAACGTCGTCTATGCCTTCAAATGCCCTCTTGGGGACTGTAAGCTCCAAAAAAACCAGTATATAGGCAAGACAACAACATCTCTTTCTAGGCGTTTAACAATGCATAAGCAACAGGGCTCCATTAAGGAACATATAATCTCTTCCCACAACCAAACCATCGCCAGAGAAATCCTAGTAATCAACACAGAAATCATCGATAGATACAGCGATAGCAGGCGGCTTGCCGTTTGCGATTCACTACACATCAAGAAGTCAACACCAGCAATCAACAGCCAATTAATGCACAACTATATTCTACCCACCTCAAGACTCCGCTCCAATATAGAAGCATCAAGAAATATGGACCAATAGGCTTTCTACAAACACTTCTATTCAATACCCATTGTTTCGTGTTCTGTCTTGTGTTGATGAAATTAATACCCTATTAATGCCACCTCTTGTTCTGTCTTGTGTTGATGAAATTAATACCCTATTAATGCCACCTCACCCCATCCACCTCACTAAAATGTAAATATAAAATCAGAGATGCGTAAGTTCTATTCAGTTGTGTATTTGTAAACTAAAGTCTTTGAAAATGTAATAAGTTTTACGAAACGCGCTCGTGTCGCGTCAGACTAGAAATAAAAATGAATTTTGGAGAATTGATTTTTGATTTACCTCGAACAGTGAAAAGAAATGTACGAAATATTGAGAAAATTCGTGTTAGAATTATTAATCTTACTTTTTCGGTCATATTTGGTCATATTTCGGTCATATTCATATTTCGGTCAAGGAAGAATTGCAACAGGAATTTCCTTAAGAACTTTCGTATTTAATAATACATCTCAGAAGGATGATCTTCAGAAAATATCCTTCGGAATATGTATTATTAAATATGAAAGTACCTAAGGAAATTTCTGTTTCAATTCTTCCTTCTTAGTTTGACACTCACATTTTTCATCACGTGTTAATTTTCGTGATTTACACACACACACACACACACACACACACACACACACACACACACACACACACACACACACACACACACACACACACACACACACATGGCAACAACGACACCGAACTAGCCTCTCAGGTAGTCTCACCTCCCAGGTCACATCCCAGGTCACCTCCCAGGTCACCTCCCAGGTCACCTCCCAGGTCGCACCCTCCCCAACTCAGCCCTCCTATTCCTCCTCCCTGCCTCAGCCTCCCAAAAACCCCCTGTCCCTTCCACATTTGCACCTCCCCAACGACTCCCCTGCCCCTGCTACATCACACCTGTCAACGACCCCAGTGGGTCAAGCCATGCCCTCCCCAAACCCACCTTCCCATCCCCCCTCCCCAACTACCCCTTCCTACTCCACTGCCCCTTCTACCCCATTGACTTCAATTCCATCTACTCCATCCCAGCTTCCACTGCACCCCTCTTCCACTCACCCCCAAACCCCACCCAACCCTCACCCCTCCTATGCACCTCCAGCCCACATTTAACCCCCTCACCTTGTGACCCCCTAACACCTTCCCCCATCTCCCTCTTCCCCTCTTCTACCCCAAAACCCCCACCTACCCCCGATTCCCCCCTAACTAATACACCCTCTCTTCCACTCCCAGCACCCATGCTCCATTCTCATCTCAGCCCTCTGCCCTCAGTATTCCTCTCCCCCCCAACCTCTCAACCTCTATCAGACTCTCTGTCTCACTCTATTTCTCAACCCCCCTATGCTATTCAGACCCCTAACTTTCAGACCCATTATGCCCTTCCTTCCCCCCTAGGTGCCCAGACCCCATTCGCCTACCAGGCACTCCCAGGCAGCCCCCTAGCACCCCCCCCCCCATTCACCCTCACAGCCCCCCCACTCTCCCCCAGACACCCCCCAGTTCCCCCCAGACCCCCGGTGAAAGGGGGAACTCTGACACCCGAGTTTCCAAGAAGAGTCTCAAGGTTTGGTACACCAATGCTGATGGGGTAGCCAATAAAGCAGAAGAGATAAAAGAAAGAGTTAGTGAGGCAGACCCAGACATAGTGGCAATAGTGGAAACTAAAATAAATGGCATGATCTCGGATGCAATCTTTCCAGAGGGGTACCAGGTGATAAGAAAAGAAAGGACACAGAGATAGGGAGGAGGAGTGGCACTCCTAATAAAGCGGAAATGGAAGTTTGATGAGCTGGAAAATCCGGGTACCAATGAAAGCACGAGCTTCATACATGGAACTCTGACAGTGGATGGGAAGAAGATTGTAATCTTGATACTCTACAATCCCCCACCAAACAGTAGAAGGCCCAGGCAGGAGTACGAGGACAGCAACAGGACATGTATAGATGAACTGCAGAGGGCAGCAACTATAGCGCATAGAATGAGAGCCAAGCTGCTGGTCATGGGGGACCTAAATCACGGAGAGATAGATTTTGAAACGAGGAATCCCCATGGCGGGGAGGAGACCTGGGGAGCGAAGCTGGTAGACATTTTTGACAGGAATTTCCTAACACAGCATGTGAAAGAAGATACTAGGGAAAGAGGAGGGGATACGCCCAGCCTATTAGATCTCATTATCACTCAGAATGTAGAAGACATCGAGCAGTTGGAACATGAAATACCACTAGGAGCTAGTGACCATTGTGTCCTAGTCTTTGACTACATGATGGAGCTTAAAATTGTGACCAAAGGACAAGAGGTCCGGGAAAGGAGACTTGATTACAGAAAAGGGGACTACAGAAGGATAAGGGACTACATGGGAGAAGTGCAGTGGGAAGAACTTACAGGAAAAACAGTGCAAGGTATGATGAACCAAGTCATATTGAAATGCGAGGAGGCTGAAGAGAGATTTATTCCAACAATAAAGGAAAAAAGCAGGAGGCAATATAATAGCCCATGGTTTAATAGACAGTGTCAGGAAGCAAAGGTGAGAAGCAGGAGGGAGTGGAGGAAGTACAGAAGACAAAGGACAGAGGACAACAGGATTAGATGTAACAGAGCTAGGAATGATTACATTAACATAAGATGAGTGTCGGAAAGAAATTATGAGAATGATATTGCAGTCAAAGCGAAAAAGCAACCTAAATTACTACATAGCCATATAAGAAGGAAGATGTCGGTAAATGACCAAGTGACAAGACTGAGGAAAACAGAAGGGGCATATACAGAAAGCGACAAGGAAATCTGCGAGGTACTGAATGCAAAATTCCATGGAGTGTTCACAACCGAGCCTGAGCAGCTCCCATTGTTAGAAGCGATTACCCAAGATGAAAGACTATCAGATATAGAGGTGACAGCAGAGGATGTAATGAAACAGTTGACAACACTGGATGCAAATAAAGCTGTTGGACCAAAGTATCACCGTGGATACATAAAGAGGCAGCGCAGGCTCTCAGCGTGCCTCTGGCAATGATCTTTAATGAGTCACTTATGTCGGGAGAATTGCCCAGTTGCTGGAAGGAGGCAAATGTCGTACCGATTTTCAAAAAAGGTGATAGGGAGGAGGCACTTAACTACAGACCCGTATCACTGACAAGCATCCCCTGCAAAATACTTGAAAGAATAATTAGGCTAAGACTTGTTGAGCACCTGGAGAGCATTGGGTTTGTAAACAAGCACCAACATGGGTTCTGGACAGGGAAATCATGCCTAACAAACCTTTTAGAATTCTATGATAAAGTAACAAGGATAAGGCAGGACAGAGAAGGCTGGGCAGACTGCATATTTCTTGACTGTCAAAAGGCCTTTGATACAGTACCGCACATGAGACTGCTTTACAAACTAGAGAGGCAGGCAGGAGTAAGCGGAAAGGCTCTTGTATGGGTGAAGAACTACCTAACAGGAAGGAGCCAGAGGGTAATGGTAAGGGGCGAGAAGTCGGACTGGCGAACAGTAACAAGTGGAGTACCTCAAGGATCGGTGCTGGGACCAATCCTCTTTCTAATTTACGTAAATGATATGTTTACAGGAGTGGAATCATACATGTCAATGTTTGCGGATGATGCAAAATTAATGAGAAGAGTTGTGACAGACGAGGATTGTAGGATCCTCCAAGAGGACTTAAACAGGTTGCAGAGATGGTCAGGGAAATGGCTACTGGAGTTTAACACCAGTAAATGAAAAGTTATGGAAATGGAATCAGGTGATAGGAGACCAAAGGGACAGTACACAATGAAGGGGAACAGCCTACCTGTAACGATTCGAGAAAGAGACCTGGGAGTGGATGTGACACCTAATCTAACTCCTGAGGCACATATAAATAGGATAACGACAGCAGCGTACTCTACACTGGCGAAAATTAGAACTTCATTCAGAAACCTAAATGAGGAGGCTTTTAATGCGCTTTACACTGCCTATGTGAGACCCGTCTTAGAGTATGCCGCGCCATCATGGAGCCCCCACCTGAAGAAACACATAAAGAAACTGGAGAAGGTTCAGAGGTTTGCGACGAGTCTTGTCCCAGAGTTACGAGGGATGGAATATGAAGAGCGTCTGAAGGAACTGAACCTTACGACACTAGAAAAAAGAAGGGAGAGAGGAGATATGATAGGGACATATAAAATACTCAGGGGAATTGAAAAGTGGAAATAAATTAAATGTTCACACGTAATAATAACAGAACGAGGGGACATGGGTGGAAACTGGAAACTCAGATGAGTCACAGAGATGTTAGGAAGTTTTCTTTTAGCGTGAGTGTAGTGGAAAAATGGAATGCACTTGGGGAACAGGTTGTGGAAGCAAATACTATTCATACTTTTAAAACTAGGTATGATAGGGAAATGGGACAGGAGTCATTGCTGTAAACAACAGATAGCTGGAAAGGCGGGATCAAAGAGTCAATGCTCGATCCTGCAAGCACAAATAGATGAGAACAAATAGTTGAGTACACACACACACACGCACACACACACACACACACACACACACACACACACACACACACACACACACACACACACACACACACACACACACACACACACACACACACACACACACACACACACACACACACACACACACACACACACACACACACAGATACACACACACACACAAGAGATAAAAGAAAGAGTTAGTGAGGCTGACCCAGACATAGTGGCAATAGTGGAAACTAAAATAAATGGCATGATCTCGGATGCAATCTTTCCAGAGGGGTACCAGGTGATAAGTACAGAAAGGACACAGAGACAGGGAGGAGGAGTGGCACTACTAATAAAGCGGAAATGGAAGTTTGATGAGCTGGAAAATCCGGGTACCAATGAAAGCACAAGCTTCATACATGGAACTCTGACAGTGGATGGGAAGAAGATTGTAATCTTGATACTCTACAATCCCCCACCAAACAGTAGAAGGCCCAGGCAGGAGTACGAGGACAGCTTCAAGACATGTATGGATGAACTGCAGAGGGCAGCAACTTTAGCGCATAGAATGAGAGCGAAGCTGCTGGTCATGGGGGACCTAAATCACGGAGAGATAGATTGGGAAACGAGGAATCCCCATGGCGGGGAGGAGACCTGGGAAGCGAAGCTGGTAGACGTTATTGACAGGAATTTCCTAACACAGCATGTGAAAGAAGATACTAGGGAAAGAGGAGGGGATACGCCCAGCCTATTAGATCTCATTATCACTCAGAATGTAGAAGACATCGAGCAGTTGGAACATGAAATACCACTAGGAGCTAGTGACCATTGTGTCCTAGCCTTTGACTACATGATGGAGCTTAAAATTGTGACCAAAGGACAAGAGGTCCGGGAAAGGAGACTTGATTACAGAAAAGGGGACTACAGAAGGATAAGGGACTACCTGGGAGAAGTGCAGTGGGAGGAAGAACTTAGAGGAAAAACAGTGCAAGGTATGATGAACCAAATCATATTGAAATGCAAGGAGGCTGAAGATAGATTTATTCCAACAATAAAGGAAAAAAGCAGGAGGGAATATAATAACCCATGGTTTAATAGACAGTGTCAGGAAGCAAAGGTGAGAAGCAGGAGGGAGTGGAGGAAGTACAGAAGACAAAGGACAGAGGACAACAGGATTAGATGTAACAGAGCTAGGAATGATTACATTAACATAAGACGCGTGTCGGAAAGAAATTATGAGAACGATATTGCAGTCAAAGCGAAAAAGCAACCAAAATTACTACATAGCCATATAAGAAGGAAGATGTCGGTAAATGACCAAGTGACAAGACTGAGGAAAACAGAAGGGGCATATACAGAAAGCGACAAGGAAATCTGCGAGGTACTGAATGCAAAATTCCATGGAGTGTTCACTACCGAGCCTGAGCAGCTCCCATTGTTAGAAGAGATTACCCAAGATGAAAGACTATCAGATATAGAGGTGACAGCAGAGGATGTAATGAAACAGTTGACAACACTGGATGCAAATAAAGCTGTTGGACCAGACAAAGTATCACCGTGGATACTTAAAGAGGCAGCGCAGGCTCTCAGCGTGCCTCTGGCAATGATCTTCAATGAGTCTCTTATGTCGGGAGAATTGCCCAGTTGCTGGAAGGAGGCAAATGTCGCACCGATTTTCAAAAAGGGGGATAGGGAGGAGGCACTTAACTACAGACCCGTATCACTGACAAGCATCCCCTGCAAAATACTTGAAAGAATAATTAGGCTAAGACTTGTTGAGCACCTGGAGAGCATTGGGTTTGTAAACAAGCACCAACATGGGTTCTGGACAGGGAAATCATGCCTAACAAACCTTTTAGAATTCTATGATAAAGTAACAAGGATAAGGCAGGACAGAGAAGGCTGGGCAGACTGCATATTTCTTGACTGCCAAAAGGCCTTTGATACGGTACCGCACATGAGACTGCTATACAAACTTGAGAGGCAGGCAGGAGTAAGCGGAAAGGCCCTAGTATGGGTGAAGAACTACCTAACAGGAAGGAGCCAGAGGGTAATGGTAAGGGGCGAAAAGTCGGACTGGCGAACAGTAACAAGTGGAGTACCTCAAGGATCGGTGCTGGGACCAATCCTCTTTCTAATTTACGTAAATGATATGTTTACAGGAGTGGAATCATACATGTCAATGTTTGCAGATGACGCAAAATTAATGAGAAGAGTTGTGACAGACGAGGATTGTAGGATCCTTCAAGAGGACTTAAACAGGCTGCAGAGATGGTCAGAGAAATGGCTATTGGAGTTTAACACCAGTAAATGTAAAGTTATGGAAATGGGATCAGGCGACAGGAGACCAAAGGGACAGTACACAATGAAGGGGAACAGCCTACCTGTAACGATTCGAGAAAGAGACCTGGGAGTGGATGTGACACCTAATCTAACTCCTGAGGCACATATAAATAGGATAACGACAGCAGCGTACTCTACACTGGCGAAAATTAGAACTTCATTCAGAAACCTAAATGAGGAAGCTTTTAGGGCGCTTTACACTGCCTACGTGAGACCCGTCTTAGAGTATGCTGCGCCATCATGGAGCCCCCACCTGAAGAAACACATAAAGAAACTGGAGAAGGTTCAGAGGTTTGCGACGAGGCTTGTCCCAGAGCTACGAGGGATAGGATATGTAGAGCGGCTGAAGGAACTGAACCTTACGACACTAGAGAAAAGAAGGGAGAGAGGAGATATGATAGGGACATATAAAATACTCAGGGGAATTGACAAAGTGGAAATAGATAAAATGTTCACACGTAATAATAACAGAACGAGGGGACATGGGTGGAAACTGGAAACTCAGATGAGTCACAGAGATGTTAGGAAGTTTTCTTTTAGCGTGAGAGTAGTAGAAAAATGGAATGCACTTGGGGAACAGGTTGTGGAAGCAAATAATATTCATACTTTTAAAACTAGGTATGATAGGGAAATGGGACAGGAGTCATTGCTGTAAACAACCGATAGCTAGAAAGGCGGGATCCAAGAGTCAATGCTCGATCCTGCAAGCACATATAGGTGAGTACATATAGGTGAGTACACACACACTCTCACACACACACACACACACACACACACACACACACACACACACACACACACACACACACACACACACACACACACACACACACACACACACACACACACACACACACACACACACACACACACACACATTCTTCAGGAGTCAGAGAAGGAAAAAGACTTGGGGGTTGATATCACGCCAGACCTGTCTCCTGCAGCACATATCAAGCGGATAACATCAGCGGCATATGCCAGGCTGGCCAACATACGAACGGCATTCAGAAACTTGTGTAAAGAATCATTCAGAACTTTGTATACCACATATGTCAGGCCAATCCTGGAGTATGCAGCCCCAGCATGGAGTCCATATCTAGTCAAGGATAAGACTAAACTGGAAAAGGTTCAAAGGTTTGCCACCAGACTAGTACCCGAGCTGAGAGGTATGAGCTACGAGGAGAGACTACGGGAATTAAACCTCACTTCGCTGGAAGACAGAAGAGTTAGGGGGGACATGATCACCACATTCAAGATTCTGAAGGGGATTGATAGAGTAGATAAAGACAGTCTATTTAACACAAGGGGAACACGCACAAGGGGACACAGGTGGAAACTGAGTGCCCAAATGAGCCACAGAGATATTAGAAAGAACTTTTTTAGTGTCAGAGTGGTTGACAAATGGAATGCATTAGGAAGTGATGTGGTGGAGGCTGACTCCATACACAGTTTCAAGTGTAGATATGACAGAGCCCGATAGGCTCATGAATCTGTACACCTGTTGATTGACGGTTGAGAGGCGGGACCAAAGAGCCAGAGCTCAACCCCCGCAAACACAACTAGGTGAGTACAACTAGGTGAGTACAACTAGGTGAGTACACACACACACACACACACACACACACACACACACACACACACACACACACACACACACACACACACACACACACACACACACACACACTCACACACACACACACACACTCACACACACACACACACACACACACACACACACACACACACACACACACACACACACACACACACACACACACACACACACACACACACACACACACACACACACACACACACTCACACACACACACACACACACACACACACACACACACACACACACACACACACACACACTCACACACACACACACACACACACACACACACACACACACACACACACACACACACACACACACACACACACACACACACACACTAGGCAGTTGTAATGAAACTAGGCAGTGGAAACAGGAGGCCAGACACAAGATACAGAATAGGAGATGAAGTACTTAATGAAACGGACAGAGAGAAAGATCTAGGAGTTGATATCACACCAAACCTTTTTCCTGAAGCCCACATAAAAAGAATAACGTCTGCGGTATATGCGAGGCTATTATTCAGAATCTTGTACACCACATATGAAAGATCAATCCTGGAGTATGCGGCCCCAGCATGGAGCCCGTACCTTGTCAAGCACAAGACGAAGCTGGAAAAAGTCCAAAGGGTATGCCACTAGACTAGTGTCAGAACTAAGAGGCATGAGTTACGAGGAAAGGCTGCGGGAAATGCACCTTACGACACTGGAAGACAGAAGAGCAAGGGGAGACATGATCACAACCTATAAAATCCTCAGAGGAATCGACCGGGTAAACAAGGATAAACTATTCAACACTGGTGGGACGCGAACAAGGGGACACAGGTGGAAACTGATTACCCACATGAGCCACAGAGACGTTAGAAGGAACTTTTTCAGTGTCAGAGTAGTTAACGGATGGAATGCATTAGGCAGTGATGTGGTGGAGGCTGACTCCATACACAGTTTCAAATGTAGATATGATAGAGCCCAGTAGGCTCAGGAATCTGTACACCAGTTGATTGACAGTTGAGAGGTGGGACCAAAGTGCCAAAGCTCAACCCCCGCAAGCACAAATAGATGAGTACACACACAAACACACACACATACACACACTCATACACACTCAAACACACTCACACACACACAACAATATCAACGACAACAACAACATGTAAGTTAACACTATAATTGAGAAGGTAGCCTCTGCTGCCTGTTGAAATAGATCCCACCTGCTCATCATGAGGGGACTTCAATCACGGAAGGATAGAGTGGGAGAACAAGGAACCGCATGGAGGAGGAGATACATGGAGAACCAAACTAGTGGAGGTGACAACAAGGAACTTTCTAAGCCAACATGTCAGGAAACCCACTAGGATGAGAGGAAACGATGAACCAGCGAGACTCGACCTAGTCTTCACCTTGAACTACTCAGACATAAGGGAAGGTTTTGAGGCCCCCAGTAGGAATGAGCAACCACAGTGCACTGGAGTTTGAGTATCTGGTTGAAGAAGGATTATTGAACTCGAGAAGGGGTACTGAAAACAAAAGATAGGCATTCCGAAAGGGAAAATCTGAGGGGATAAGAAAATTCCTAATAGATATAACATGGTAAACAAAGCTCAGGGGAAGGGTGGCCCAAGACATGACGGACACCATCACGCAGAAGTGCAAGAAAGCAGCAAACAAATCTGTCCCAGCCATCCCCATACATTCTCTTTTTGAAAGGGAGCCGGTCGGCCGAGCGGACAGCACGCTGGTCTTGTGATCCTGTGGTCCTGGGTTCGATCCCAGGCGCCGGCAAGAAACAATGGGCAGAGTTTCTTTCACCCTATGCCCCTGTTACCTAGCAGTAAAATAGATACCTGGGTGTTAGTCAGCTGTCACGGGCTGCTTCCTGGGGGTGGAGGCCTGGTCGAGGACCGGGCCGCGGGGACACTAAAGCCCCGAAATCATCTCAAGATAACCTCAAGATAACCTCAAGATAACCTCAAGATAACATCAGCCCAATTGGAAAACAATGAAATGAAGATGAGAAACTCATGGCTTAATTAGAGCTGGCTAAGCAGCAAATTAAAAGAGCGTGGAGAAACTATAGGAATAATAGGACACTTGAGAGCAGAGAAAGATACCAAAGTGCCAGGAATGAATATGTCAGGATGAGAAGTGAGGCAGAAAGAATATACGAAAATGACATTGCGAGCAAGGCGAAGACTCAACCTAAATTGCTGCACAGCCACATCAGGAGAAAAACAACAGTAAAGGAACAGTTAATGGAATTAAGAATAGGGGCAGAATTCACTACAAACGACAAGAAAGTGCGTGAGGATCTGAAAAGAAATTCCAGGTCTTCACCTTAGAGCAAGGAGAAATTCCAGAGATAAGAGGGGAAGTAGTTAACCAGGAACCACTAGAAGAGTTTGTGATTACCAGTGGGGAGGTAAGGAAGATTTTACTAAAGTATGATGTGACAAAGGCTGTAGGTCCAGATCGAATCTTCCCTTGGATACAAAAAGAAGGAGCAGAAGCACTTTGCCTGCCACTCTCCATAGTGTATAACAAATCACTGGTAACAGGGGAACTGCCAGATATTTGGAAAGCAGCTAATGTAGTCCCAATATACAAGAAAGGGGATAGATAGGAGGTACTGAAGTACTGGACAGTCCTTAACCTGCATACCATGCAAGCTGATGGAGAAGATTGTGCGAAGAAAAGTAGTGGAACATCTGGAGCGAAAGAACTTTGTAACACATCATCAACATGGGTTCAGGGATGGCAAGTCCTGCCTCACAGTATTAATTGAATTCTACGACCAGACAACGAAAATCAGGCTAGAAAGAGAGGGGTGGGCAGAGTGTATATTTTTAGACTGTAATAAAGCCTTTCATATTGTCCAACTCAAGAGACTAGTGAAAGGCAAGCAGGCTGGGGTGAATGGGAAGGTACTCCATTGGAAAATGGAGTACCAAAGCAACAGAAGACAACGAATCACTGTGAGGGGTGAGGTCTCAGATTGGCTCGACGTCACACGTGGAGTCCCGCAGGGGTCAGTCCATGGATCTATACTGTTTCTGATATATGTAAATGATCTCCCAGAGGGTATAGACTCGTTTCTGTCACGGTTTGCTGACGATGCAAAAATCATGAGGAGGATTGAAACAGAGGATGATAGTATGAGGCTACTAGATGACCTAGACAGACTGAATGAATGATCCAACAAATGGCTCCTAAAGTTCAACCCGAGTAAATGCAAAGTAATGAACCTAGGCGGTGGAAACTGGAGGCCAGACACAAGATAGAGAATAGGAGATGAAATACTTCATGAAACAGAAAGAGAGAAAGATCTAGGATTTGATATCACACCAAACCTCTCTCCTGAAGCCCACATATAAAGAATAACGTCTGCGGCATATGCGAGACTGGCTAACATCAAAACAGCCTTCAGGAACCTGTATAAGGAATCATTCAGAATCTTGTATACCACATTTGTAAGACCAATTCTGGAGTATGCGGCCCCAGCATGGAGCCCGTACCTTGTCAAGCACAAGACAAACCTGGAAAATGTTCAGAGACTAGACTAGACTAGACTAGCCACTAGACTAGCCCCCAGAACTACGAGTCATGAGTTACGAGGAAAGGCTGCGGGAAATGTACCTTACGACACTGGAAGACAAAAGAGTAAGAGGAGACATGATCACTACCTACAAAATCCTTAGGGGAAATGACAGGGTAGTCAAGGATAAACTATTCAACACTGGTGGTACGCAAACAAGGGGAAAAAGGGAGAAACTGAGTACCCAAATGAGCCAAAGGGACGTTAGAAAGAACTTTTTCAGTGTCTGAGTAGTTAACAGGTGGAATACATTAGGCAGTGATGTGGTGGAGGCTGACTCCATACGCAGTTTTAAATGTAGATATGACAGAACCCAGTAGGCTCAGGAATCTGTACACCAGTTGATTGATGGTTGAGAGGCGGGACCAAAGAGCCAAAGCTCAACTCCCGCAATCACAAATAGGTGAGTACACACACACACTCACACACACACAGATATCGACAGATATTTCACACACATATTTCAGATATTATATTTCACACTCCATACACAGTTTCAAGTGTAGATATGATAAAGAGAACTCAGTAGGCTCAGGAATCTGTATACCAGTTGTTTGATAATTGAGAGGCGGGACCATAGAGTCAGAGCTCAACCCCCGCAAGCACAAATAAGTGAGCACACACACACACACACACACACACACACACACACACACACACACACACACACACACACACACACACACACACACACACACACACACACACACACACACACACACACACACACACAGTGGGAAGTGGAGAAGTGGAGAACCCTCCTCAAACAGTGCAACAGCCACAGGGATTGGGGCACCACCCCCAAATTCTACCCAACAGACACCCAACCTGCCCCATCCCCTGTCAGCCCCCCACTAAGTACCCACCTAGGGCACCCTCCCTCCACCCACCCCCCTCCCCCCTCTCACCCCCCTTCTCCCCCTCACCCCTCTCCCCAGGACCTCCCTTCCCCCCCATCCCCCATGCCCTCCCTTCTCCCACATTCCTTCCCGTCTCTCCCACCCCCATGCCCACCCTTCTCCCCCTCCCCCCTAAGCCCCCCACTCTCCCCCACCCCACCTAAGTCTTCCCCTCTCCCCCACTCCCCTAAACCCTCCCCTCTTCCTCACCCACCTCAGCCCTCCCTTTTCCCCCACGCCCCCCAAGCCCTCCACCCTTTTCTCTCCCCCCAAGCCCCCCCATCTCCCCTATCCCCCACAGCCTCTCCTCCCCCCATGCTTCCCCAACCCTCCCTCTCTTACCCACCCCCTGTACCCTCCCCCTCTTATCCACCCCCTGTACCCTCCCCCTCTTATCCACCCCCTGTACCCTCCCCCTCTTATCCACCCCCTGTACCCTCCCCCTCTCCCCCACCACCCCAAGCCCTCCCTCCTCCACCAATCCCCCCGTGCCAGGTCCCCCCAGCTCCCACTCACCCCAGATCCCAAAGGTCCCCCCCAGAAAAGAAGCAGAAGAGAGTCAGTTTCAGGGTGATGTACTCGAACATAGATGGGATCACAAGCAAGACAAGTGAACTAAGGGAAAGAGCACAAGAAGTTAACCCAGATGTAATCGGACTCACTGAAACAAAACTCTCTGGAATCATAACGAATGCCGTGTTTCCCCAGGAGTATACAGTAATAAGGAAAGAGAGGGAAGGTAGAGGAGGAGGCGGAGTGGCCCTACTCATGAGAAGGGAATGGAGTTTTAAGGAGATGGCCATCCCGGGCTGTGAGGAGTTCAGAGACTACATAGCAGGCACCATAACAATGGGAGGACCAAGAATAGTAGTAGCAGTAATATACAACCCTCCACCAAATGACAGGAGACCCAGTCAAGAGTATGAAAACAACAACAAGGCAGTTAACACTATAATTGAGAGGGCAGCCTCTGCTGCCTGTAGAAATAGATCCCACCTGCTCATCATGGGCGACTTCAATCACGGAAAGATTGACTGGGAGAACAAGGAACCGCATGGAGGCGAGGATACGTGGAGAGCCAAACTATTGGAGGTAGTGACAAGCAACTTTTTAACCCAGCATGTCGGAGAACCCACAAGGATGAGAGGAAATGACGAACCAGCAAGACTCGACCTAGTCTTCACTCTGAACGACTCCGACATAAGAGAAATCGGTTTTGAGGACCCAGTAGGAATGAGCGACCACAGTGTACTGGTGTTTGAGTACTTGATTGAAGAAGGGTTATTGAACTCGAGGAGGGATACCGAAACCAAAAGGTTAGCATACCGAAAGGGAAACTATGAGGGGATAAGAAAATTCCTAACAGATATAGCATGGGAAACAGAGCTCAGGGGAAAGACGGCCCAAGATATGATGGATTACATCACGCAGAAGTGCAAGGACGCAGCAAACAAGTTTGTCCCAGTCCAAAAGGAAAACAGAGAAATGAAGATGAGAAACCCATGGTTTAATCAAAGATGTAGGCTAGCTAAGCAGCAAAGTAAAAGGGCATGGAGAAACTATAGGAATAACAGGACACTGGAGAGCAGAGAAAGATACCAGAATGCCAGGAATGAATATGTCAGGATGAGAAGAGAGGCAGAAAGACAATACGAAAATGACATCGCAAGCAAGGCAAAGACTCAGCCTAAATTGTTGCATAGCCACATTAGGAGAAAAACAACAGTAAAGGAACAGGTTATGAGATTAAGGATAAGGGCGGAAGGATTCACTACAAATGACAAGGAAGTGTGTGAGGAATTGAATAAGAAATTCCAGGAGGTTTTCACCTTAGAACAAGGAGAAATTCCAGAGGTAAGTGAGGGAATAGCTAACCAGGAACCACTGGAAGAGTTTGAGATTACCAGTGGGGAAGTAAGGAAGTGTTTACTAGAGTTGGACGTGACGAAGGCTATAGGCCCAGATGGAATCTCCCCTTGGGTTCTAAAGGAAGGAGCAAGAGAACTGAGCCTACCACTCTCCATAGTGTATAACAAATCACTGGCAACAGGGGAACTGCCAGATATTTGGAAAACAGCTAACGTAGTCCCGATATACAAGAAAGGGGATAGACAGGAGGCACTGAACTACAGGCCAGTGTCCCTAACCTGCATACCATGCAAGCTGATGGAGAAGATTGTGCGAAAAAAACTAGTGGAGCATCTGGAGCGAAGGAACTTTGTAACACAGCATCAACATGGGTTCAGGGATGGCAGGTCCTGCCTCACAGGGTTACTTGAATTCTACGACCAGGCAACAAAAATAAGGCAAGAAAGAGAAGGGTGGGCAGACTGCATATTTTTGGATTGTCAGAAAGCCTTTGATACAGTACCACACAAGAGGCTAGTGCGAAAGTTGGAGATGCAGGCTGGAGTGAGAGGGAAGGTACTCCGGTGGATAGAGGAATACCTAAGCAACAGGAAACAACGAGTCTGTGTGAGGGGTGAGGCCTCAGATTGGCGAGACGTCACAAGTGGAGTCCCGCAGGGGTCAGTCCTTGGACCTATACTGTTTCTGGTATATGTAAATGATCTCCCAGAGGGTATAGATTCGTTCATCTCAATGTTTGCCGACGATGCAAAAATTATGAGGAGGATTGAAACAGAGGATGATAGTAGGAGGCTACAAGATGACCTGGATAGACTGAGTGAATGGTCCAACAAATGGCTGTTGAAGTTCAACCCGAGTAAATGCAAAGTAATGAAACTAGGCAGTGGAAACAGGAGGCCAGGCACAGGATACAGAATAGGAGATGAAGTACTTAATGAAACAGACAGAGAGAAAGATCTAGGAGTTGATATCACACCAAACCTGTCTCCTGAAGCCCACATAAAGAGAATAACGTCTGCGGCATATGCGAGGCTGGCTAACATCAGAACGGCGTTCAGGAACCTGTGTAAGGAATCATTCAGAATCTTGTACACCACATATGTAAGACCAATCCTGGAGTATGCGGCCCCAGCATGGAGCCCGTACCTTGTCAAGCACAAGACGAAGCTGGAAAAAGTCCAAAGGTATGCTACTAGACTAGTCCCAGAACTAAGAGGCATGAGTTATGAGGAAAGGCTGCGGGAAATGCACCTCACGACACTGGAAGACAGAAGAGTAAGGGGGGACATGATCACAACCTACAAAATCCTCAGGGGAATCGACCGGGTAAACAAGGATGAACTATTCAACACTGGTGGGACGCGAACAAGGGGACACAGGTGGAAGCTGAGTACCCAAATGAGCCACAGAGACGTTAGAAAGAACTTTTTCAGTGTCAGAGTAGTTAGTAAATGGAATGCATTAGGAAGTGATGTGGTGGAGGCTGACTCCATACACAGTTTCAAATGTAGATATGATAGAGCCCAATAGGCTCAGGAATCTGTACACCAGTTGATTGACGGTTGAGAGGCGGGACCAAAGAGCCAGAGCTCAACCCCCGCAAGCACAATTAG
The DNA here is from genome assembly GCF_040958095.1 of Procambarus clarkii. Taxonomy (NCBI): domain Eukaryota; kingdom Metazoa; phylum Arthropoda; class Malacostraca; order Decapoda; family Cambaridae; genus Procambarus; species Procambarus clarkii. Next base: position 33,682,912 of record NC_091158.1, read on the forward strand.
GTGAGTACAATTAGGTGAGTACACACACACACACACACACACACACACACAAACTGGGGGCTAGTCTAGTGGCTAGTCTAGTCTCTGAACATTTTCCAGGTTTGTCTTGTGCTTGACAAGGTACGGGCTCCATGCTGGGGCCGCATACTCCAGGATTGGTCTTACAAATGCAATAGGAAGCAGAGAGTTACGGTGAGGGGTGAGACCTCCGATTGGCGTGAAGTCACCAGTGGAGTCCCACAGGGCTCTGTACTCGGTCCTATCTTGTTTCTGATATATGTAAATGATCTCCCAGAGGGTATCGATTCATTTCTCTCAATGTTTGCAGACGATGCTAAAATTATGAGAAGGATTAAAACAGAAGAGGACTGTTTGAGGCTTCAAGAAGACCTAGACAAGCTGAAGGAATGGTCGAACAAATGGTTGTTAGAGTTTAACCCAACCAAATGTAATGTAATGAAGATACGTGTAGGGAGCAGGAGGCCAGATACAAGGTATCATCTGGGAGAGGAAATTCTTCAGGAGTCAGAGAAGGAAAAAGACTTGGGGGTTGACATCACACCAGACCTGTCTCCTGCAGCACATATCAAGCGGATAACATCAGCGGCATATGCCAGGCTGGCCAACATACGAACGGCATTCAGGAACTTGTGTAAAGAATCATTCAGAACTTTGTATACCACAAATGTCAGGCCAATCCTGGAGTATGCAGCCCCAGCATGGAGCCCATATCTAGTCAAGGATAAGACTAAACTGGAAAAGGTTCAAAGGTTTGCCACCAGACTAGTACCTGAGCTGAGAGGTATGAGCTACGAGGAGAGACTACGGGAATTAAACCTCACTTCGCTGGAAGACAGAAGAGTTAGGGGGGACATGATCACCACTTTCAAGATTTTGAAGGGAATTGATAGGGTAGATAAAGACAGTCTATTTAACACAAGGGGAACACGCACAAGGGGACACAGGTGGAAACTGAGTGCCCAAATGAGCCACAGAGATATTAGAAAGAACTTTTTTAGTGTCAGAGTGGTTGACAAATGGAATGCATTAGGAAGTGATGTGGTGGAGGCTGACTCCATACACAGTTTCAAGTGTAGATATGATAGAGCCCGATGGGCTCAGGAATCTGTACACCTGTTGATTGACGGTTGAAAGGCGGGACCAAAGAGCCAGAGCTCAACCCCCGCAAACACAACTAGGTGAGTACAACTAGGTGAGTACACACACACACACCCACGTCTCACAAGGGTGACAGGCAAGAGGCACTGAATTACAGCCCAGTTTCCTTAACTTGTATACCATGCAAGGTGACGGAGAAGATCGTGAGGAAAAGGCTCGTAGAGCATCTGGAGGGAAATAACTTTGTAACGCACCACCAACATGGGTTCAGAGATGGTAAATCGTGCCTCACAGGTTTAATAGAATTTTATGACCAGGCAACGAAAATTAGGCACGAAAGAGAAGGGTGGGCCGACTGCATTTTCCTGGATTGCCAAAAAGCCTTTGACACAGTACCCCATAAAAGACTGTAAATAAAGTTGGAGCAAAAGGCAGGAGTAAAAGGGAAGGTGCTCCAGTGGATAAGGGAGTACTTAAGCAACAGGAAACAGCGAGTAACGGTGAGGGGGGGAGACATCAGAGTGGCGAGATGTCACCAGCGGAGTCCCACAGGGCTCAGTACTTGGACCCATCCTGTTTCTAATATATGTGAACGATCTTCCAGAGGGTATAGACTCATTCCTCTCAATGTTTGCTGATGATGCAAAAATTATGAGAAGAATCAAGACAGATGAAGATAGACAGAGACTACAGGATGACCTGGATAAACTGGAGGAATGGTCTAGAAAATGGCTGCTAAAGTTCAACTCAGGAAAGTGTAAGGTGATGAAATTAGGCGAAGGGAGCAGGAGGCTGAACACAAGGTATCATCTGGGAGGGGAAATCCTAAAAGAGTCAAATAGAGAGAAGGATATGGGGGTTGATATCACACCGAACCTGTCCCCAGCGGCCCACATCAAAAGAATATCATCAGCGGCATATGCTAGACTGGCAAACATAAGAACTGCCTTCAGAAACTTGTGTAAGGAATCTTTCAGAACCCTGTATACCACTTATGTAAGACCAATCCTGGAGTATGCAGCTCCAGCCTGGAGTCCATACCTAGTTAAACACAAGACAAAGTTAGAGAAGATTCAGCGGTATGCCACCAGGCTCGTCCCGGAACTGAGAGGATTGAGCTACGAGGAAAGGCTAAAGGAGCTGAACCTCACATCCCTGGAAAACAGAAGAGTAAGGGGAGACATGATAACCACCTACAAAATTCACAGGGGAATTGACAGGGTGGACAAAGACAAACTCTTCAGCACGGGTGGGACACGAACAAGGGGACACAGGTGGAAACTTAGTACCCAGATGAGCCACAGAGACGTTAGAAAGAATTTTTTCAGTGTCAGAGTAGTTAATAAATGGAATGCACTAGGAAGTGATGTGGTGGAGGCTGACTCCATACACAAGTTCAGATGTAGATATGATAGAGCCCAGTAGGCTCAGGAATCTGTACACCAGTTGATTGACAGTTGAGAGGAGGGACCAAAGAGCTAAAGCTGAACCCCCCCAAGCACAATTAGGTGAGTATATATATATATATATATATATATATATATGTCGTACCTAGTAGCCAGAACGCACTTCTCAGCCTACTATGCAAGGCCCGATTTGCCTAATAGGCCAAGTTTTCCTAAATTAATATATTTTCTCTAATTTTTTTCTTATGAAATGATAAAGCTACCCATTTCATTATGTTTGAGGTCAATTTTTTTTTATTGGAGTTAAAATTAACGTAGATATATGACCGAACCTAACCAACCCTACCTAACCTAACCTAACCTATCCTTATAGGTTAGGTTAGGTTAGGTAGCCGAAAACGTTAGGTTAGGTTAGGTTAGGTAGGTTAGGTAGTCGAAAAAACATTATTTCATGAAAACCTGGCTTATTAGGCAAATCGGGCCTTGCATAGTAGGCCGAGAAGTGCGTTCTAGCTACTAGGTACGACATATATATATATATATATATATATATATATATATATATATATATATATATATATATATATATATATATATATATATATATATATATATATATATGTCGTACCTAGTAGCCAGAACGCACTTCTCAGCCTACTATACAAGGCCCAATTTGCCTAATAAGCCAAGTTTTCATGAATTAATTGTTTTTCGACTACCTAACCTAACCTAACTTTTTCGGCTACCTAACCTAACTTAACCTATAAAGATAGGTTAGGTTAGGTTAGGTAGGGTTGGTTAGGTTCGGTCATATATCTACGTTAATTTTAACTCCAATAAAAAAAATTGATCTCATACATAATGAAATGGGTAGCTTTATCATTTCATAAGAAAAAATTAGAGAAAATATATTAATTCAAGGAAACTTGGCTTATTAGGCAAATCGGGCCTTGCATAGTAGTCTGAGAAGATGGAGTCTGAAGATGTATTAATATAAGGAAGTACTGAAGGAAATTCCTGTTTCAATTTTCCACCGTGGTCAGACACTGTGACATTTTTAATCACGTGTTTATTTTCGTGATATACACACACACACATCCTTCCTGTCCTCCCGCCACGTTCACCCCATACCCTTCCTGTCCTTCCCCCTTCACTTGATCCCCCACCCCTCATCCCAGTATCCTCTGCAACCCTGGTATCCACCTCACAAATCCTCACATCCATGGCACAGCTTCCTCCACCAGCAGAACATTCACCAAGGAGGAGATTTGAGAAGGGACAGAAGAAAGTGAGCCTCAAGGCAATGTACACTAACATAGATGGTATTACAAATAAGGCAAATGAACTTGGAGAATGGGTACTAGAGGAAAACCCAGACAATATAGCTCTCACAGAAACAAAGCTGACGAAAACAATAACAAATGCAGTGTTCCCACAGGACTATTATGTTATGAGGAAAGAGAGAGAAGGAAGAGGTGGTGGTGGTGTAGCTCTGCTGGTAAGAAAGTGGTGGGATTTTGAGGAGTTGGTTGTTCAGGGATGTGAAGGTTTCAGTGACTACATAATAGGAACAATAACAACTGGAGGGCAAAAAATTATAGTCGTAGTCATATATAATCCACCACCAAATGACAGAAGACCCAGACAGGAATATGATAGAAACAATATGGCCACCATTAACATAATAGAGAGAACAACTTCTGTTGCTTACAGGAATGGATCTGGACTACTAATCATGAGAGACTTCAACCATGGGAAGATAGATTGGGAGAACAGAGACCCGCATGGAGGACCAGAAACATGGAGAGCTAAGCTGCTGGACGTGGCAACAAGAAACTTTCTAAGCCAGCACATCAGGGATCCAACAAGAATGAGAGGAGAGGATGAACCAGCAATGCTTGATCTGATATTTACCCTAAATGAGTGGGATATAAGGGAAGTCAAGATGGAAGCACCCTTGGGAATGAGTGATCACAGTGCATTGAACTTTGAGTACCTGGTAGAGCTCGGAATTATCCCCCCCCCCCCATCCCGAAAAAGAGCTAGGAAACAAAAGGCTGGCATACCAAAAGGGAAATTATGAGGAGATGAGAAGCTTCCTAAGGCTCCTTCTCTTCCAGGTACTGGGATATTTTCCCTGTCAATTCGTCAGCCCAAAAATTAATAAGTGTATCTACTTCCTCCCGAGTTACTGTTCACCCCTCACCTCGTATGGGAAAGCCGTCGTTATTTATGGGATCCAATAGATTCTCCTCACCGTCTTGTTGTACATTTAAATTTTGCACAATTAGAGTGATGTCTGGGAAAATTAGTAGTGATGGGTGTTGTGGGGAGAAAAGGGAGCGAATCTCATTAATGAAAAATTCACTGTATGTTCTCAGATAGAGTCCTGGGGAGGTGTTAACATGCTCTGGTATGGAGAATGAAAGCCCAACATACCCGCCATTATTGTTTTCAATTCGATCCAGCAGCTGAGGTTGAATTTCTAGCACAGGTGGGGGGTGATGGGGGAGAGATAGGGGGGGGTGGGTGATGGTGATAGTCCCCATCCGAGATGAATGGGCGAGACTGCATGGTTAGCTATTATGCCAGACGGTGCTAACCAATCAGAATTGTCAGACGCTGACGAGACAAGGTCAAGGTCTGCTGAGCTGTCGTCTTATTCAAGGTTATTTTCACGGATTGTGATGCTGTTAACGGTAGTGCTATCGACACTGCTGCTGCTGCTGCTGATTATGGCTGAGTCACTACTGCTGATAGATTGAGGTGTGGGAGAAACGGGAAATTGAGTGAGCGCATGAACGAGCCCATCCCTCCCCATGAGCTGAGGGGTGCAAGCCGAGTAAGGGTAATGACAGCTCCACTGTGCTGTCTGTGTCTGTCTCACTGTCGCTCTCAGCGCTGGTGGATACAAAGTCTATGCACACCGGTGTAGAATCTGTAAAAAAGAAAAACATATTATCTCTAGAAAGAAAGAAAGAATGAAAGCGTGTATATATATATATATGTCGTACCTAGTAGCCAGAACGCACTTCTCAGCCTACTTTACAAGGCCCAATTTGCCTAATAAGCCAAGTTTTGATGAAATAATTGTTTTTCGACTACCTAACCTACCTAACCTAACCTAACCTAACTTTTTCGGCTACCTAACCTAACCTAACCTATAAAGATAGGTTAGGTTAGGTTAGGTAGGGTTGGTTAGGTTCGGTCATATATCTACGTTAATTTTAACTCCAATAAAAAAAATTGGCCTCATTCATAATGAAATGGGTAGCTTTATCATTTCATAAGAAAAAAATTAGAGAAAATATATTAATTCAGGAAAACTTGGCTAATTAGGCAAATCGGGCCTTGCATAGTAGGCCAAAAAGTGCGTTCTGGCTACTAGGTACGACATATATATATATATATATATATATATATATATATATATATATATATATATATATATATATATATATATATATATATATAAATATATATATATATATATATATATTTATATATATATATATATATATATATATATATATATATATATATATATATATATATATATATATATATATATATATATTAGTATATTTTGGTAGCAGTCTTTCCTGTAGACATATATTATTAAATATGACCGAAAAAAGTAAGATTAATAATTCTAACACGAATTTTCTTGTTCTTTCTTATGTTTCTTTTCACTGTTGATGGTAATTGAACAATCAATTCTCCAAAATTCATTTTTATTTCTAGTCTGATGCGACACTTGAGCGCGTTTCGTAAGACTTATTACATTTTCAAAGACTTTAGTTCACACACACACACATAACATAACATTCACATAACTGAATAGAGCTTAAAGATCTTCGATTTTTTATACCTGCATTTGGGTGAGGTGATATGTTACAACAGTTTTGGATGAAGTGAAAACAAACTTTCAACACAAGACAGAACACGAAACAATGGGTATTGAAGGTAAGAATGGAAGTAATTGCAGAGGGCCTATTGGCCCATATTTCTGGATGCTTCTATATTGAAGCGGAGTCTTGAAGTGGGTAGAATATAATTCTGCATTAATTGGCTGTTGATTGCTGGTGTTTTTTTTTTTTATGTGTAGTGCCTCGCAGATGTCAAGCCGTCTGCTATCGCTGTATCTATCGATGGTTTCTGTATTGTTTGCTAAGATTTCTCTGGTGATGGTTTGGTTGTGGGAAGAGATTATATGTTCCTTAATGGAGCTCTGTTGCTTATGCATCGTTAAACGCCTGGAAAGAAATGTTGTTGTCTTGCCTATATACTGAGTTTTTTGAGGCATACAGTCCCTAAGAGGGCATTTGAAGGCATAGACGACGTTGGTCTCTTTTAAAGCGTTCTGCTTTGTGTCTGGAGAGTTTCTCATGAGTAGGCTGGCCGTTTTCTTGGTTTTATAGTAAATCGTCAGTTGTATCTTCTGATTTTTGTCTGTAGGGATAACGTTTCTATTAACAATATCTTTCAGGACCCTTTCCTCCGTTTTATGAGCTGTGGAAAAGAAGTTCCTGTAAAATAGTCTAATAGGGGGTATAAGTGTTGTGTTAGTTGTCTCTTCAGAGGTTGCATGGCGTTTCACTTTCCTTCTCATGATGTCTTCAACGAAACCATTGGAGAAGCCGTTGTTGACTAGGACCTGCCTTACCCTACAGAGTTCTTCGTCGACTTGCTTCCATTCTGAGCTGTGGCTGAGAGCACGGTCGACATAAGCGTTAACAACACTCCTCTTGTACCTGTCTGGGCAGTCGCTGTTGGCATTGAGGCACATTCCTATGTTCGTTTCCTTAGTGTAGACTGCAGTGTGGAAACCTCCGCTCTTTTCCATGACTGTTACATCTAGAAAGGGCAGCTTCCCATCCTTTTCCATCTCGTAAGTGAAACGCAGCACGGAACTCTGCTCAAATGCCTCTTTCAGCTCCTGCAGATGTCTGACATCAGGTACCTGTGTAAAAATGTTGTCAACATACCTGCAGTATATGGCCGGTTTCAAGTTCATGTCGACTAAGACTTTTTGCTCGATGGTACCCATGTAGAAGTTCGCAAACAGGACACCTAGGGAAGAACCCATGGCCTCCCCATCTACTTGCTTATTCATGTGCCCATCCGGGCTCAAGAAGGGTGCCTCTTTAGTACAAGCTTGGAGTAGTTTCCTTAGGATATTTTCGGGTATGTCAAGAGGAGTACAGGCCGGATCACGATACACTCTGTCCGCTATCATCCCGATTGTTTCATCCACAAGTATGTTGGTAAACAGTGATTCTACGTCCAACGAGGCTCTTATCCCTGTGGCCCGTGTGCCCCGCAGTAAGTCAACAAATTCCTTTGGAGACATCAGGCTGTAGGCGCAAGGGACATAAGGAGTCAGCAAGCCGTTGAGTCGTTTCGACAGTCTGTACGTGGGTGTGGGTATCTGGCTGATGATTGCCCAAAATGGGTTTCCAGGCTTATGTGTCTTGACATTTCCATACGCGTATCCAGGTTTATATTGCCCAATAATCTTTGTCAGGTGGAGTCCGGATTTCTTGGCGTTCACAGTTTCGATCAATTTGTTGACCTTTGCTCTCAATTCGGCTGTTTTGTCCTTCGTTACCCTTTGGAATTTAGTTTGCAGAAGGAAGGAAGATCCACTGTGATGTGGTACAAACAAGTCACTGGATACTCCTCTTTCAAGTCTGGCAAAAAGATATCCAGAGACATTGCAGTAGCTATACACAGACTCCGACTTGGTTACAAGTTATGCTGGGAGGTAGGGAGGGGAAGGGAACTATCAGGAGAGAGCGCCAAGTTATTATATTTACATAGCACTGAATGGGATGGGGTCAGGATAAGGGTATGGGATGGGACAGGGGAAGGAATGGTTGCCAACCACTTGGACGGTCGGGGATTGAACGCCAACCTGTATGAAGCAAGACCGAATGAAGCGATGCAGAGGCACCAGTATTACACTACTTACTGGAATTTGAGGCAACTGAAGCCCTGTGCATCAAACTCAACATTTATCCAACAAAAGCAGCTGCATTAGATGCAAAATACACAGCTACTACAATGGTTAGAAAAGCAGTTGAAGAATGCAACACATTAGTGAACACTCTGCATCTATATCCACCACCAACATAATGTTATTCAAACAAGATTAAAACCAGTGTACTAAAACAGAAGCGGAAAATAAATGGGAGAAAAGGAGGAAACCCTACCTCCATTTATAACTTTGACCCAAATATCACAATAACATGGGTATCGTGATTAACCAAACTTAATTACGGGCTCACTATAACCCGTGCTACATGAACATTTCGTTCTGAGTAGCTAAATCTAAAACAACAGGGAGGTCCGGAGCTGATGTGGAAGAATCATATTACTATAATTGATAATTGGCAACAGGTTTTCATTTATACATGTCTCATTGATATGACTGCGTATTCTGTATTGATTATTTTCTTGTTTTAGGCTTTTTCTATCCCTCTGACAAGTGCTCTTGCATCTTGGTTTAATTGGAAGAGGATTTCTTCCAATTTCATCTATGTTTGAAGTGAAGAAAAATAAATAATTAACTGTAGAATGTATTACACTTATTATATATTTACACAACGTTTTCGAACCAACAAGTCTCGTATTCTTTTAACAACTGCTCAACATCTCAAAACACTGACTCCTTTATTATCCAGATACCTTGCAAATAACAATTCATTGTTCTAATTTTCATCTTTTATAAAGCGCAAATAGGCGTTTAGCAAATATTCATTGCTTAGTGAAGTTGACTCATCCAACTGTCATGTAAATTCTTTGGTAATAGTATGATACACCAAGTATTTTCCACATACTATACGTATTTGCCTCGGTTAAAAAAAAACTTTCCACATATTATGCACATTGGTAGAAATTAGTTGTTTGTTGCTCGAATAAAATCCATATTTCAGATATTTCACATTATGATGTGGAATTTATGGATCTTCTACTTCTGCCATTTTTGCTCTGGAATTGCGAATGTAAATCAAATTAATACAAACAAGTTATTAGTTACAGGTTAAAAAGTGAAGGATAACAGTGCAGAGAACAAATAAGCAGATACATGATATCTTAGTGAACTTAATTTTTGTCCTAAAGCTAAAAGCAATGATATTATATATAATGCTATAATTTGCACTGGCCAGAAAAAATATCTAAAATATGCATTTACACATGCAGATATTCATTCATGTACAATCCGGTCACGATACATAATACACGCACACATACCTACTTCACTTGAAGAGACTAACACATGTGCATACAATATTAACGCTTGAATAGTATATAAGTTATGGTTTACAGCACAGTTCAAGCTATATTTTGCGAATTATTAGTGATGAAAGCATAATGGTTAATATTATAAAATCCTCTTATGTAGTTACCTACCAACTGATGCATGTTGAATGCTACAGAACCATAAACACTTGAATACTACTCGCTACGATGATCAAATGTACAATAAGCGGTCAGTGTTCTGCACAGCTCTCCCCTGCCCCTTTCCTTTATGGAATGGGGTACTCAACCCCTCCCCCACTGGGATGCCTCTGCCTAATTTGGAAAATCACTGGTCTACTGGATGCAGTGACAATCCCCCAAGCAATTGGGGGTGATGCTATCCTTCTGAGGTTACCTTTCTCTACGTTGATTTTGGGATCAAGGTCCCTGCGGCCCGGTGTCTGACCAGGCCTCCTGGTTGATGGTCTGGTCATCCAGGCTGTTGGACGCGGGTGCTCGCGGCCTGATGTGTGTATCACAGCCTGGTTGATCAGGTATCCATTAGGGGGGTGTTATCGAGTTATCTCTTGAGCACTGTGAGGGGCGGTGGGGGTCGGCTAGTTATGCCCCTCATGTGTAGTGGAAGTGTATTGAACAGTCTCGGGCCTCTGATGTTGATAGAATTGCAGACGTTGAGACACAATAACGACTGTGAGTCATCACAATAATGAGTTGCAAGAGAGTGTCATCTCTCTTCTGTCATGTTAGAGATTCTAATCATCCTATGGATTGCGCTTCATCTAAAATAATCTTTCATGTCTTTTCACTTCACAGACGCCGTCTTGTCGAATCGGCTCTGATACACAACATACCTGACATGAATCTTAGTCCTGGCTTTGTTGCTGCTGACTCATTCCTTTCACAGCATATACTTAAATGTTCTAATCTTTCTAACAAACGTGATATAAGCTTATCCCAACCCTTTATCTATTTTTTTCTCCTCATGTTCTTAAATTCCCATTCTGAAATCCCCATTATTTCCCCCCTTTCTTACATCCACCTTAATACACTCATTCCATCTGTACCTTTCTTTTTGTTCTTGCCTTCATCTAGGAATTTCCTCCTTCCTACTCCTCATCTCTCTCTTACCTTACTTAATTCCTGTGCCTCCCTCGCTCCCCCACAACGACTACAATGATTACAAAAACCCTTCAAGAATGGGACTCACTAGCGAACATTCTGCACCTACATCCGCCACAAAGATAATGTCATTAAAACAAGACTAAAACCTGTGCCCCAACACAGAAGTTGAAAAGAAACAGGGAAAAGGTGGAAACACTTCCTCTATTTAAAACTTTGACCAAAATATCAGAGTAATAAGGTTATTGCGAATAACCGAACTCAATTACGGGATCACCATAGCCCGTGCTATATGGACATTTTCTTCTGTGTGGCTAAATCTAAAACAACAACACCAACCTTGCTCCCACATTCACACTGCTACCCATTGAGGGTGTGGATACAATGAGACCCAAATGTCTTAAGGTTAGAACTACCCCTCATGACGGTCACGCTTTCGAGAGAAGCAATATTCTTATGGTCCAGAAGGACGTTACCGGCATTACACCCACTAACATTAGTTAGGAGGGAGATGATATCATGCTCTTCATTTTATGTGAGGAAGAGCTAGAAATACTATTGACCAATGATGCCCTACTTCGCAAGGAGTACCACCTCCATGCTCACTTCCCACGTCAGTTCCTGGCCAGAAGAACTGTTTTTACCAGCAGGACCAGCCAGTGGATCGCTAACCGACCGCAACATAATATCATGGACAATATCGAGGACGAAAATCCGAACCTGGATGTATTCAACCTAGAGTTCTGCAGCACCGACAAATCATCAATGAAGATTACTTTCACCACCATAGCTGTGGCCACCCAGGCTGCCACACAAGGTTTCTACTGCTTCGGCTTACAAATACCACCACACCAAGTAAAAAAGGAACGATACCATGAGATCCAGCAGTGCTTCAAGTGCTACAAGCTCTCTCTCTCAACTAACAAGTGTCAGCACCCTGTCCAGAATTGCAGCCTGTGCGCACTGGACCATTACTTCTCCGAATGTAAGGCAACAGCCCATCGCTGCTTGCTCTGTGATGGCAATCACCCCGCACTTTTCTACCGCTGTCCCCGCAGACAGGAAAACATCAAGGCCCATGTTGAATCCAAGAGAAACAACCCTTCTACCTCCGCGACTAGAGCCCCAAAATCTCAATCCACCATTTCAGCTCCCACCAACCGATTAGAAGACTTTCCAGCCTCACTAAAGAGTGGCTCCTCCTACCAGGCGACCCAGCCCTCACAATGGAGACCCAAGCCCCACAGGCTCCTTCGCAATGCCTGCATCACGTGCAGGCATTGTTCCTGACCTTATTATACTAGCAAAAAGGCTTTCCGGCCCAGACAACCACCGTTTTGTTAGTGAACTGAACATTTTATACTTAGCCAATGGCCTGGACCCCATCATAGCCCCTGGCGCAAGTCTCACGGCCTCTACTACCACTCCGGAGACTATCACCAGGACAACCACGAGGTCGATTTCAATACAGACTACTGAACCATCTATGACATGGGCGGCACATACAGAGATAAGAGCTCCCAACAGCTCCCTCTCCAGCTCCCAACACTCCTACCATCACCATCTCAGCAACCAAGCTAGCAGACGTGCTGTCTACAAATGCTAACAGCACCACCAACGCTCCTGAAATAGCTTCTACCAACAATCCACGACACCTGAGCCTACCTAAGGCGGCGACGCGAAAGACGAAAAAACAACTACGGAGGTTACGGACTCCTCAGACGAGGAAATCTTAGTAGAAGCTCCACCACCGCACCACAAATACGACACCTACTCGTTTCAAGATTTTCGCATGGAGGCCACCTCACCAAACTACAACGACAGCACGGCTCAGCCAAAGTCTCAGGCAAAGAAAAAACGGAAAACCTAGAGGTCTACACTAACCCCATCAGCTCCATAACTGGTAGTGCCAGCCCTCCTGGGCTGAAAACCATCACGAAGACCCCCATCCATCGCCAGATCTCTAGTATCAGCTATTGATACAGATAATGGCTCCAAAGAGCCTCCACTTACGGGCTCACTGTAGCCCGTGCTGCTGGAACTTCTTGTTCTGAGTAGCTGAATCTAAAACAACAACAACAACAACAACCTCGCTCCCCTTGTGGACTATTCATGCCCATGCTACCTCTCAGGTGGATTAATTTTCATTGATCATTATCACTTTCGCTACAGCTCCGTTCCTGTGCCAGATAAGTCCACTTCGGGCTCACCATATCCCGTGCTACTTGTAAATTTTTGTTTCGAGTAGCTGAATCTAAAACAACAACAATCTCCCATACCCCACTTAGTTACAGTCCCGCTATGGTTCCAGATAAGTCCACTACTGGCTCACCATAGCCCGTGCTACTTGGAATGTTTAGCTTCAAGTAACTGAAACTAAAATAACAACAACAACCTCGCTCTCATAACAATCGACTTAATAATGGTCCAGAACGGACCGAAACGTCATCTCATCTTCTGGTGTGAGATTTAGTTTCAATTGATAGAGTTCTCTCGCGGCTTATCAACGAGTACCTATTGCATCTCTGCAATTCAACGGGAGTATTATGCTCATCCTGCCATGCCTTCTGGTCTCATGTGATGTTATTTATGTATACAGACTTCGGACCAGCCCCTATAATGTCTAAATATTTGCCCTCTCTCCCACATGCGCTCAAGAGAACACAGATTTTTTTTTTTTAAATCGGTCCCAGTTATTTAAATGGTTTATGGAGTGGATTCTAGCCGTAAAGAATATCTGCAAGCTCTCCAGGTCGGCAATTTCTCCAGCTGTGAAGGCGGCTTTTATTGTGCAGCAGTATTCCACTCTACAGACCACTAACGTCTTGAAAAGTATCATTGGTATAGCATCGCTTGTTTGAAAGGTTCTTGTTATCCAACCTGTCATTTTCTTGCAGTTGTGACGGCTACTGTATTTTGTTCCTTAAAGGTAAGGTTTTCTGCGATGATTACAGCCAAATCCTTTACAGTGCTTTCACGTTCTATGGTATGATTTAACTACATTTCGTACGTGGTTTCCGTAAAAAACATAAGGAATCTCGAGGAGATTCGTGCCAGAATCACAAATCTAAAATTTTCTGTTGTTCTCAGTGAAATATATATATATATATATATATATATATATATATATATATATATATATATATATATATATATATATATATATATATATATATATATATATATATATATATGTCGTACTTAGTAGCCAGAACGCACTTCTCAGCCTACTATGCAAGGCCCGATTTGCCTAATAAGCCAAGTTTTCATGAATTAATGTTTTTCGACTACCTAACCTACCTAACCTAAACTAACCTAACTTTTTCGGCTACATAACCTAACCTAACCTATGAAGATAGGTTAGGTTAGGTTAGGTAGGGTTGGTTAGGTTCGGTCATATATCTACGTTCATTTTAACTCCAATAAAAAAAAATTGACCTCATACACAATGAAATGGGTAGCTTTATAATTTCATAAGAAAAAAATTAGAGAAAATATATTATTTCATGAAAACTTGGCTTATTAGGCGAATCGGGCCTTGCATAGTAGGCTGAGAAGTGCGTTCTGGCTATTAGGTACGACATATATATATATATATATATATATATATATATATATATATATATATATATATATATATATATATATATATATATATATATATATACATATATATATATATATATATATATATATAAATATATATATATATATATATATATATATATATATATATATATATATATATATATATATATATATATATATATATATATATATATATATATATATATATATGCGACCAAGCCTGAATGGTCTCCAGGCATACATGCAACTGAAAACTCAAACCCCAGAAGTGACTCTGTATTCCTCGCCCATGATTTTTTTGTTTGCTGTGTATTGTGGTTTGTTTCCATTTGTGTGCATGGTTGTGGTGTGCGCCTGTGTGTGTGTGTTTTCCCGGTTCCTGCGTGTTCTGGTTTATGGTTGTGGGTTTATTAGTGCCGATTGTGTGTGTGCATGTCCGGTTCCGGTGTTTGTTTGAGTGTGTGTCTGGTTGTCCTGTTGTACTGTTTTTATGTTTTTGTGCTTTTTTTATTGTTCTGGTTGTGCGCTTGTTTGTGTGGTGTTGCGTGCCCTTCGGGCTGCTAGAGTGGCCCAGCCTATTTTTGTTCTCGTTATCATGTATTGCGGTTGTAGTTTTCTTTTTGTTGTTTTCCCCTGCTTAACAGTGGATATAACTCTTCCAACTGCCTTCAACACCATCCTGTTACGTATCATCACTACATCCTCCAGCCTGACGTCTGGAAAGCTTCACCACTGACACCCCCCACTGCCCTGCCTCGAAAGCCTTTCACACAAGGGGCCGGATTCAGGAAGGTACTTACGAAGGTTTTTCCTCTTAGCTAAGAACGAATTCCTTCTTAGCGCCTTCGTGGCGGCTACGTCCGTATTCAAAGAGCTACCCTAAGTGGAAAAACATTTCGTAAGTTCATTCCGGGATTTAAGTGTGGTTTCGAGCACTCGTAGCTTTACGTAAACTGGATATAAGTCATTTTTTCTCTACTACATAACACTGGGATCGATTTATGATATTGGAACATGACCAAAATATTATAGCTGGTGAATCTAGTGAAGAGGAATCCTTCGTGTTAGTTATATATGCATTCTCTGCTTGAAACTTGAAGTAAATATGTGTTTGATGATAGTAGAATTAGTTTTATAATAGCAAGATATTATACCAGTAGTTATTAAGTAAATAAACACTGGTGAACATGAAATATGAGAGAAGGTGATGAGCCCTGCCTGATGTGATCATTTACTATCACCAAATGCCCCTGTTCACCTAGTAGTAAGGGTGTACCTTAGCTATACATACCCATTTCTAATTTATTTAGTTTGGTTTTATTTTGAAATTAAATCTGGGTGAGACATAAACTAAAAATATGCTGCACAAATGATGTTAGGTAAGGAGAAGGGTAAAAATGTCACAAACTTTATTCATTGAATACTTAAAGCTATAATTATGACTATATACTGTAGATTATTAAAAAAGAGAGAGGGAAGTAGGGGTCCAAAACCTCTTCCTGTTATACAATTTGGGTGTGGAACAAGTAATTATCAAAAGAAGGCACCATGCCGGGAAGGCTATGTAGCAGTAAGGCAGTGAGGTGAGGCAGCTACTTATTTGAGAAATGCTTATTTTATTTACCTTATAAGCTGAGGCAACTTATTTTATTTGAGGAATACTCAGCTGATTCCTCTACATTTAGCATGGAACAAATTTGTGTCCAAGACCTCTTCCTGTTACTCAATTTGGCTGTGTGTAACCAAACTAGAAGTGCTCTACAAATCAAGGGACCCAGAATGTGGAATGACCTCCCGAATCATGTCAAAGGCTGTACCTCTCTCAACCAGTTTAAGAGTTAAACCAAGTACTGCCTAATTAACTCCATGTAACCTAACTTACCTCCTAAATGTCAACCCATGTCTTGCTATTTTTTAAACAACGCTGTTCACCAACATGTGCAATTGCTGAGTTATGCTATGCTAACCCCCCTTTTTGTATTTTTTATTCCTTCTTTCAACACAATTTATACCTAATCCCGATTACTAAGTTTTAGTCTGTGTTTTTTCCCCCACACCTTGCCCGAAATGCTATGAGTATTAGTGGCTTTAGGTATTGTATGTACTAGCTCTGTCTATAAATCCAACATTATGTTTGTAAATCAACTGTATGTACTTTTCCTGAATAAAATGTATTTATTATTTATTTTTTAATCAGTAAGTATTAAAAGAAGGCACCAAGCTGGGAAGGCTATGTAGCACCATTGTGTGTAACAATAAACCAAATTTTTTTTAACAAATAATGCACCTGTATGGTAAAACAAATCCTGTCAGCTGTAAAAATATTGATGCAGTTATTTAAATGAAAAATATAATGAAAGAAATGTTACTGGTTTATTTTTATCCTATCTTTTTGTACTGTACAGTATATCCAAGGAAGTGAAAAATTGAGACATAATGCACAATTAAATGAATGATTAGCATGGATTTGCAGTTCAAAAGAAATATGACTTGTATTACATATCAACATGAGATCTTAATGATCCATGGTCAACATGATTTAATAAGGATAATACAGTACTGTATTTGTAATAATACAAACTATAATTTAAAATCTTTATTACTGATTTCTTTTATTAAGAAGATTAGGTATACACAGCAATGTGTTGCTACCCTATTCTATATGGAATATTACACAGTGTAGATAAAAAACTAGCTATAAGTTTATCTAATACTCCCATCTCACAGGATGGTTAGACATACTGTACATGGAATCAATTTAGAAAATACCAGCCTCAATACAAAAAACAAATCAACTCTGACTAAACAACTCTAAGCAATTTTCACAAGAGGTAAGCACTGAATCATGGAAACATTATATTATAATTACTCTTACCAGTTTCTACAAAACTCCTCTCAAACAATGTATTTTTAAACATGTTTAGGTATACACAGCAATGTGCTGCTTCCCTATTCTGTATAAAGGACCACACAGTGTAGATAAAAAACCAGCTACCAGCTCACCCAACATCCTCACCTCACAGGATGGCCAGTCATACATGGAATTAGGAGAGAACAAAATACTTAATGCTGATCTATTAGCCTCCACTGGCAAAATCTGGGTGCAGCACAAGAATATCTTCCAATATTCCTGAGTGTATGAAGTAATTACAGAGCTCAAAATACCTCATACCATTTGGTATGAAGTCACTGATAACAGGACAATCACAGATATAGTGTTGGAGAGTATGTTCTCTCAAGTAGGACTGAAAACAGATGTTTTTTTCCACCAAGAGGGCTATAAACCCATGGAACCGCCTACCCGCTGAAGCCGTAAATGCCAAATTCCAGCTAAAAAATATCATTAAGACAATTGGCGGGCCCTTTAACAAGCCGCCGGCTTTCTGTCCTCTTCGAGGCCACTAGATAGTTAGTGGCCCTTGGGTAAATTCAGTAAATATATACAATAATTGTCAGCGCATCTTCCGAGCAACAAGGACAGCTACACAGTATCTCTTAGAATTACGTAGGTACACAACAAATGTAACATATTTGTTTACTACAATGTCGGTGATGGCTGTAGAAGTTGAAAAAACATTGTTTTACTTCGAAATATACTAATTTTATAAGAAAATTCGACGTAAATAGGAGGCAGTAGAGCTCCGATAAGCCAGCGCTAAATCTTCAATATGAAGAATGTTGCTGCTCTCTGATTGGCCAAACGAAACACAGTAATGACCTCTATCGGCACGCAGGTGAACCAACAATTTTCTTCCTAAGTATACCTTATTGAATCGCACCTAAGCATCTTCTTAGGGCGCACTTAGGAACCTTCGTAGCAAACCCACTTACGAAGAAATACACGGAGCTTCCTGAGTCTAGGTCCAGGTGCTCGCCGGCTGCTAGTTCAGCACCAGCAAATGACCCATTATTTTGCCGGCTGACTGTTCAACTCCTGCTACTCGCTAGCATGGCGTCACTCACCGCTGTATTTTAGCGACGGCCGACTACTCAGCACTCAGGGGACACACACACATACACACACACACACACGCACACACACACACACACACACACACACACACACACACACGGGGGCCTCGTAGCCTGGTGGATAGCGCGCAGGATTCGTAATTCTGTGGCGCGGGTTCGATTCCCGCACGAGGCAGAAACTAATGGGCAAAGTTTCTTTCACCCTAAGTGCCCCTGTTACCTAGCAGTAAATAGGTACCTGGGAGTTAGTCAGCTGTCACGGGCTGCTTCCTGGGGTGTGTGTGTGTGTGTGGTGTGGAAAAAAAGAAAAAAAGAAAAAAAGTAGTTAGTAAACAGTTGATTGACAGTTGAGAGGCGGGCCGAAAGAGCAGAGCTCAACCCCCGTAAAAACACAACTAGTAAACACACACACACACACACACACACACACACACACACACACACACACACACTCTCTCTCTCTCTCTCTCTCTCTCTCTCTCTCTCTCTCTCTCTCTCTCTCTCTCTCTCTCTCTCTCTCTCTCTCTCTCTCTCTCTCTCCCTCTGATGGAGAAGATTGTGCGAAGAAAGCTAGTGGAACATCTGGAGGGAAAGAAGTTTGTAACACAGCATCAACATGGGTTCAGGGATGGCAGGTCCTGCCTCACAGGGTTACTTGAATTCTACGACCAGGCAACAAAAATCAGGCAAGAAAGAGAAGGGTGGGCAAACTGCATATTTTTGGATTCTCAAAAAGCCTTTGCTACAGTACCACAAAAGAGTCTAGTGAAAAAGTTGGAGATGCTGGCTGCAGTGAAAAGGGAAGGTACTCCATTGGATAAAGGAGTACCTAAGCAACAGGAGACAACGAGTCAGTGTGAGGGGTGAGGTCTCAGATTGGTGAGACGTTACAAGTGGAGTCCCGTAGGGGTCAGTCCTTGGACTGTTTCTGGAATATGTAAATGATCTCCCAAAGGGTATTACTCGTTTCTCTCAATGTTTGCTGATGATGCAAAAATTATGAGGAGGATTGAAACAGAGGATGATAGTAAGAGGCTACAATATGACCTAGACAGACTGAGTGAATGGTCCAACAAATGGCTGTTGAAGTTCAACCCGAGTAAATGCAAAGTAATGAAACTAGGCAGTGGAAACAGGAGGCCAAACACAGGATACAGAATAGGAGATGAAATACTTAATAAAACGGACAGAGAGAAAGATCTAGGAGTTGATATGACACCAAACCTGTCTCCTGAAGCCCACACAAAAAAGAAATAACGTCTGCGGCATATACAAGGCTGGCTAACATCAGAACAGCGTTCAGGAACCTGTGTAAGGAATCATTCAGAATCTTGAACACCACATACGTAAGACCAATCCTGAAGTATGCGGCCCCAGCATGGAGCCCGTACCTTGTCAAGCACAAGACGAAACTGGAAAAAGTCCCAACGTATGCTACTAGACTACTCCCAGAAGTAAGAAGCATGAGGTACGAGGAAAGGCTGCGGGTAATGCACCTTACGACACTGGAAGACAGAGGAGTAAAGGGAGACATGATCACAACCTACAAAATCCTCAGTAGAATCAACCGGGTAAACAATGATAAACTATTCAACACTGGTGGTACGCAAACAGGGGGACACAGGTGGAAACTGAGTACCCACATGAGCCACAGGGACGTTAGAAGGAACTTTTTCAGTGTCAGAGTAGTTAACGGACGGAATGCATTAGGCAGCGATGTGCCTAATGCATTCCGTCCGCTACCACAAGGATCTGTGCTGGGACCAATTTTATTTCTTGTATATGTTAACGACATGTTTACAGGCGTAGAGTCCTACATGTCGATGTTTGCGGATGACGCAAAGTTGATGAGAAGAGTTGTGACAGATGAGGATTGCAGGATCCTCCAAGAGGACCTGAACAGGTTGCAGAGATGGTCAGAGAAATGGCTACTGGAATTCAACATGAGCAAATGTAAAGTTATGGAAATGTGACTAGGAGATAGGATACCAAAGGGACAGTAAGGGGAACAGCCTACCTGTGACGACGCGCGAAAGAGACCTAGGTGTGGACGTAACACCTAATCTATCTCCTGAGGCACATATAAATAGGATAATGACAGCAGCGTACTCTAGACTGGCAAAAGTTAGAACATCATTCAGAAACCTAAGTAAGGAGGCATTTAGGGCGCTTTACACTGCCTACGTGAGGCCAGTCTTAGAGTATGCAGCCTCATCATGGAGTCCCCATCTGAAGAAGCATATAATGAAACAGGAAAAAGTTCAGAGGTTTGCAACGAGACTCGTCCCAGAGCTACGAGGGATGGGGTATGAGGAGCGCCTGAGGGAACTGTGCCTTATGACACTAGAAAGAAGATGGGAGAGGGGGGACATGATAGGAACGAATAAAATGCTCAGAGGGATTGACAGAGTGGACATAGACGAAATGTTCACACGGAATAGTAACAGAACGAGGGGACACGGGTGGAAGCTTGAAACTCAGATGAGTCACAGAGATGTTAGGAAGTTTTCTTTTAGCGTGAGAGTAGTGGAAAATTGGAATGCACTTCAGGAACAGGTTGTGGAAGCAAAAACTATTCATAATTTTAAAACCAGGTATGATAGGGAAATGGGACAGGAGTCATTGCTGTACACAACCGATGCTCGAAAGGCGGGATCCAAGAGTCAATGCTCGATCCTACAGATACAACTAAGCCAGTACAACTAGGTGAGTACAAACACACACACACACAGAGCGAGAGCACCGCTCCCTTGCCAGGTAAGTCCAATACGGGCTAACCATATCCCGTGCTACTTGCCCCGCTCCGGTGCCAGGTGAGTTACGGGCTCACCATAGCCCGTACTACTTGGAACTTGTTCCGAGTAGCTGAATCTATAACAACAACAACATACTCGGCACACAGACGACTCGCGGTGCTCTCCCATGGGTCTACACATATCTTCCCTCACTCGACGTGGTCTTGCTATGACATGTGATGGTCGACAATGCAACACATTGTACATAGTGTATAGTCACCCTTTTTGTGTAATGTAATTCTATTCATTTGTATTCATTTGTTGATATTGTGTAAAGCCAAGTTTTCAGGTTTTGCTATTATTATTGTGTTTATTATTATAAGTAAAGTGTTTAATTGTTAATGTTTATAGTTTTTCCCTGAAACTATTCACACTGCAAAGGATGCAAAAAGTGTTATTTCAATTTGTTTTACCTTTATATTTATCTACCCAGCCCTCAGGTGTTGTGTGCATGAGGCACACAACATCTGCCGGGGTAGTAACTGCGCTATCTCCATCACGTCACATTAACGTGGGGCCTTGTCCGGGATTCTTGTCTCAGGTAATGCTTCTCGTTCCTTTGCTTAGAGTTGTGTTCAGTGGTTTACTTGGCTTTAGCACATGGTTTTGCCTTTCAGAACTCTTTTTGAGTTTTTTTCATTGGTGACAAACTCTAGTTACATTTCAGATGTAGAAATTTGTAACCTATTTGTTACATTGACTTTAGATTACGTGATGTTTTATGTGCAAATTCATATTTGTAATGTTTAGTGTGATAAACCTTTGCTATATCCTGCTTACCCATATAATATTGTCCCTACAGAAGTATCTCACTCAGATCATCAATTCGGGTACTCAGGTACTTTGGTTTGTCTCCGAACTATAATGTTCATTTTTGCAGTAAGAACTTAGGAGGATGTACTGGGGTTGCATTCCTTTCGCATCCAGGACTGTAGTGTACGTTTGGGACACGTACAGAAGTTCTCCTCACAGTGCTGACAATCTCTGCACCCCTAACCCTTTGTTCAAAGTCTGTGATTAATTGCCCAGGTAGAGAGCTAACCATTCTTTTTCCACAGCACAAAGAACAGTAACTGCAGTTAATTGCCTTGTTTTCAGTTGGACAACGCTTGCCCTTATCCTCGTCACCCCCCGCCCCCTCCCCGCTCAGCTCGTTGTCGCCGTGTGGGGGCTTCGTGGGCGGCTGCTGGAGTGTGATGCTCCTTCGGACAGTCCTCTGTCCCTTTCTAGCCTTGTGCTCCTGCTGCCGTCCTCTCCAATTCTGCTGGGCACCTTTTCCTTTTCCTTCTGTTTCGTTTTTCTCCCCCCTCTTCTCCTATCTGCTGGCCGTTTCCTGCCGACCTTTTGCTCGTTCTGGTTCTTCCATGGACTTCTTCTATTTTGACGCCCGGGTGCTTGAGGAGGCATACTCATGCACCCGTAGAACTGCAGTACCCGACGTCGAGAGCGAGGGGAACCTTTTATTGTCAATCCCCACTTCGTCACTGAACCCGATCTCGACGGACTGTCGGTTTCTTAAGGTGGCGTTTGTGGGGCGTATACTCACGACGCACCCCTAAGAGGCCCCGACAAGATCGGCGATAGCTTCTTGTTGGGTGTCCTGCCTCTAATTGTGGCTCCATGGTGGGTGTGGGGGCACATTCGTGAGTGAATTCGTAATTTCGTCAAGATGATAACCCCTGTTTCGGCTGCTTCTGGCTTACCTTTTCAGGCTCGTGGGGTGGGCGACCAAGCCCCCGAGTCGGTCCGTATTGGAAGACCGGGCTCTGTAGCCTCCGCTGCATTGGGCCCCGACCTTGCTCCTCCTTTGGCCTCTCTGACTCCTTCCCCTGGCTCCCCTCCCTCCTCTGTGGTTGGGTCGAGCCCCAAGCCCCCAGTGGTGACTACCTCGTCCCCTGGCGCGGCTCCTTCTCTAGTTGTAACTACTGCGCCTTTTAACCCCTCTCTCTCTGGGGGTTCTCACCGCCGTCTTCGTCACGGCCGCCCTCTCTCGATTCCTTCCAGTTCTGCTACCTATCAAGCCTTGTTTGGTCCCGCTTCGTGGGCCAAATATTTTGATCTCCTCCCTCTTGATTCTGCGCCTCCTGACGATTTCTCCCTTCATCGACATCTCATTGATTCCGTGGATGCCTCCATTACTTTTAACCCCACTCGTCTCGGTACGCGTGTCGTTGCTGCTCCTTCTCAGGATGCTGCTTCCCGCTTGGCTGCCTTATCCTGCCTTGGCGAGACCCCCGTTCGGGTCTCGAAGAACGCTCAATTGAATGCCAGTGTTGGCTCTATTTTGCTCCCGCCCCATGTTGCAACCGGTGTTCGGGACCTGCGCGACTGCCACGACGATATTCGCCATATCCTCGCTGCCCAGGGCCATTCTATTCTCCAGGTGGACACGTTTACTCGTCCCCCTCGTGGTAGTCGCCGTCAACCCCTCCGGGTTGTGAAGATTACCTTTGATGGTAGGACCCTTCCACCCTCTGTCATTCTTGCTGGTGCCAGGTGCTCTGTCCAGGAGTACATTCCTTCTCCTCGGCTCTGCAACAAGTGCTGGAGGTTTGGGCATGGTGCCCTCCGCTGCTCCGGGACTGTATCTCTCTGTCCTTTGTGTGGTGGCGAATGTCACTCTAAGTCGGAGTGCACTTCTCCCCAGGCTCGTTGCCTCAACTGCGGTGAGGCCCATCCTACCTTCTCCCGTGCGTGTGTCCATTACAAGCTTGAGGCAGCCGTCCTCACCCTGAAGCACCGGGAGCGTTTATCTTTTCCTGAGGCGAGGCGCCAGGTTCGCCGGCTCCCGCCTTATGCTAATATCTCTTATGCTCGCGTGTTGCGCTCTTCCTCTCCACGTCCTTCCCGCCTTCCTCAGACTCACAACCGTTTCCGGGCCTTGGACCCTGATGCGCCCACTGCCCCCTCCTCCGTTCCTTTGGGTTCTCTCCCGAAGGATCCTCCTCCTGGTCCTCTGTCTGGGGTTCCCCTTCCTTCTACCCGGTCTGTCGTGTCTTCTGTGTCTTCTTCCTCGTCCCCCTCCGATCCTCCTTCCCATCCTCTTCCTCCATCTATTGGCTCTCCCCACCGCCTGTCGGTGCGGGCGGATGTCCATCGCTCTCCTAACGGTCGTCGTGTGTGCTCTCGTTCGGCTTCTCCTGTTGAGACACTGGAATCCGTTGCCCGGTACGTAGTTGCTGGGACACCGGTCTCTTTAAGTCAGAAGCGTAAGCCTGGCTCCTCTCCTTCCTCTTCCCCGGCGGGTAAGAAGGCTTCGCTTTCTTCCTCAGCTCCTCCTTCTGGCTCTGTTGCTCCTTCCCCTCCCGTTTCAGTGCTTGCGCCCCCTGTTCCTGCTATGGAGGTTTCTTTGGCCCCTGCTTCCCTTTCGGTTGCTGCTCTTGCTGGGGTGCGCTCCCCTCTTTCTACTCCCCCTCCTCCTGCTGCTGTCCTTGACGGCTCCTCTCCGTTGTCTCCTCCTCTTCCTCCTCCTCCTCCAGACCCTGCCCGCCCACCTCTGCTCTGTTCTCCCGTTTCCTTCCCTCCGTCTTTGCTCAGTTTACCCATGCCCCCTAACCCTGACTTTGCTGACCCTGATCCCGACCCTGATATTCTTTAACGTGCTCTGTTGCTCTTTCGCCTTTGTTTCTTCCTTGTTCTCTGTTTTTGTCCTTTCTCTTCTCGTCGTTGTCCATTCTTCAATGGAACGTTCGAGGTTATTACGCCAATTTCCTCGAACTCCAACTTCTGATTTCGCGGTTTTCGCCCCTTTGTGTCTGTCTCCAGGAGCCAATGCTTGGTGCTCGTCCTGGTCGTTTTCGTGGCTATTCCTTTCTCTCCCCCCCCCCCAGCCATTGCTGGGGCTTCTAATTCTTCTGCTCTTTTGATTCGGGCTGATGTTCCCTTTGTTCCTTTACTTTTTCCTTCGCCTCTCCATTGTTCTGCTGCTCGTATCTTTGTGGGGAAATGGTACACAGTTTGTTCCATTTATATCCCCCCGAGTGTCCCGCTCTCTCTTCCTGATTTGAAACACCTCCTGGACTCCTTGCCGGAGCCTGTGCTCCTGCTGGGTGACTTCAATTGTCGTCATTCTCTTTGGGGTGACGTTCTGACGAATACCCGGGGTCGCCTCCTTGAGCCGTTTCTCCTCTCTTCTTCCCTGTCTCTTCTGAATTCTGGTGAGCCCACTCATTTGGACTCTCGGACTCGCACCCTTTCTTGTCTTGATCTTTCTCTCTGCTCTTCTTCTCTTTACTTAGATTTCACGTGGCAGGTTCTTGATGACCTCCATGGAAGTGATCATTTCCCCATCCTTGTTTCCTTTTTCTCTTTTCGCCCTTCCCTCTCTTTCCCTAGGTGGCAGTTTGCTAAGGCAGACTGGACCCTATTTACCCTCAGTGCTGCTCTCCCTGACCTCTCCCTTCTGCCTCTCTCTCGCGCTCTCCTCCTTTTTCATGACACTGTCTTCAACGCTGCCCTCCGCTCTATTCCTCGCTCTTCCTCTCGGGGTCCACGGAAGTGCGTTCCCTGGTGGAATGCGGACTGTGCTCGGGCTGTCCGCTGTAAGCGTGCAGCCTGGAAGAGGCACCGCCGTAGGCAGACGTCCGATTCTTTTCTTTTCTTTCGGAAAGCGAGTGCGGTGGCCCGTAGGGCCATCCGTACGGCTAAACGTGAATGTTGGGCATCTTATGTCTCGACAATTACGTCCGAGACCCCTCTGGCCCAGATCTGGAAGCGTATCCGCAAGATAGCGGGTAAGTTCGTTCCCGATGTTTCACCGGTCCTTCACCTCCATGATACTCTTGTGGCGGACCCGTTGCAGGTCGCTTCCGAACTGGGTTCCCATTTTTCTTCTGTTAGCTCTGGTCTTCATCTTCCCCAATCTTTCCTTCTTCGTAAACCTGTCCTTGAGTCTCGTCCTTTAGATTTCTGCACTCATCTTCAGCTTCCCTATAATGATCCCTTCTCTCTCTCTGAACTTCGTTCTGCCCTGGCCCTCTGCGGTTCTACGGCGGCGGGCTCCGATGGTATTCATTATGAGATGCTTCGCCATCTCCCTCCGAGCACGTCTCAGTATTTACTGAGTCTGTATAATCGGATCTGGGAGTCGTCGTCAGTCCCTGCGGACTGGCTCGATGCCGTTGTCCTCCCTGTTCGCAAACCGGGGTCTCTGGGTACTTCCCCTAAGGACTTTCGCCCTATTGCTCTCACAAGTTGTGTCTGCAAACTCTTTGAACGTATGGTTAACGTTCGTCTGATGTGGTTCCTGGAACACCATCACCTCCTCTCCCCTTCTCAATTTGGTTTCCGCAAGTGCCGCAGCACGACAGATGTCCTGGTGAACTTGGAGGTCTATATTCGTACTGCTTTTGCTGCGAAGACCTCCGTTGTTGCCGTCCTTTTTGACCTAGAAAAGGCTTACGACACCACTTGGCGTTATCATATCCTATCTCAACTTCATTCTTTTGGCCTTCGTGGTCATCTCCCTCTCTTTCTCCGCAGCTTCCTCTCTCGTCGTTCCTTTCGGGTGCGCCTTGGTACCGCTCTCTCTCCCTCTTTTCAGCAATACGAAGGTGTGCCCCAGGGTAGTGTTCTGAGCACTACTCTTTTTCTTGTTGCCCTCAATGGTCTTCTTTCCTCTCTTCCTTCTGGTGTCTTCTCCGCTCTCTATGTCGATGATCTTACCCTTTGTTGTCAGGGTGATGATTCGCCTCTCCTTCAACGCCGGCTTCAACTTGCAATTGATGCCGTGTCGTCTTGGGCCACAGGTCATGGCTTCAAGTTCTCTACTTCTAAGACTTGTGCCATGACTTTTACGCGGAAACGGGTTGTTCTTCGTCCCTCTTTGTCGCTTTATGGTCATCCCCTTGAATACAAAGATTCCGCGAAGCTTTTGGGGTTATTCCTTGACACTCGTTTGTCTTGGTCTCCTCATATCTCTTACCTCCGTGTTGAGTGCTCTAAGGCCCTTACCCTCCTTCGGGTCTTGTCCCATACTTCTTGGGGGGGGGCAGATAGGCGCGCACTCCTTGCTTTACATTCCTCTCTCGTCCTGTCTAAGCTCGATTATGGTTGCCCTGCTTACTCGTCTGCTTCTCCTTCTACTCTTCGCCGTCTTGATGCTTTGCACCATACTGGGTTGCGCCTCAGTTCTGGTGCCTTTCGTTCGACTCCCATCCTTAGCTTGTATGTTGACACTGGCTTCCTGTCTCTCCAGGACCGCCGTGATCGCTACTGTCTTCGCTATCTTGCGCGGTCCTTGCAACATCCTTCCTCTCGCCTCTGTCGTGCTTTAACTTTTACCCCTCCTGCGGTTCCTGTTCCTCTTCACCACCTCCCTCTTTCTGTCCGGTTATCTCGCCTACAGGATTCTCTCTCCGTTCGTATTTCTGATGTTTCTCCTCGTGTTGTTTCTTCTTTGCCCCCGTGGAGGGTCCCTCTTCCGCGGTTTTGTACTTCCTTGACCCGTTTCACTAAAGCTTTTACCCCTCCTACGGTTCTAAAACGCCTTTTCCTCGAGCACTTTTCTTCTCACTCCCGCTCCGTTTCTGTCTTCACCGATGGGTCTAAGTCAGCGGACGGTGTTGGCTACTCTGTTGTTTTTCCTGATCGCACTTATATGTGTCGCTTGCCTCCGGAGACTAGCATCTTTACAGCAGAACTTTATGCTATTCTCTATGCTCTTCGTCTCCTGCTTTCTCGTTGTCAGTCTTCCTTTGTGGTTGTTGTTGACTCTCGTAGTGCCCTCATGGCTCTCGGGTCCTTTAATCCGGTTCATCCGGTAGTTGTCGAGATCCAGCATTGGCTGTTTCTCGTTCACAGTAAATTTAAGTCGGTTGAGTTTTGTTGGGTTCCCAGCCATATTGGTGTGTCTTTAAATGAGCGTGCGGATGCTGCCGCTAAGGAAGCTGTCCGCTCTTGTCCCATCTCTCGTAAAGGCATTCCGTATTCCGACTTTTACCCAGTTATCCATTCCTCAGTTCTTACCCGTTGGCAGGCTTCTTGGTTGTCTGTTACTGGTAACAAGCTACGTACTCTTAAATGTTGTGTTTCCTCGTGGCCGTCCTCCTTCCACCGTAACCGGCGGTGGGAAACAGCTCTGGCGAGGTTGCGTATTGGCCATACTCGCTTAACCCATGGTCACTTGATGGAGCGCCGCCCTGCTCCTTATTGTCCTAGTTGCATTGTCCCTCTTACGGTCGTGCATGTCCTTCTTGAATGTCCTGACTTCCAGGACGAGCGTGTGTCTTGCTTTCCGACCGCCCCTCGCGGTCACCTGTCCCTCGATAGAATTCTTGGTGACTCGGATACTTTTGATATCGTTCGCCTTATGCGTTTTTGTTCTCGTATTGGCATCCTTGGTGATATTTAGCGCCCTCTGATTATTTTGCGTCTTTGATGGTGCTACATAGCCTTCCCGGTTTGGTGCCTTCTTTTGATAATTACTTACTTATCCTCGTCATTAATAGAGTACCGGTATAGACATCCCTACATTTCCTTGTACTACCTAGATACATTTTAATTTTATTTCTCAAAGTCCTTACTAAAGTCTACGACTTAGGGGGCATATTACGGTAAAGTAAAAGTTGTTCAATTTGTTTATAAATTTATTTAGGAAATGGTTATAGAAAGGGCAGCAACTGGTCCAGGTTTCAGCATCATACCCTAAACAGAAAAGGAGAAAAAAAAATACACAACGTATTATGCAACGAATTTTCAACATTTTCAAATAATGTCAGGGAACACATGTGTCAACTAAAATCATTTCTATAAGACTCAGATATTACAATTAGCATATAATAAAGGATTGATGTTAGCAGTTTTATAAAAAAAAGTGTTTAGTGAAATAATATAATTATTCAAAGTTACCCTTCCAAAAATATGCAATATATGATGTTTATAAATTTTTTAAAATAAAAAATGGACTTTTGACTAAAATGTTTTCATCAGTTTGTAGAAGCACAAACTCTACATATAAGGTGAAATTTGCATGTAAATTGATTAATAAATGAAAGCTATGACGTACCTTGAAGTTGTAAATTATTTACCTGAGTAAAATAAGATCAAAGTTTGGCCACCTGTAGCTGAGCTTGACGTCTATCGATTTTGTTCATAATTAGCACCCTTGCAGATAGGCATCCGTTGAGCCAGGTGTGCAAGTTCCATGCAAATCCCCTGATAACAAACGAAAAAAAAAATTGAAAAAAATTGTAAAAATATATATATATATATATTTATATATATATATATATATATATATATATATATATATATATATATATATATATATATATATATATATATTATATATATATATATATATATATATATATATATATATATATATATATATATATATATATATATATATATATATATATATATATATATTATAACACTAAAACATACTAACCTATTGAAATTGGTCCGAATTGTGGGTCCTCAAGTTGGCACTGCATTGGGCACTAGTAGGCACTTGCATGATTGCTGGATCACCTTCCTCAGGAGCCTGTCTCGGCTTGTTGGAGGGAGGGAGGTCTAGAAAGGTGTGTGAGGAGGATCTAGGAGGGTTGAGGAAGGTTGAGGAGGTGTGTGAGGAAGGATGAGGTGGTGTGTGAGGAAGGTTGAGGAGGTGTCGGTGTGCCACCATCTCTCACTGGATATTACTCTTCTTCGCGCGGCTTTCTTTTACTGATAAAGACGGCGACCGAGTGCCAGCTTTGCTGCTCTTATCTTCTGGCACTATCTCTTTATAAGAGTTTGTGCAGTAGACGCAACAATGCGCTATTCCAGGAACGATAATGGAACGCGCGTCGACACAGTCAATACTCAATCGGACACACGAGGTGACTGGGGACTGGGACCTCCCTATGGACCCACCAGGGATGAGAAGGTTGCCAATGAGTGTATATTTACTCCTTATGCATACATCGATATTTACGACGTTATTACGAAAAATTTGACGTTTAGATCGTACGACGCAATACCTTTGGCGCGCCACAGGCGCGGGGCACCGGATTCTGAGCAATTACGCATGGAAATGTACCATAAATACGTCAATTTATATCGTAAAATAATTCTGATTGCACCAGAGTGTTGCCAGAACTACGTAGTATTTTCATAAATATTTCACAATATTACGATTTTTCACGAATTTTTCGTGTCAGAAGGCCCCTTAGTTATATTAATCAATTAACCTTGTATGTTACAGTAACTTACTTTGCAACTATATTATTACCCCTACAGGACAGTTACGAGTTGCCAGTTCTATACGAACCATTCACAAGCCTGTTATCATGCAATCTGTGTCAATCGAATAAACTTCACGTATTGGTTCACTTACAGGAGGACAGTCGCATTATTCTTTCATTTATTTACTTATCTCTGTACTTTAAACCATGTTTCGTTTAACCGCCTTCCATTCCAACCTGGAAGATGAAGTCAGTAACCTCATTCGTACTACCAAAGCTGAATTATTGACACTTGCCACAAAGTATCATATCTCACTCCCCCCCCCCCCCCCCCCCCCCGATGGAGACAACAAAACCGAACTCTATAATATGATATTAGATTATTTAGTTGATAATGATCTTATCACTCCAGAGCTGCAGGAACAACATCAAATTGCCGATAAGACTGCACTCGCTGTCATGAAGCTAAAGATCGAAATAGCCCGCATGGAAGCCGAGGCCAATGAGAAAACACGAGTTATGGCATTTAAAAAATGCTGACCTGCAACGTCAACGACAACAAAAAGAAGCTGCGCTCCAACAAGAACGAGACAGGGACCAACTGCAATTCATGGAACTAAGAGGAGAATTAGAACCTTAACGCGGACTTGAGAGAATTTAGCAACCCGTTCTCGCACTCTCTTACAGTCAATATTGACTTATTATATATGTG
This sequence comes from Procambarus clarkii, assembly GCF_040958095.1. Taxonomy (NCBI): domain Eukaryota; kingdom Metazoa; phylum Arthropoda; class Malacostraca; order Decapoda; family Cambaridae; genus Procambarus; species Procambarus clarkii. The sequence continues at coordinate 33,714,059 of NC_091158.1, forward strand.
CATATGTGACATACTAAACATACTAGTTTACCTTGAAAAGCTTCATAGAAAACACCGACCTTCCCTAACTTTCTTAGTATGTTAAGATAAGCATCTTATTGCTTCGTAATTACAATTATTACTTAACCTATACCTATAATAGGTTAAGTAATAATTGTAATTGCGAAGCAATAAGATGCTTATCTTAACATACTAAGAAGGTTAGGTAAGGTCAGTGTTTTCTATGAAGCATTTCAAGGTAAACTAGTATGTTTAGTATGTCACATATGCACGTATTTATTAAGTCAATATTGACTATACGAAAGTGCGAGAACGGGTTGAATTTAGCTACAAGAACAAGAAGCCGCCGTCGCTCTCTGTTTGGATTGAGAGAAAGCCTCTGCCGCTCTAGAGTTTTGACAACAGGAGCTTGAACTTGAAACTTTCCACACCACTCAGCACCAGGAAGCCGAAGCCAACCTCTCGGTACGTTTTAATGTGACTCAATGTATTAAAATGATGCCGCTTTTTTGTAGAGACAGAGGTAGATGCATTTCTTATCTCATTTGAGGCCTTTAGCTACTCAACTCAGCTGGCCTTGGAACCAATGGTCGGTACTCCTCCGCGCCCATCTTACAAATAGAACTACCTTGACCTTCGGTACTCTTATCTCACCGAGACTAATTAACAGGTGCTGAAGCAAGCAGTTTTAGATGCCTATCTCTTATCGATAGAAAGTTACAGACGTCATTTCATAGATTATGTTAAATCCAGTGCCACCACCTATGTAGAGTTTGTACAGAATAAGATCAGATATTTTATTAAGTGGATGGAGTCGGCCCAGGTCACCTTTTTCTGAGCTTATTAACCTAATCCTCATGGAAGAATCCCTGCGCTGTGTTTCAAACCCTATATGTCTTTACCTTGCAGATAAAGGAGACACCAACCTCATTAGGTGTGAGAAAGTTGGCTGATACCTATAGTTTAATTCACAGATCCTACGATTCATATTCCAGTAAACTATCTTGGTTCAGCCCTGCTAAAGTATTTCTTGCAGATGTTAACTACGAATTCTACTGTAGGTACTGTAAGGTATATGGATACAAGATAGAAAAGTGTACCAACCCTTATTGTAAAACTAGCAACGATTTACATAAGCCTAAACCTCAACATCCCAAGCCTTATAAGCCTGTTATGCATGCCATTGTTCCAGCTTCTGATCTTTTTCTATTCCACAATCACGTGTATCCAAGAACTGGCCCTGCCAACGGTCGAGATTCTGAGGGAAAGGTCAGAGTGAGCATCTTAAGGGACACCGCTGCTCTCCAAAGTATTCTTCTGAAGGCCACTGCACCCAATGTCACCTATACTGGAGAAGCCGTCCTCATCATCGACTTCACTGCAGCCACTCCATACCCACTGGCTGGAGTACATCTGGATTACATACCCACTGGCTGGAGTACATCTGGATTACATACCCACTGGCTGGAGTACATCTCTGATTGTGCCATAGGCACAATCAGAGAACACTGTATAAACATCAGAGGTCAGCGGTTGTTCAACGTCCTCCCAGCAAGCATAAGAAATATTGCCGGAACAACCGTTGACATCTTCAAGAGGAAACTAGATTTATTCCTCCAAGGAGTGCCGGACCAACCGGGCTGTGGTGGGTATGTGGGCCTGCGGGCCGCTCCAAGCAACAGCCTAGTGGACCAAACTCTCACAAGTCAAGCCTGGCCTCGGGCCGGGCTTGGGGAGTAGAAGAACTCCCAGAACCCCATCAACCAGGTATCAACCAGGTAACCAGGATTGTTCTTTTGTACGGGGAGAAGTCCAAGTCGCCATATGGGAGAAACTTTTCTCCATGCCAAGAATTCATCTTCTCCTGGGTAACGACTTGGCTGAGCAACAGGAACCTCATCATCTGTGTCAAACCCTAGGTATGTTACTGCTACAGAAGAAAACCCTTGTATGAAGCATGCCGCAGAAGAGGTACCCCTGACCGACGACATAGATGACATCTCCCAGCCTGTCCTAGTGACTATGCGTGCACAAGCCGCTCCACTACAGCAAATAGCTCCCGCTGTCCCTAAAGATCCACTGGGACTCCCACAGAATTTCAACCTTTTGGAGTTTTGTAAGATAAAGCAAGCTGACATTTCTTTAACTCCCTTATTCTTTCAGGCTCAAACTAAGACTGTTCTTCATCCCTGGTTGCTTTTTGAATGATATTCAAATTTTTTATCGCAGACACATTAAATTAAAGGCAGAGGATGATTGGGCTAATGTTGATCAGTTGGTATTTCCAACCTCATTACGTAAAGATACAATTGACTTGAACCATGGTCCGATGTCTCATTACGGCATCAACATAACTTACCATGCCTTATTACAGAGTTGTTATTGGCCAGGCATGGTACGAGACGTGAGGACCTTCGTGAACACATGTCATCCATGTCAAATGGCAGGTAAGCCCAATGCTCCTATTTCCAAGGCACCATTGAGTCCTATCTCTGTGCCTTCAGAGCCATTCTCGAGACTCATAACAGACTGCGTCGGGCCTTTACCACGAACCAGTTTCGGCAACCTCTACTTCATTACTATAATGTGTTCTACCACCAGGTTCCCTATAGCAGTTCCAATCAAGAACATTACAGCTGCTGCAGTTGTTTAGCACCTCTTGACGATCTTAACTCAGTACGGATTTCCCAAAGAGATTTAGAGCGATTGTGGCATAAACTTCACTAGTGAGTTATTTAAGAACACCCAAAAGGAGTTCAACATCACTTAAGTATTAACTAGCCTCTATCATTCTGCTTCGCAGGGATCCCTAGAACATAGTCATCATACTCTAAAGTCACTTTTAATAAAATTTTGCATTAGTACAAGAATCCCTCAATCAAACTCCTAATGAACCCCTTTGAGTATGCAGGCGATGAGTCACAATAACGTGGCTGAAGTATGTTGACCAGACCACACACTAGAAGTTGAAGGGACGACGACGTTTCGGTCCGTCCTGGACCATTCTCAAGTCGATTGTGATGAGGAGGTAGGGACAGGCAATAAATAGGCAAGAGAGAGCTGAGGAGGAAAGTCAGGTGTAGGGGATAGTAGTAATAATGAGAACTTCAGAAGGCCTATTGGCCCATATGTGGGAACCGACCTGTGAGATTTATATTTATTTAATTTATATGAATTTATATTTACGTTAATTTATATACTTCGATAGCAATTTGTATAATGATAAGTGGACTGTATTTCTGCAATAATCTCATAATCTCACAAATCGATCATCTACACATTAGGGGGGTTTATATTATTTATATATATGCAGCCAATCAAACTACAGTATTAACTACATACATTGAAAAGGTTCCTTATCTTATAGTACAGCAGGCCTTAGTCCAAACAGATATAACTAGGATGTAGACACCAAATTATCCTCTCTGAGGTAGCTTCCATCACCCAGTAACTGTTGCACAAAGTCTTGCTTCCTCGTCTTGACCTGTTAAAAGGGCGCTAACTGTAAAGCCAGGTTCCTATATATGACAGGCTATATCAGAGAAAACACTATACAGTACATGGAACAATGAAGACCTGGCTTAATTACCTTTAGTTTGAGGCGATTTCGTGATCTAACATGTTCACCCTACCCATTGACATTAATGGTCACTAATGATAGATAAACGGGTTTCGGAAAGAACACTTAACTTGATTTGATGACAGCATGTTGGAGATGGTACACCTTTGGTTTCCATAACACTACGTCCAAGTAAAATTAACAGGAGCCGAATTTGCTCCCGTGTGTGCCTCTGGTCTAGTATCAACAATGGCTGCCCCCTTTCCTCACCCTGATGCCTGGCTTACATTGTCCACATGACAGAAAGTGATAGAAGGGTCACATTTACTCTACTTTAATATTGATAATTAAGTTAATTTATATGAGATGTTTTATGATGGTAAAGTCCAAAGACTAATGTATTTATGAATAATTCCCACCATAATAGGTGGTGAATTATAATAGTATGTGGTGATAATATCCCGTTTTCTATAGACGGTAATTCCAATACAAGTTACGTTTTCTATGGGTAACTTGTTGGTAATACAGCAGCAATTATTATCTGTCTGTATGATATATTAAATGGTGTCGGATTTTCCGAGACCATACCAGGCAGGTCCTATTATAACCACCGAAGGAGATAGTAATAGGAATAAGAAGAGGATAGCAAGGGAGCATAGGAGAAGACAATGAACAGAAAAAGGGAGAAGAGAGAAAGAAAAGGAAAGAGAATGAAAAATAAATGGAAGGGGGAAAGCTTATGCTAAGTCACGTTTGTTAGAAAGATTAGAGCATTTGAGTATATACTGTGAAAGGGAAGAGTCCACAGCAACAAAGCCAGGACTCAAGTTCATGTTGGGTACATTGTGTATAAGAGCCGATTCTACAAGACGGCGTCTGTGTAGAGTAGAGGCAGGACAGATTATTTTGGAGGAAGACCAATCAATGGGATGATTAGAATCCCTCACATGGCAGAAGAGAGCATTGTTAGTGTCTGCAGACTTAACACTTCTCTTGTGTTCTTTAAGTCTGTCATTCAGTGTATGGCCAGTTTCGCCAAAGTATTGGAGAGGACAAGATGAACAGGAAATAGAGTAGACACCAGCAGCATTAGAAGCAGGAGGAGCAGTGTGAACTAGATTGCTACGAAGTGTATTAGTTTGTCGAAAGGCGAGTTTAATGTCAAGAGGACGAAAGGTATTGGAGTATCTCCTTATGAGATGTTCTACGATCGTAAGTGCCGTAACCCTCTTAAAGCATTTAAAGATTCCTTAACCTCTTAACACCTTCAATGAATCACTTAATGTGTCTGTTCTTAAAACCTTGAGACAACCTTGAAAGAGTACATCAATTTGCCAGTGCTAACTTATCAACATCTCAGCATAAAATGAAAGCACATTTTGCTAAGAAAATCTAACGCAAGTAAATTCACTGTAGGAGATTTCGTTTTGACTTACTTTCCTATCTCAAGCTCTACTTTCCATAGTAAATTTTCAGGTCCATACAGTATCAAAGAATGCCGGAACAACCATAACTACATTGTAGAGACTCCAGATCGGCGGCGTAAGACATAACTTTGCCACATCAACCTTCTCAAGCCAAGGTAATCCTCCAACTGTATTGATGTCCGTACACGCATTCACGGATACATATACCCACAGTGATACCTACCCTGCTTCTCCTCCTGACTGCAGTGAATTCAATCTAGTGATCTCCAACTCTGAAATTATGAACGATCCTCCTAAATATTTATAGGATTCCAATAACAGTGCTTCGCTCTTCCAACTATTCTCTACTCATAGGAACTTGTTCCAAAGCACTCTGCAGGAATGTACTGTAGTGCGCCATGACTTCAAGCTACTTCCCAAATCAATGACAATCCATCAACCACACTACCGCATCTGACAGAAGAGAGAAGCAATGTTTGCAGAGGTACAGTATCTCCTCAATAATGGGCTGACCACACCTTTTGAGTCCCCTTGGGCCTCACCCTTTATAATGGTCTCCAAGCCACACAGCAAGGTAAGCCTGTGCACCTATTATCGTAAATTGAATAGTCACTGTAAAGGATTCCAATCCCTTGCCTTACATCGACGATATTCTTGATGCCATCGGTAACGCCAAATTTCTCTCACAAAAGGAACCTCTTTAAGTGCTTTTATCAGATTAGTCTTACAGAGCGTGCTAATGACAACCCTGCTCTCACCACCCCTTTTTGGCCTCTTTAGATATGATCGACTGCCTATTGGATTCTGCAATGCCCCAGCTACCTTCCAGTAAGCTGTCAAGTTCATGATTCAAGACCTTGACAATACCTACTATTATTATGTTTGTGTTTATTAGTAGTAGTAAAAAGTTTAATTGTTAATGCTTATTGTTTTCCCTGCAAGTATTCACACCACAAAGGACGTAAGCAGTTTTAATTAAATTTTAAAGTTTTACCTTTACTTTGTTTAATGCGCATGAGACACACAACACCTGTCGGGGTAGTAGCTGCACTGTCTCCAACATGTCACAAGTGTGTTTAATTGCTCACTGAAAACAAAATCATTTAGATTCCTCAGGGTTTCACACTTTTCTTTGTTGGTATGTGTAAAAATTCAATCTTCCTTTTTGCAGGTGATCAATACTGGATGCAGTTTTTGTTCTAGATATTGCATAGGAGAAAAGATATTTCGGATTTATCTCTATTTCTCTGATGGCCTTTTGCTCTCTTTACATCTCTTGGATTTTATGATTCTCGTAAAAAGTTTCTATCGTTTTAGTTTAAAACATTTAAATCGGAAAGTTTAAATCGTTTAAATCGGTAAGTTTAAATCGTTTATATCAACAGTTTAAATCGTTTCTTTTTCTCTTCATAGCCTTCTTTGTCGTTCTTGAAATATGGTGGGGTGTCCAAGTTGTTCTGTGATTCGTTTTTTTCGTCTATAGAAGGAATGTCGTTCTCGTTCCAATCTGCATATCTTCCTCTTTTTTTCTTAGAGATATACGGCTTAAGCATATTTACAGTGCCACCGAGTTTATTTTCTCGAGGCACTGGTTTAGGTTAGCATTTTCTAGTTCTTTTTATCTGTGAGCTTATATTTGAGCTTAGATATGTGAGTTCGTGGTTTATTGGTTCCCAGTTAATTTGTTTATTATTAATATTAAATTTTCTAAATTCTTCTCCTACCCCCTCTAGAATTTGGGTGCGCAAGTCTGCTGCCCATGCTTGTCTGAATTTCAATTAAATTGTTACCCGAGTTGCAGGTATTTGTAACCATAATGTTCCTGATCAATTCATCGTTATTTGTAAAAATAAGGTCTAGTGTGTTATCTTTATTAGTTGGGACTACTATTTGCTGGTTTAGTGCACATCTGTCACACATCCATAGTAGGTAATTTGTATGTGACTGTTCGTTTAGACTATTTCCCGGAATTCTCTTGGATATAACTGAATTTGCCACATTCTTCTATTTTAGTTGATGTAGGTTGAAGTCGCCAAGAAAGATAATGTTTGAGGCAGGATTTATGAGGTTTTCTAGACAGAGTTCTATTTAAATTACTTGATCTTTAAGCAGCTAAGAATTAGCCTCCGGTGACTTGTATAAAAGGACAATAACCACATTTAGGATCACTATTTTGATTATCAACAATTCCACCATACCTTTTGTGGTGTTCAGCACTGTGCAGCTGAGTATCTTTGATGTACTGGCTGAAACCACTTTGTTGCCTGCATTTCCTGTCACACCTGAAAAGATTATTTCCAGTTTCCATATTTCACTAACACAGAGATAGTGAATTCTATTTTAGTGAAAAGTGTCAGTTTCCGTTAGGGCTGCAGAAACTGCGTTTGCTTCATTGAGGACACTAGTAATAACGTGAACTTTGTTTGATTTGCATGTTTTTACACCCTGAATGTTGGCAAATATAGATTATGTGATCGTGTTCGTGGAAGTGCTGGATGTTTTACTTTATGTTGGTATCTGGAGTTCTGGAAAGGGGGACCACCGTGCGTGTGTCCTCTCTAGCATTTGACCGAGCTGGTGGTAGAGTCTAGGGGAGTGTAACGTAATGCCTCTATTGAGTGTGATGTTTTAGTTGTTTGTAGGTGAATTGATATTTTTCGAATAATAGGGGTCGCAAAACTTTTTGAGAGCAAGTGCCAAAATTGGCAAAAATCTTCAATAACATTACCTTGCATGCCCATGAGAATTTTGAGCTCAAGATAGTAATTATTATTATATTTGAATTTTAACATTTATTATGGAAAATAGAACATGCTTGAAAATATTCATAAATAAGTCTATGTAGGAAACTAATAACTCTTCTGAGTTATTTCAAACGTTACCGCATCAGGAACTATGTTATTAATATCAAGTAGTTCTCAAGAAATAAAAATAACGAATTAGCACTAATAATAAAAAAAATTGTTAAGGAAAAAACAGCCATCTTGAGATCAGTTTTTTTGTTTGCCTTGTTGTTTCTTTACATGTATATTTATTGTTTTATGTAAAGAAAACTACAATACCGAGCTAATGAAATAAATTAAAGCATTTAATAAAGTCCGTTAAATAAACATATATATATATATATATATATATATATATATATATATATATATATATATATATATATAAGCCTATTCTTGCATAAACCACAAGTGAAGATTAACAATCTTTGGACAACACCCACCAGTGGGACTCGAACCCAGAAAGCACAACTACCTTCCAGTAGCTGCCATAACTAGTACGCTTTAACCCACTACACCATCAGACCCTACAAAAGAAGTAGAGACTTCGAGATATATATACATCTCAAATATCTCCACTTCCCGAGGGCGCCAGATGAGTGTGAGGTTAGTCTGCGCTTTTCATCAAGCCACTGTCAATGTGAGAGAACTCGTGTCCAGCTATAAGCCTATACATGCATAAACCACAAGTGAAGATTAACAATCTTTGGACAACACCCACCAGTGGGACTCGAACCCAGAAAGCACAACTACCTTCCAGTAGCTGCCATAACTAGTACGCTTCAACCCACTACACAATCAGACCCTACAAAAGAAGTAGAGACTTCGAGATATATATACATCTCAAATATCTCCACTTCCCGAGGGCGCCAGATGAGTGTGAGGTTAGTCTGCGTTTTTCATCAAGCCACTGTCAATGTGAGAGAACTCGTGTCCAGCTATAAGCCTATACTTGCATAAACCACAAGTGAAGATTAACAATCTTTGGACAACACCCACCAGTGGGACTCGAACCCAGAAAGCACAACTACCTTCCAGTTGCTGCCATAACTAGTACGCTTTAACCCACTACACCATCAGACCCTACAAAAGAAGTAGAGACTTCGAGATATATATACATCTCAAATATCTCCACTTCCCATAAATATATATATATATATATATATATATATATATATATATATATATATATATATATATATATATATATATATATATATATATATATATATATATATATATATTTATGCTTTTTAAGATGATAATTGAAGAATAATATAACATTTAAATATGAAGAGATATAAAAATGAAGACAGTCTTTTTAAAAAATTACATGTTAATACAAACGAGTTGTGTGAGGGGCATTGAAGAGTGTTTTCTTGAAAGAAATCTGCAGCTGGCAACTGGGAGGCCGCGGGTGACTGAGATTAACCCACCCAGTAAACTAGTACCTTTGAGCTGGAGATTGTTCAGGAATAATGTTTTGCCTTACAGCAAAACTGTGTGAAGGAAAAAGGAACTTAATCACATAACCTGTGCAGGGAATATTGTTAATAGTCATTATGGGGAGGGGGGGGGGGGAGGATATTGAAGGGTAAAGCATTCAAGGGTGGGTGACGCGACAGGGATGGACGCCATTTTAACCTGACGCAGAGCAGCAGCTGTCTGATCGGTCCCTTGCTTTCCTGAGGGTTTTCTCCTGCCATACTTTAAGATAATACACTGGGTTGTATCTACAAGGTTGCAAGACTTATTTTAGATTCAGCTACTTTTAGCAAAACGTTCCAAGCGCACGGACTATGGTGAGTCCTACAGTGACCTTACCTGGCACAGGAGCGGGGCTGTAACTAAATGTCCAGGTATCATATATATATATATATATATATATATATATATATATATATATATATATATATATATATATATATATATATATATATATACATATGTCGTACCTAGTAGGCAGAACGCACTTCTGAGCCTACTATGCAAGGCCCGATTTGCCTAATAAGCCAAGTTTTCATTATTTTTTTTTTTATTTTTACATGCAAAGCATGCAAATTAAATACAATAAAAACAAATACAATACACATAACAAAGGAAAACAATAGACCACCGGCCAGAAGGGCCGACAGCAGAGCACAACAAAGCACACACACGAGAAAAGCATAGAAAATGACAGCATATATCAAAGCACAAAACATAATACAATGACAAACAAGCAAACACAGTAACATGACAAAACAAAACCTCCAGAAAAACAAACCATACAACAAGAGGCATAACAGGAAACATAACAGGACAAACACAATACAGTCCAAACAAAACATAAAGGACAAACACGTACAACAGGTAAAGTAATACAAAAACACCAGGTCAAACGCACAGCACAAACAATACAGGAACAAAAAACACACACCAAACCACCCGCCCCGTAAACAAAGGGCTAGGCCAAAATAAACAATAAAAAAATTTCAATCAAAAATTAACAATAAAAATAAAGAAGCAAAACACGCACACCTGAAAACAAAATAGTCACAAACACAACAACAAACATGCACTGGCCTGAAGGACCGAGAATAAAACAACAAAGTATATCATGAAACAAAACCAGACACTTCAACACAAAACAAAACAATACAACTTTATACAAAATTTTTCAAAGACACTAAACACCGGCCTGAAGGACCTACAACATAAACAACCATGAACAGAAACATAATGAAACAAAAAAAGAAACAATACCGGAAATATAAGAAATACAACAAAGCACCGGCCTGAAGGGCGCACAATAAGTACAACACATTGCAAAACAAACCACAGGTCCAAGCACACACCAAGCATACAGACTACTCAAATGTCTCATATTTATCCGGCTACTCTGCCGCCGGGAAGCGAATACAATACGCCTCCCAAAGTAACATGACGTTCTCCGAAATAGGTTCAGTACGAACTGTACGAGGATCAGGCATGGACTCCGGCACACCCACAATAAAACACTGAGCCCGTCGAATCCAGATGGTAGAAGGGCACCACGGAACCGGACGCACGCGGTCATCAACGTCAAACCTCAAAGAGGCTCCTTTCCACGAGGCCGGGCAATGGGCATCGCACTCGGAGCCTCCTTGGCTGTCTCACAGGGTCCCGCGTCAACCACCGAACGTTGTACCTGCTGGGACCCCCACGCTTGGCATCCTTCTTCAGCACCAGCTTGATGCCTTGGCTCACACCAGAACCCACACCACCCACGTCTGTAGGAGCAACCACCTCCCACTGCATAGAACCTTCTGCAGGAGAAAGAATAGGAGGTAAAGCAGACGCACACCCATCGTCAACAGCAGACACATGTACATCCGCCACCACCAGCGACGTAGAGCGCGAAGCACCCGGAATCGCCACATCATCTCCCGAAGCGCCACCTGCGTCGTAATCCTCCGCATCAGCCCAAGCAGTAGAAGAACGCCTGGAACGCTTGGGCACTGGCCGCACATCCTCACAGCCGGAGGCGGACCCAGAACCACGGGCCTCACGAACCGGGCGAACCAACGCCCGACGCAGTACGGCAGCAGCCTCAACCACATGGGGAACCGGGCCGCACACAACAGGATGCTCCGCAGCCCCCCTAACACCCAGCACAGCCGTAACACCTGGCGAGGGTGCAGGACCAGGCACAGCAGCAGGATTCGAGGAAGACACAGACGACCCACAGAGACCAGCCAGAAGACCCTCGGGAGCAACTGGCACAGCGAAGTGACCAGCGACAGGAGCCACCGGAACACTCGGAGGAGGGACAACAACCACCGGGGGCACGTCGGGTGACGCAGGTGGCGCCGCATCAGCAGCGAATGGGACCTGCCCCTCATCATCTCCGGAATCCACGTCCTGAGGGAGCGGCGGGAAATCCTCTTCCCGAAACAAGTTAACAGGTGCAGCAGGGGCCTCAGAGCACCCGGCAACCTGATGCCCTAACTGGTCACTAAGAAAACAAGTACGGGGCTGCCGGGCATAATACACCCGAACGTAGTAACCTAGCAGCCGGACAGAAGATGGTATATCTGACCGCAGGCGCATACCTAAGGTATGGACGTTCGTCTGCTTCCCAGCATACTTCCTCGAGGAAAGCTTGTTCACCCGCACACTGATGACAGCACCATACCTCCCGAAGAAGCGCCGGAGAAGGTCTTCAGGGAACTCCAGGGGCGCACCATGCACACTGACATATGTCAGGGCACCACTTCGATCCGAGATCGTAACGGAGCCGGCGCCATCCGGCAACTGCAATGAACGCCCTTCGTTCCGCCGGAGTAAGTCCCGATACTCCTCCTCCCACACGAACTTGACAATCCCCCGGTGGGCCGTAACAAGCTCAACTCCATATACAGCCTCCACCAGGACACGAAGCATGTCGCACATGACCAACTCAATGGCCGGATAACCAGCCTTGCACGAGAATTCCAGACCCACGGAATTCACCCGTGGATTCTGAGCAATTACGCATGGAAATGTACCATAAATACGTCATTTATATCGTAAAATAATTCTGATTGCACCAGAGTGTTGCCAGAACTACGTAGTATTTTCATAAATATTTCACAATATTACGATTTTTCACGAATTTTTCGTGTCAGAAGGCCCCTTAGTTATATTAATCAATTAACCTTGTATGTTACAGTAACTTACTTTGCAACTATATTATTACCCCTACAGGACAGTTACGAGTTGCCAGTTCTATACGAACCATTCACAAGCCTGTTATCATGCAATCTGTGTCAATCGAATAAACTTCACGTATTGGTTCACTTACAGGAGGACAGTCGCATTATTCTTTCATTTATTTACTTATCTCTGTACTTTAAACCATGTTTCGTTTAACCGCCTTCCATTCCAACCTGGAAGATGAAGTCAGTAACCTCATTCGTACTACCAAAGCTGAATTATTGACACTTGCCACAAAGTATCATATCTCACTCCCCCCCCCCCCCCCCCCCCCCGATGGAGACAACAAAACCGAACTCTATAATATGATATTAGATTATTTAGTTGATAATGATCTTATCACTCCAGAGCTGCAGGAACAACATCAATTGCCGATAAGACTGCACTCGCTGTCATGAAGCTAAGATCGAAATAGCCCGCATGGAAGCCGAGGCCAATGAGAAAACACGAGTTATGGCATTTAAAAAATGCTGACCTGCAACGTCAACGACAACAAAAAGAAGCTGCGCTCCAACAAGAACGAGACAGGGACCAACTGCAATTCATGGAACTAAGAGGAGAATTAGAACCTTAACGCGGACTTGAGAGAATTTAGCAACCCGTTCTCGCACTCTCTTACAGTCAATATTGACTTATTATATATGTGCATATGTGACATACTAAACATACTAGTTTACCTTGAAAAGCTTCATAGAAAACACCGACCTTCCCTAACTTTCTTAGTATGTTAAGATAAGCATCTTATTGCTTCGTAATTACAATTATTACTTAACCTATACCTATAATAGGTTAAGTAATAATTGTAATTGCGAAGCAATAAGATGCTTATCTTAACATACTAAGAAGGTTAGGTAAGGTCAGTGTTTTCTATGAAGCATTTCAAGGTAAACTAGTATGTTTAGTATGTCACATATGCACGTATTTATTAAGTCAATATTGACTATACGAAAGTGCGAGAACGGGTTGAATTTAGCTACAAGAACAAGAAGCCGCCGTCGCTCTCTGTTTGGATTGAGAGAAAGCCTCTGCCGCTCTAGAGTTTTGACAACAGGAGCTTGAACTTGAAACTTTCCACACCACTCAGCACCAGGAAGCCGAAGCCAACCTCTCGGTACGTTTTAATGTGACTCAATGTATTAAAATGATGCCGCTTTTTTGTAGAGACAGAGGTAGATGCATTTCTTATCTCATTTGAGGCCTTTAGCTACTCAACTCAGCTGGCCTTGGAACCAATGGTCGGTACTCCTCCGCGCCCATCTTACAAATAGAACTACCTTGACCTTCGGTACTCTTATCTCACCGAGACTAATTAACAGGTGCTGAAGCAAGCAGTTTTAGATGCCTATCTCTTATCGATAGAAAGTTACAGACGTCATTTCATAGATTATGTTAAATCCAGTGCCACCACCTATGTAGAGTTTGTACAGAATAAGATCAGATATTTTATTAAGTGGATGGAGTCGGCCCAGGTCACCTTTTTCTGAGCTTATTAACCTAATCCTCATGGAAGAATCCCTGCGCTGTGTTTCAAACCCTATATGTCTTTACCTTGCAGATAAAGGAGACACCAACCTCATTAGGTGTGAGAAAGTTGGCTGATACCTATAGTTTAATTCACAGATCCTACGATTCATATTCCAGTAAACTATCTTGGTTCAGCCCTGCTAAAGTATTTCTTGCAGATGTTAACTACGAATTCTACTGTAGGTACTGTAAGGTATATGGATACAAGATAGAAAAGTGTACCAACCCTTATTGTAAAACTAGCAACGATTTACATAAGCCTAAACCTCAACATCCCAAGCCTTATAAGCCTGTTATGCATGCCATTGTTCCAGCTTCTGATCTTTTTCTATTCCACAATCACGTGTATCCAAGAACTGGCCCTGCCAACGGTCGAGATTCTGAGGGAAAGGTCAGAGTGAGCATCTTAAGGGACACCGCTGCTCTCCAAAGTATTCTTCTGAAGGCCACTGCACCCAATGTCACCTATACTGGAGAAGCCGTCCTCATCATCGACTTCACTGCAGCCACTCCATACCCACTGGCTGGAGTACATCTGGATTACATACCCACTGGCTGGAGTACATCTGGATTACATACCCACTGGCTGGAGTACATCTCTGATTGTGCCATAGGCACAATCAGAGAACACTGTATAAACATCAGAGGTCAGCGGTTGTTCAACGTCCTCCCAGCAAGCATAAGAAATATTGCCGGAACAACCGTTGACATCTTCAAGAGGAAACTAGATTTATTCCTCCAAGGAGTGCCGGACCAACCGGGCTGTGGTGGGTATGTGGGCCTGCGGGCCGCTCCAAGCAACAGCCTAGTGGACCAAACTCTCACAAAGTCAAGCCTGGCCTCGGGCCGGGCTTGGGGAGTAGAAGAACTCCCAGAACCCCATCAACCAGGTATCAACCAGGTAACCAGGATTGTTCTTTTGTACGGGGAGAAAGTCCAAGTCGCCATATGGGAGAAACTTTTCTCCATGCCAAGAATTCATCTTCTCCTGGGTAACGACTTGGCTGAGCAACAGGAACCTCATCATCTGTGTCAAACCCTAGGTATGTTACTGCTACAGAAGAAAACCCTTGTATGAAGCATGCCGCAGAAGAGGTACCCCTGACCGACGACATAGATGACATCTCCCAGCCTGTCCTAGTGACTATGCGTGCACAAGCCGCTCCACTACAGCAAATAGCTCCCGCTGTCCCTAAAGATCCACTGGGACTCCCACAGAATTTCAACCTTTTGGAGTTTTGTAAGATAAAGCAAGCTGACATTTCTTTAACTCCCTTATTCTTTCAGGCTCAAACTAAGACTGTTCTTCATCCCTGGTTGCTTTTTGAATGATATTCAAATTTTTTATCGCAGACACATTAAATTAAAGGCAGAGGATGATTGGGCTAATGTTGATCAGTTGGTATTTCCAACCTCATTACGTAAAGATACAATTGACTTGAACCATGGTCCGATGTCTCATTACGGCATCAACATAACTTACCATGCCTTATTACAGAGTTGTTATTGGCCAGGCATGGTACGAGACGTGAGGACCTTCGTGAACACATGTCATCCATGTCAAATGGCAGGTAAGCCCAATGCTCCTATTTCCAAGGCACCATTGAGTCCTATCTCTGTGCCTTCAGAGCCATTCTCGAGACTCATAACAGACTGCGTCGGGCCTTTACCACGAACCAGTTTCGGCAACCTCTACTTCATTACTATAATGTGTTCTACCACCAGGTTCCCTATAGCAGTTCCAATCAAGAACATTACAGCTGCTGCAGTTGTTTAGCACCTCTTGACGATCTTAACTCAGTACGGATTTCCCAAAGAGATTTAGAGCGATTGTGGCATAAACTTCACTAGTGAGTTATTTAAGAACACCCAAAAGGAGTTCAACATCACTTAAGTATTAACTAGCCTCTATCATTCTGCTTCGCAGGGATCCCTAGAACATAGTCATCATACTCTAAAGTCACTTTTAATAAAATTTTGCATTAGTACAAGAATCCCTCAATCAAACTCCTAATGAACCCCTTTGAGTATGCAGGCGATGAGTCACAATAACGTGGCTGAAGTATGTTGACCAGACCACACACTAGAAGTTGAAGGGACGACGACGTTTCGGTCCGTCCTGGACCATTCTCAAGTCGATTGTGATGAGGAGGTAGGGACAGGCAATAAATAGGCAAGAGAGAGCTGAGGAGGAAAGTCAGGTGTAGGGGATAGTAGTAATAATGAGAACTTCAGAAGGCCTATTGGCCCATATGTGGGAACCGACCTGTGAGATTTATATTTATTTAATTTATATGAATTTATATTTACGTTAATTTATATACTTCGATAGCAATTTGTATAATGATAAGTGGACTGTATTTCTGCAATAATCTCATAATCTCACAAATCGATCATCTACACATTAGGGGGGTTTATATTATTTATATATATGCAGCCAATCAAACTACAGTATTAACTACATACATTGAAAGGTTCCTTATCTTATAGTACAGCAGGCCTTAGTCCAAACAGATATAACTAGGATGTAGACACCAAATTATCCTCTCTGAGGTAGCTTCCATCACCCAGTAACTGTTGCACAAAGTCTTGCTTCCTCGTCTTGACCTGTTAAAAGGGCGCTAACTGTAAAGCCAGGTTCCTATATATGACAGGCTATATCAGAGAAAACACTATACAGTACATGGAACAATGAAGACCTGGCTTAATTACCTTTAGTTTGAGGCGATTTCGTGATCTAACATGTTCACCCTACCCATTGACATTAATGGTCACTAATGATAGATAAACGGGTTTCGGAAAGAACACTTAACTTGATTTGATGACAGCATGTTGGAGATGGTACACCTTTGGTTTCCATAACACTACGTCCAAGTAAAATTAACAGGAGCCGAATTTGCTCCCGTGTGTGCCTCTGGTCTAGTATCAACAATGGCTGCCCCCTTTCCTCACCCTGATGCCTGGCTTACATTGTCCACATGACAGAAAGTGATAGAAGGGTCACATTACTCTACTTTAATATTGATAATTAAGTTAATTTATATGAGATGTTTTATGATGGTAAAGTCCAAAGACTAATGTATTTAAGAATAATTCCCACCATAATAGGTGGTGAATTATAATAGTATGTGGTGATAATATCCCGTTTTCTATAGACGGTAATTCCAATACAAGTTACGTTTTCTATGGGTAACTTGTTGGTAATACAGCAGCAATTATTATCTGTCTGTATGATATATTAAATGGTGTCGGATTTTCCGAGACCATACCAGGCAGGTCCTATTATAACCACCGAAGGAGATAGTAATAGGAATAAGAAGAGGATAGCAAGGGAGCATAGGAGAAGACAATGAACAGAAAAAGGGAGAAGAGAGAAAGAAAAGGAAAGAGAATGAAAAATAAATGGAAGGGGGAAAGCTTATGCTAAGTCACGTTTGTTAGAAAGATTAGAGCATTTGAGTATATACTGTGAAAGGGAAGAGTCCACAGCAACAAAGCCAGGACTCAAGTTCATGTTGGGTACATTGTGTATAAGAGCCGATTCTACAAGACGGCGTCTGTGTAGAGTAGAGGCAGGACAGATTATTTTGGAGGAAGACCAATCAATGGGATGATTAGAATCCCTCACATGGCAGAAGAGAGCATTGTTAGTGTCTGCAGACTTAACACTTCTCTTGTGTTCTTTAAGTCTGTCATTCAGTGTATGGCCAGTTTCGCCAAAGTATTGGAGAGGACAAGATGAACAGGAAATAGAGTAGACACCAGCAGCATTAGAAGCAGGAGGAGCAGTGTGAACTAGATTGCTACGAAGTGTATTAGTTTGTCGAAAGGCGAGTTTAATGTCAAGAGGACGAAAGGTATTGAGTATCTCCTTATGAGATGTTCTACGATCGTAAGTGCCGTAACCCTCTTAAGCATTTAAAGATTCCTTAAACCTCTTAACACCTTCAATGAATCACTTAATGTGTCTGTTCTTAAAACCTTGAGACAACCTTGAAAGAGTACATCAATTTGCCAGTGCTAACTTATCAACATCTCAGCATAAAATGAAAGCACATTTTGCTAAGAAAATCTAACGCAAGTAAATTCACTGTAGGAGATTTCGTTTTGACTTACTTTCCTATCTCAAGCTCTACTTTCCATAGTAAATTTTCAGGTCCATACAGTATCAAAGAATGCCGGAACAACCATAACTACATTGTAGAGACTCCAGATCGGCGGCGTAAGACATAACTTTGCCACATCAACCTTCTCAAGCCAAGGTAATCCTCCAACTGTATTGATGTCCGTACACGCATTCACGGATACATATACCCACAGTGATACCTACCCTGCTTCTCCTCCTGACTGCAGTGAATTCAATCTAGTGATCTCCAACTCTGAAATTATGAACGATCCTCCTAAATATTTATAGGATTCCAATAACAGTGCTTCGCTCTTCCAACTATTCTCTACTCATAGGAACTTGTTCCAAAGCACTCTGCAGGAATGTACTGTAGTGCGCCATGACTTCAAGCTACTTCCCAAATCAATGACAATCCATCAACCACACTACCGCATCTGACAGAAGAGAGAAGCAATGTTTGCAGAGGTACAGTATCTCCTCAATAATGGGCTGACCACACCTTTTGAGTCCCCTTGGGCCTCACCCTTTATAATGGTCTCCAAGCCACACAGCAAGGTAAGCCTGTGCACCTATTATCGTAAATTGAATAGTCACTGTAAAGGATTCCAATCCCTTGCCTTACATCGACGATATTCTTGATGCCATCGGTAACCGCCAAATTTCTCTCACAAAAGGAACCTCTTTAAGTGCTTTTATCAGATTAGTCTTACAGAGCGTGCTAATGACAACCCTGCTCTCACCACCCCTTTTTGGCCTCTTTAGATATGATCGACTGCCTATTGGATTCTGCAATGCCCCAGCTACCTTCCAGTAAGCTGTCAAGTTCATGATTCAAGACCTTGACAATACCTACTATTATTATGTTTGTGTTTATTAGTAGTAGTAAAAAGTTTAATTGTTAATGCTTATTGTTTTCCCTGCAAGTATTCACACCACAAAGGACGTAAGCAGTTTTAATTAAATTTTAAAGTTTTACCTTTACTTTGTTTAATGCGCATGAGACACACAACACCTGTCGGGGTAGTAGCTGCACTGTCTCCAACATGTCACAAGTGTGTTTAATTGCTCACTGAAAACAAAATCATTTAGATTCCTCAGGGTTTCACACTTTTCTTTGTTGGTATGTGTAAAAATTCAATCTTCCTTTTTGCAGGTGATCAATACTGGATGCAGTTTTTGTTCTAGATATTGCATAGGAGAAAAGATATTTCGGATTTATCTCTATTTCTCTGATGGCCTTTTGCTCTCTTTACATCTCTTGGATTTTATGATTCTCGTAAAAAGTTTCTATCGTTTTAGTTTAAAACATTTAAATCGGAAAGTTTAAATCGTTTAAATCGGTAAGTTTAAATCGTTTATATCAACAGTTTAAATCGTTTCTTTTTCTCTTCATAGCCTTCTTTGTCGTTCTTGAAATATGGTGGGGTGTCCAAGTTGTTCTGTGATTCGTTTTTTTCGTCTATAGAAGGAATGTCGTTCTCGTTCCAATCTGCATATCTTCCTCTTTTTTTCTTAGAGATATACGGCTTAAGCATATTTACAGTGCCACCGAGTTTATTTTCTCGAGGCACTGGTTTAGGTTAGCATTTTCTAGTTCTTTTTATCTGTGAGCATTATATTTGAGCTTAGATATGTGAGTTCGTGGTTTATTGGTTCCAGTTAATTTGTTTATTATTAATATTAAATTTTCTAAATTCTTCTCCTACCCCCTCTAGAATTTGGGTGCGCAAGTCTGCTGCCCATGCTTGTCTGAATTTCAATAAATTGTTACCCGAGTTGCAGGTATTTGTAACCATAATGTTCCTGATCAATTCATCGTTATTTGTAAAAATAAGGTCTAGTGTGTTATCTTTATTAGTTGGGACTACTATTTGCTGGTTTAGTGCACATCTGTCACACATCCATAGTAGGTAATTTGTATGTGACTGTTCGTTTAGACTATTTCCCGGAATTCTCTTGGATATAACTGAATTTGCCACATTCTTCTATTTTAGTTGATGTAGGTTGAAGTCGCCAAGAAAGATAATGTTTGAGGCAGGATTTATGAGGTTTTCTAGACAGAGTTCTATTTAAATTACTTGATCTTTAAGCAGCTAAGAATTAGCCTCCGGTGACTTGTATAAAAGGACAATAACCACATTTAGGATCACTATTTTGATTATCAACAATTCCACCATACCTTTTGTGGTGTTCAGCACTGTGCAGCTGAGTATCTTTGATGTACTGGCTGAAACCACTTTGTTGCCTGCATTTCCTGTCACACCTGAAAAGATTATTTCCAGTTTCCATATTTCACTAACACAGAGATAGTGAATTCTATTTTAGTGAAAAGTGTCAGTTTCCGTTAGGGCTGCAGAAACTGCGTTTGCTTCATTGAGGACACTAGTAATAACGTGAACTTTGTTTGATTTGCATGTTTTTACACCCTGAATGTTGGCAAATATAGATTATGTGATCGTGTTTCGTGGAAGTGCTGGATGTTTTACTTTATGTTGGTATCTGGAGTTCTGGAAAGGGGGACCACCGTGCGTGTGTCCTCTCTAGCATTTGACCGAGCTGGTGGTAGAGTCTAGGGGAGTGTAACGTAATGCCTCTATTGAGTGTGATGTTTTAGTTGTTTGTAGGTGAATTGATATTTTTCGAATAATAGGGGTCGCAAAACTTTTTGAGAGCAAGTGCCAAAATTGGCAAAAATCTTCAATAACATTACCTTGCATGCCCATGAGAATTTTGAGCTCAAGATAGTAATTATTATTATATTTGAATTTTAACATTTATTATGGAAAATAGAACATGCTTGAAAATATTCATAAATAAGTCTATGTAGGAAACTAATAACTCTTCTGAGTTATTTCAAACGTTACCGCATCAGGAACTATGTTATTAATATCAAGTAGTTCTCAAGAAATAAAAATAACGAATTAGCACTAATAATAAAAAAAATTGTTAAGGAAAAAACAGCCATCTTGAGATCAGTTTTTTTGTTTGCCTTGTTGTTTCTTTACATGTATATTTATTGTTTTATGTAAAGAAAACTACAATACCGAGCTAATGAAATAAATTAAAGCATTTAATAAAGTCCGTTAAATAAACATATATATATATATATATATATATATATATATATATATATATATATATATATATATATAAGCCTATTCTTGCATAAACCACAAGTGAAGATTAACAATCTTTGGACAACACCCACCAGTGGGACTCGAACCCAGAAAGCACAACTACCTTCCAGTAGCTGCCATAACTAGTACGCTTTAACCCACTACACCATCAGACCCTACAAAAGAAGTAGAGACTTCGAGATATATATACATCTCAAATATCTCCACTTCCCGAGGGCGCCAGATGAGTGTGAGGTTAGTCTGCGCTTTTCATCAAGCCACTGTCAATGTGAGAGAACTCGTGTCCAGCTATAAGCCTATACATGCATAAACCACAAGTGAAGATTAACAATCTTTGGACAACACCCACCAGTGGGACTCGAACCCAGAAAGCACAACTACCTTCCAGTAGCTGCCATAACTAGTACGCTTCAACCCACTACACAATCAGACCCTACAAAAGAAGTAGAGACTTCGAGATATATATACATCTCAAATATCTCCACTTCCCGAGGGCGCCAGATGAGTGTGAGGTTAGTCTGCGTTTTTCATCAAGCCACTGTCAATGTGAGAGAACTCGTGTCCAGCTATAAGCCTATACTTGCATAAACCACAAGTGAAGATTAACAATCTTTGGACAACACCCACCAGTGGGACTCGAACCCAGAAAGCACAACTACCTTCCAGTTGCTGCCATAACTAGTACGCTTTAACCCACTACACCATCAGACCCTACAAAAGAAGTAGAGACTTCGAGATATATATACATCTCAAATATCTCCACTTCCCATAAATATATATATATATATATATATATATATATATATATATATATATATATATATATATATATATATATATATATATATATATATATATATATATATATATATATTTATGCTTTTTAAGATGATAATTGAAGAATAATATAACATTTAAATATGAAGAGATATAAAAATGAAGACAGTCTTTTTAAAAAATTACATGTTAATACAAACGAGTTGTGTGAGGGGCATTGAAGAGTGTTTTCTTGAAAGAAATCTGCAGCTGGCAACTGGGAGGCCGCGGGTGACTGAGATTAACCCACCCAGTAAACTAGTACCTTTGAGCTGGAGATTGTTCAGGAATAATGTTTTGCCTTACAGCAAAACTGTGTGAAGGAAAAAGGAACTTAATCACATAACCTGTGCAGGGAATATTGTTAATAGTCATTATGGGGAGGGGGGGGGGGGGGAGGATATTGAAGGGTAAAGCATTCAAGGGTGGGTGACGCGACAGGGATGGACGCCATTTTAACCTGACGCAGAGCAGCAGCTGTCTGATCGGTCCTTGCTTTCCTGAGGGTTTTCTCCTGCCATACTTTAAGATAATACACTGGGTTGTATCTACAAGGTTGCAAGACTTATTTTAGATTCAGCTACTTTTAGCAAAACGTTCCAAGCGCACGGACTATGGTGAGTCCTACAGTGACCTTACCTGGCACAGGAGCGGGGCTGTAACTAAATGTCCAGGTATCATATATATATATATATATATATATATATATATATATATATATATATATATATATATATATATATATATATATATATATATACATATGTCGTACCTAGTAGGCAGAACGCACTTCTGAGCCTACTATGCAAGGCCCGATTTGCCTAATAAGCCAAGTTTTCATTATTTTTTTTTTATTTTTACATGCAAAGCATGCAAATTAAATACAATAAAAACAAATACAATACACATAACAAAGGAAAACAATAGACCACCGGCCAGAAGGGCCGACAGCAGAGCACAACAAAGCACACACACGAGAAAAGCATAGAAAATGACAGCATATATCAAAGCACAAAACATAATACAATGACAAACAAGCAAACACAGTAACATGACAAAACAAAACCTCCAGAAAAACAAACCATACAACAAGAGGCATAACAGGAAACATAACAGGACAAACACAATACAGTCCAAACAAAACATAAAGGACAAACACGTACAACAGGTAAAGTAATACAAAAACACCAGGTCAAACGCACAGCACAAACAATACAGGAACAAAAAACACACACCAAACCACCCGCCCCGTAAACAAAGGGCTAGGCCAAAATAAACAATAAAAAAATTTCAATCAAAAATTAACAATAAAAATAAAGAAGCAAAACACGCACACCTGAAAACAAAATAGTCACAAACACAACAACAAACATGCACTGGCCTGAAGGACCGAGAATAAAACAACAAAGTATATCATGAAACAAAACCAGACACTTCAACACAAAACAAAACAATACAACTTTATACAAAATTTTTCAAAGACACTAAACACCGGCCTGAAGGACCTACAACATAAACAACCATGAACAGAAACATAATGAAACAAAAAAAGAAACAATACCGGAAATATAAGAAATACAACAAAGCACCGGCCTGAAGGGCGCACAATAAGTACAACACATTGCAAAACAAACCACAGGTCCAAGCACACACCAAGCATACAGACTACTCAAATGTCTCATATTTATCCGGCTACTCTGCCGCCGGGAAGCGAATACAATACGCCTCCCAAAGTAACATGACGTTCTCCGAAATAGGTTCAGTACGAACTGTACGAGGATCAGGCATGGACTCCGGCACACCCACAATAAAACACTGAGCCCGTCGAATCCAGATGGTAGAAGGGCACCACGGAACCGGACGCACGCGGTCATCAACGTCAAACCTCAAAGAGGCTCCTTTCCACGAGGCCGGGCAATGGGCATCGCACTCGGAGCCTCCTTGGCTGTCTCACAGGGTCCCGCGTCAACCACCGAACGTTGTACCTGCTGGGACCCCCACGCTTGGCATCCTTCTTCAGCACCAGCTTGATGCCTTGGCTCACACCAGAACCCACACCACCCACGTCTGTAGGAGCAACCACCTCCCACTGCATAGAACCTTCTGCAGGAGAAAGAATAGGAGGTAAAGCAGACGCACACCCATCGTCAACAGCAGACACATGTACATCCGCCACCACCAGCGACGTAGAGCGCGAAGCACCCGGAATCGCCACATCATCTCCCGAAGCGCCACCTGCGTCGTAATCCTCCGCATCAGCCCAAGCAGTAGAAGAACGCCTGGAACGCTTGGGCACTGGCCGCACATCCTCACAGCCGGAGGCGGACCCAGAACCACGGGCCTCACGAACCGGGCGAACCAACGCCCGACGCAGTACGGCAGCAGCCTCAACCACATGGGGAACCGGGCCGCACACAACAGGATGCTCCGCAGCCCCCCTAACACCCAGCACAGCCGTAACACCTGGCGAGGGTGCAGGACCAGGCACAGCAGCAGGATTCGAGGAAGACACAGACGACCCACAGAGACCAGCCAGAAGACCCTCGGGAGCAACTGGCACAGCGAAGTGACCAGCGACAGGAGCCACCGGAACACTCGGAGGAGGGACAACAACCACCGGGGGCACGTCGGGTGACGCAGGTGGCGCCGCATCAGCAGCGAATGGGACCTGCCCCTCATCATCTCCGGAATCCACGTCCTGAGGGAGCGGCGGGAAATCCTCTTCCCGAAACAAGTTAACAGGTGCAGCAGGGGCCTCAGAGCACCCGGCAACCTGATGCCCTAACTGGTCACTAAGAAAACAAGTACGGGGCTGCCGGGCATAATACACCCGAACGTAGTAACCTAGCAGCCGGACAGAAGATGGTATATCTGACCGCAGGCGCATACCTAAGGTATGGACGTTCGTCTGCTTCCCAGCATACTTCCTCGAGGAAAGCTTGTTCACCCGCACACTGATGACAGCACCATACCTCCCGAAGAAGCGCCGGAGAAGGTCTTCAGGGAACTCCAGGGGCGCACCATGCACACTGACATATGTCAGGGCACCACTTCGATCCGAGATCGTAACGGAGCCGGCGCCATCCGGCAACTGCAATGAACGCCCTTCGTTCCGCCGGAGTAAGTCCCGATACTCCTCCTCCCACACGAACTTGACAATCCCCCGGTGGGCCGTAACAAGCTCAACTCCATATACAGCCTCCACCAGGACACGAAGCATGTCGCACATGACCAACTCAATGGCCGGATAACCAGCCTTGCACGAGAATTCCAGACCCACGGAATTCACCCGTGGATTCTGAGCAATTACGCATGGAAATGTACCATAAATACGTCAATTTATATCGTAAAATAATTCTGATTGCACCAGAGTGTTGCCAGAACTACGTAGTATTTTCATAAATATTTCACAATATTACGATTTTTCACGAATTTTTCGTGTCAGAAGGCCCCTTAGTTATATTAATCAATTAACCTTGTATGTTACAGTAACTTACTTTGCAACTATATTATTACCCCTACAGGACAGTTACGAGTTGCCAGTTCTATACGAACCATTCACAAGCCTGTTATCATGCAATCTGTGTCAATCGAATAAACTTCACGTATTGGTTCACTTACAGGAGGACAGTCGCATTATTCTTTCATTTATTTACTTATCTCTGTACTTTAAACCATGTTTCGTTTAACCGCCTTCCATTCCAACCTGGAAGATGAAGTCAGTAACCTCATTCGTACTACCAAAGCTGAATTATTGACACTTGCCACAAAGTATCATATCTCACTCCCCCCCCCCCCCCCCCCCCCCGATGGAGACAACAAAACCGAACTCTATAATATGATATTAGATTATTTAGTTGATAATGATCTTATCACTCCAGAGCTGCAGGAACAACATCAAATTGCCGATAAGACTGCACTCGCTGTCATGAAGCTAAAGATCGAAATAGCCCGCATGGAAGCCGAGGCCAATGAGAAAACACGAGTTATGGCATTTAAAAAATGCTGACCTGCAACGTCAACGACAACAAAAAGAAGCTGCGCTCCAACAAGAACGAGACAGGGACCAACTGCAATTCATGGAACTAAGAGGAGAATTAGAACCTTAACGCGGACTTGAGAGAATTTAGCAACCCGTTCTCGCACTCTCTTACAGTCAATATTGACTTATTATATATGTGCATATGTGACATACTAAACATACTAGTTTACCTTGAAAAGCTTCATAGAAAACACCGACCTTCCCTAACTTTCTTAGTATGTTAAGATAAGCATCTTATTGCTTCGTAATTACAATTATTACTTAACCTATACCTATAATAGGTTAAGTAATAATTGTAATTGCGAAGCAATAAGATGCTTATCTTAACATACTAAGAAGGTTAGGTAAGGTCAGTGTTTTCTATGAAGCATTTCAAGGTAAACTAGTATGTTTAGTATGTCACATATGCACGTATTTATTAAGTCAATATTGACTATACGAAAGTGCGAGAACGGGTTGAATTTAGCTACAAGAACAAGAAGCCGCCGTCGCTCTCTGTTTGGATTGAGAGAAAGCCTCTGCCGCTCTAGAGTTTTGACAACAGGAGCTTGAACTTGAAACTTTCCACACCACTCAGCACCAGGAAGCCGAAGCCAACCTCTCGGTACGTTTTAATGTGACTCAATGTATTAAAATGATGCCGCTTTTTTGTAGAGACAGAGGTAGATGCATTTCTTATCTCATTTGAGGCCTTTAGCTACTCAACTCAGCTGGCCTTGGAACCAATGGTCGGTACTCCTCCGCGCCCATCTTACAAATAGAACTACCTTGACCTTCGGTACTCTTATCTCACCGAGACTAATTAACAGGTGCTGAAGCAAGCAGTTTTAGATGCCTATCTCTTATCGATAGAAAGTTACAGACGTCATTTCATAGATTATGTTAAATCCAGTGCCACCACCTATGTAGAGTTTGTACAGAATAAGATCAGATATTTTATTAAGTGGATGGAGTCGGCCCAGGTCACCTTTTTCTGAGCTTATTAACCTAATCCTCATGGAAGAATCCCTGCGCTGTGTTTCAAACCCTATATGTCTTTACCTTGCAGATAAAGGAGACACCAACCTCATTAGGTGTGAGAAAGTTGGCTGATACCTATAGTTTAATTCACAGATCCTACGATTCATATTCCAGTAAACTATCTTGGTTCAGCCCTGCTAAAGTATTTCTTGCAGATGTTAACTACGAATTCTACTGTAGGTACTGTAAGGTATATGGATACAAGATAGAAAAGTGTACCAACCCTTATTGTAAAACTAGCAACGATTTACATAAGCCTAAACCTCAACATCCCAAGCCTTATAAGCCTGTTATGCATGCCATTGTTCCAGCTTCTGATCTTTTTCTATTCCACAATCACGTGTATCCAAGAACTGGCCCTGCCAACGGTCGAGATTCTGAGGGAAAGGTCAGAGTGAGCATCTTAAGGGACACCGCTGCTCTCCAAAGTATTCTTCTGAAGGCCACTGCACCCAATGTCACCTATACTGGAGAAGCCGTCCTCATCATCGACTTCACTGCAGCCACTCCATACCCACTGGCTGGAGTACATCTGGATTACATACCCACTGGCTGGAGTACATCTGGATTACATACCCACTGGCTGGAGTACATCTCTGATTGTGCCATAGGCACAATCAGAGAACACTGTATAAACATCAGAGGTCAGCGGTTGTTCAACGTCCTCCCAGCAAGCATAAGAAATATTGCCGGAACAACCGTTGACATCTTCAAGAGGAAACTAGATTTATTCCTCCAAGGAGTGCCGGACCAACCGGGCTGTGGTGGGTATGTGGGCCTGCGGGCCGCTCCAAGCAACAGCCTAGTGGACCAAACTCTCACAAGTCAAGCCTGGCCTCGGGCCGGGCTTGGGGAGTAGAAGAACTCCCAGAACCCCATCAACCAGGTATCAACCAGGTAACCAGGATTGTTCTTTTGTACGGGGAGAAGTCCAAGTCGCCATATGGGAGAAACTTTTCTCCATGCCAAGAATTCATCTTCTCCTGGGTAACGACTTGGCTGAGCAACAGGAACCTCATCATCTGTGTCAAACCCTAGGTATGTTACTGCTACAGAAGAAAACCCTTGTATGAAGCATGCCGCAGAAGAGGTACCCCTGACCGACGACATAGATGACATCTCCCAGCCTGTCCTAGTGACTATGCGTGCACAAGCCGCTCCACTACAGCAAATAGCTCCCGCTGTCCCTAAAGATCCACTGGGACTCCCACAGAATTTCAACCTTTTGGAGTTTTGTAAGATAAAGCAAGCTGACATTTCTTTAACTCCCTTATTCTTTCAGGCTCAAACTAAGACTGTTCTTCATCCCTGGTTGCTTTTTGAATGATATTCAAATTTTTTATCGCAGACACATTAAATTAAAGGCAGAGGATGATTGGGCTAATGTTGATCAGTTGGTATTTCCAACCTCATTACGTAAAGATACAATTGACTTGAACCATGGTCCGATGTCTCATTACGGCATCAACATAACTTACCATGCCTTATTACAGAGTTGTTATTGGCCAGGCATGGTACGAGACGTGAGGACCTTCGTGAACACATGTCATCCATGTCAAATGGCAGGTAAGCCCAATGCTCCTATTTCCAAGGCACCATTGAGTCCTATCTCTGTGCCTTCAGAGCCATTCTCGAGACTCATAACAGACTGCGTCGGGCCTTTACCACGAACCAGTTTCGGCAACCTCTACTTCATTACTATAATGTGTTCTACCACCAGGTTCCCTATAGCAGTTCCAATCAAGAACATTACAGCTGCTGCAGTTGTTTAGCACCTCTTGACGATCTTAACTCAGTACGGATTTCCCAAAGAGATTTAGAGCGATTGTGGCATAAACTTCACTAGTGAGTTATTTAAGAACACCCAAAAGGAGTTCAACATCACTTAAGTATTAACTAGCCTCTATCATTCTGCTTCGCAGGGATCCCTAGAACATAGTCATCATACTCTAAAGTCACTTTTAATAAAATTTTGCATTAGTACAAGAATCCCTCAATCAAACTCCTAATGAACCCCTTTGAGTATGCAGGCGATGAGTCACAATAACGTGGCTGAAGTATGTTGACCAGACCACACACTAGAAGTTGAAGGGACGACGACGTTTCGGTCCGTCCTGGACCATTCTCAAGTCGATTGTGATGAGGAGGTAGGGACAGGCAATAAATAGGCAAGAGAGAGCTGAGGAGGAAAGTCAGGTGTAGGGGATAGTAGTAATAATGAGAACTTCAGAAGGCCTATTGGCCCATATGTGGGAACCGACCTGTGAGATTTATATTTATTTAATTTATATGAATTTATATTTACGTTAATTTATATACTTCGATAGCAATTTGTATAATGATAAGTGGACTGTATTTCTGCAATAATCTCATAATCTCACAAATCGATCATCTACACATTAGGGGGGTTTATATTATTTATATATATGCAGCCAATCAAACTACAGTATTAACTACATACATTGAAAAGGTTCCTTATCTTATAGTACAGCAGGCCTTAGTCCAAACAGATATAACTAGGATGTAGACACCAAATTATCCTCTCTGAGGTAGCTTCCATCACCCAGTAACTGTTGCACAAAGTCTTGCTTCCTCGTCTTGACCTGTTAAAAGGGCGCTAACTGTAAAGCCAGGTTCCTATATATGACAGGCTATATCAGAGAAAACACTATACAGTACATGGAACAATGAAGACCTGGCTTAATTACCTTTAGTTTGAGGCGATTTCGTGATCTAACATGTTCACCCTACCCATTGACATTAATGGTCACTAATGATAGATAAACGGGTTTCGGAAAGAACACTTAACTTGATTTGATGACAGCATGTTGGAGATGGTACACCTTTGGTTTCCATAACACTACGTCCAAGTAAAATTAACAGGAGCCGAATTTGCTCCCGTGTGTGCCTCTGGTCTAGTATCAACAATGGCTGCCCCCTTTCCTCACCCTGATGCCTGGCTTACATTGTCCACATGACAGAAAGTGATAGAAGGGTCACATTTACTCTACTTTAATATTGATAATTAAGTTAATTTATATGAGATGTTTTATGATGGTAAAGTCCAAAGACTAATGTATTTAAGAATAATTCCCACCATAATAGGTGGTGAATTATAATAGTATGTGGTGATAATATCCCGTTTTCTATAGACGGTAATTCCAATACAAGTTACGTTTTCTATGGGTAACTTGTTGGTAATACAGCAGCAATTATTATCTGTCTGTATGATATATTAAATGGTGTCGGATTTTCCGAGACCATACCAGGCAGGTCCTATTATAACCACCGAAGGAGATAGTAATAGGAATAAGAAGAGGATAGCAAGGGAGCATAGGAGAAGACAATGAACAGAAAAAGGGAGAAGAGAGAAAGAAAAGGAAAGAGAATGAAAAATAAATGGAAGGGGGAAAGCTTATGCTAAGTCACGTTTGTTAGAAAGATTAGAGCATTTGAGTATATACTGTGAAAGGGAAGAGTCCACAGCAACAAAGCCAGGACTCAAGTTCATGTTGGGTACATTGTGTATAAGAGCCGATTCTACAAGACGGCGTCTGTGTAGAGTAGAGGCAGGACAGATTATTTTGGAGGAAGACCAATCAATGGGATGATTAGAATCCCTCACATGGCAGAAGAGAGCATTGTTAGTGTCTGCAGACTTAACACTTCTCTTGTGTTCTTTAAGTCTGTCATTCAGTGTATGGCCAGTTTCGCCAAAGTATTGGAGAGGACAAGATGAACAGGAAATAGAGTAGACACCAGCAGCATTAGAAGCAGGAGGAGCAGTGTGAACTAGATTGCTACGAAGTGTATTAGTTTGTCGAAAGGCGAGTTTAATGTCAAGAGGACGAAAGGTATTGGAGTATCTCCTTATGAGATGTTCTACGATCGTAAGTGCCGTAACCCTCTTAAAGCATTTAAAGATTCCTTAACCTCTTAACACCTTCAATGAATCACTTAATGTGTCTGTTCTTAAAACCTTGAGACAACCTTGAAAGAGTACATCAATTTGCCAGTGCTAACTTATCAACATCTCAGCATAAAATGAAAGCACATTTTGCTAAGAAAATCTAACGCAAGTAAATTCACTGTAGGAGATTTCGTTTTGACTTACTTTCCTATCTCAAGCTCTACTTTCCATAGTAAATTTTCAGGTCCATACAGTATCAAAGAATGCCGGAACAACCATAACTACATTGTAGAGACTCCAGATCGGCGGCGTAAGACATAACTTTGCCACATCAACCTTCTCAAGCCAAGGTAATCCTCCAACTGTATTGATGTCCGTACACGCATTCACGGATACATATACCCACAGTGATACCTACCCTGCTTCTCCTCCTGACTGCAGTGAATTCAATCTAGTGATCTCCAACTCTGAAATTATGAACGATCCTCCTAAATATTTATAGGATTCCAATAACAGTGCTTCGCTCTTCCAACTATTCTCTACTCATAGGAACTTGTTCCAAAGCACTCTGCAGGAATGTACTGTAGTGCGCCATGACTTCAAGCTACTTCCCAAATCAATGACAATCCATCAACCACACTACCGCATCTGACAGAAGAGAGAAGCAATGTTTGCAGAGGTACAGTATCTCCTCAATAATGGGCTGACCACACCTTTTGAGTCCCCTTGGGCCTCACCCTTTATAATGGTCTCCAAGCCACACAGCAAGGTAAGCCTGTGCACCTATTATCGTAAATTGAATAGTCACTGTAAAGGATTCCAATCCCTTGCCTTACATCGACGATATTCTTGATGCCATCGGTAACGCCAAATTTCTCTCACAAAAGGAACCTCTTTAAGTGCTTTTATCAGATTAGTCTTACAGAGCGTGCTAATGACAACCCTGCTCTCACCACCCCTTTTTGGCCTCTTTAGATATGATCGACTGCCTATTGGATTCTGCAATGCCCCAGCTACCTTCCAGTAAGCTGTCAAGTTCATGATTCAAGACCTTGACAATACCTACTATTATTATGTTTGTGTTTATTAGTAGTAGTAAAAAGTTTAATTGTTAATGCTTATTGTTTTCCCTGCAAGTATTCACACCACAAAGGAC
This sequence comes from Procambarus clarkii, assembly GCF_040958095.1. Taxonomy (NCBI): domain Eukaryota; kingdom Metazoa; phylum Arthropoda; class Malacostraca; order Decapoda; family Cambaridae; genus Procambarus; species Procambarus clarkii. The sequence continues at coordinate 33,746,275 of NC_091158.1, forward strand.
GTAAGCAGTTTTAATTAAATTTTAAAGTTTTACCTTTACTTTGTTTAATGCGCATGAGACACACAACACCTGTCGGGGTAGTAGCTGCACTGTCTCCAACATGTCACAAGTGTGTTTAATTGCTCACTGAAAACAAAATCATTTAGATTCCTCAGGGTTTCACACTTTTCTTTGTTGGTATGTGTAAAAATTCAATCTTCCTTTTTGCAGGTGATCAATACTGGATGCAGTTTTTGTTCTAGATATTGCATAGGAGAAAAGATATTTCGGATTTATCTCTATTTCTCTGATGGCCTTTTGCTCTCTTTACATCTCTTGGATTTTATGATTCTCGTAAAAAGTTTCTATCGTTTTAGTTTAAAACATTTAAATCGGAAAGTTTAAATCGTTTAAATCGGTAAGTTTAAATCGTTTATATCAACAGTTTAAATCGTTTCTTTTTCTCTTCATAGCCTTCTTTGTCGTTCTTGAAATATGGTGGGGTGTCCAAGTTGTTCTGTGATTCGTTTTTTTCGTCTATAGAAGGAATGTCGTTCTCGTTCCAATCTGCATATCTTCCTCTTTTTTTCTTAGAGATATACGGCTTAAGCATATTTACAGTGCCACCGAGTTTATTTTCTCGAGGCACTGGTTTAGGTTAGCATTTTCTAGTTCTTTTTATCTGTGAGCATATATTTGAGCTTAGATATGTGAGTTCGTGGTTTATTGGTTCCCAGTTAATTTGTTTATTATTAATATTAAATTTTCTAAATTCTTCTCCTACCCCCTCTAGAATTTGGGTGCGCAAGTCTGCTGCCCATGCTTGTCTGAATTTCAATTAAATTGTTACCCGAGTTGCAGGTATTTGTAACCATAATGTTCCTGATCAATTCATCGTTATTTGTAAAAATAAGGTCTAGTGTGTTATCTTTATTAGTTGGGACTACTATTTGCTGGTTTAGTGCACATCTGTCACACATCCATAGTAGGTAATTTGTATGTGACTGTTCGTTTAGACTATTTCCCGGAATTCTCTTGGATATAACTGAATTTGCCACATTCTTCTATTTTAGTTGATGTAGGTTGAAGTCGCCAAGAAAGATAATGTTTGAGGCAGGATTTATGAGGTTTTCTAGACAGAGTTCTATTTAAATTACTTGATCTTTAAGCAGCTAAGAATTAGCCTCCGGTGACTTGTATAAAAGGACAATAACCACATTTAGGATCACTATTTTGATTATCAACAATTCCACCATACCTTTTGTGGTGTTCAGCACTGTGCAGCTGAGTATCTTTGATGTACTGGCTGAAACCACTTTGTTGCCTGCATTTCCTGTCACACCTGAAAAGATTATTTCCAGTTTCCATATTTCACTAACACAGAGATAGTGAATTCTATGTTAGTGAAAAGTGTCAGTTTCCGTTAGGGCTGCAGAAACTGCGTTTGCTTCATTGAGGACACTAGTAATAACGTGAACTTTGTTTGATTTGCATGTTTTTACACCCTGAATGTTGGCAAATATAGATTATGTGATCGTGTTCGTGGAAGTGCTGGATGTTTTACTTTATGTTGGTATCTGGAGTTCTGGAAAGGGGGACCACCGTGCGTGTGTCCTCTCTAGCATTTGACCGAGCTGGTGGTAGAGTCTGGGGGAGTGTAACGTAATGCCTCTATTGAGTGTGATGTTTTAGTTGTTTGTAGGTGAATTGATATTTTTCGAATAATAGGGGTCGCAAAACTTTTTGAGAGCAAGTGCCAAAATTGGCAAAAATCTTCAATAACATTACCTTGCATGCCCATGAGAATTTTGAGCTCAAGATAGTAATTATTATTATATTTGAATTTTAACATTTATTATGGAAAATAGAACATGCTTGAAAATATTCATAAATAAGTCTATGTAGGAAACTAATAACTCTTCTGAGTTATTTCAAACGTTACCGCATCAGGAACTATGTTATTAATATCAAGTAGTTCTCAAGAAATAAAAATAACGAATTAGCACTAATAATAAAAAAAATTGTTAAGGAAAAAACAGCCATCTTGAGATCAGTTTTTTTGTTTGCCTTGTTGTTTCTTTACATGTATATTTATTGTTTTATGTAAAGAAAACTACAATACCGAGCTAATGAAATAAATTAAAGCATTTAATAAAGTCCGTTAAATAAACATATATATATATATATATATATATATATATATATATATATATATATATATATATATATATATATATATATATATATATATATAAGCCTATTCTTGCATAAACCACAAGTGAAGATTAACAATCTTTGGACAACACCCACCAGTGGGACTCGAACCCAGAAAGCACAACTACCTTCCAGTAGCTGCCATAACTAGTACGCTTTAACCCACTACACCATCAGACCCTACAAAAGAAGTAGAGACTTCGAGATATATATACATCTCAAATATCTCCACTTCCCGAGGGCGCCAGATGAGTGTGAGGTTAGTCTGCGCTTTTCATCAAGCCACTGTCAATGTGAGAGAACTCGTGTCCAGCTATAAGCCTATACATGCATAAACCACAAGTGAAGATTAACAATCTTTGGACAACACCCACCAGTGGGACTCGAACCCAGAAAGCACAACTACCTTCCAGTAGCTGCCATAACTAGTACGCTTCAACCCACTACACAATCAGACCCTACAAAAGAAGTAGAGACTTCGAGATATATATACATCTCAAATATCTCCACTTCCCGAGGGCGCCAGATGAGTGTGAGGTTAGTCTGCGTTTTTCATCAAGCCACTGTCAATGTGAGAGAACTCGTGTCCAGCTATAAGCCTATACTTGCATAAACCACAAGTGAAGATTAACAATCTTTGGACAACACCCACCAGTGGGACTCGAACCCAGAAAGCACAACTACCTTCCAGTTGCTGCCATAACTAGTACGCTTTAACCCACTACACCATCAGACCCTACAAAAGAAGTAGAGACTTCGAGATATATATACATCTCAAATATCTCCACTTCCCATAAATATATATATATATATATATATATATATATATATATATATATATATATATATATATATATATATATATATATATATATATATATATATATATATATATATATTTATGCTTTTTAAGATGATAATTGAAGAATAATATAACATTTAAATATGAAGAGATATAAAAATGAAGACAGTCTTTTTAAAAAATTACATGTTAATACAAACGAGTTGTGTGAGGGGCATTGAAGAGTGTTTTCTTGAAAGAAATCTGCAGCTGGCAACTGGGAGGCCGCGGGTGACTGAGATTAACCCACCCAGTAAACTAGTACCTTTGAGCTGGAGATTGTTCAGGAATAATGTTTTGCCTTACAGCAAAACTGTGTGAAGGAAAAAGGAACTTAATCACATAACCTGTGCAGGGAATATTGTTAATAGTCATTATGGGGAGGGGGGGGGGGGGAGGATATTGAAGGGTAAAGCATTCAAGGGTGGGTGACGCGACAGGGATGGACGCCATTTTAACCTGACGCAGAGCAGCAGCTGTCTGATCGGTCCTTGCTTTCCTGAGGGTTTTCTCCTGCCATACTTTAAGATAATACACTGGGTTGTATCTACAAGGTTGCAAGACTTATTTTAGATTCAGCTACTTTTAGCAAAACGTTCCAAGCGCACGGACTATGGTGAGTCCTACAGTGACCTTACCTGGCACAGGAGCGGGGCTGTAACTAAATGTCCAGGTATCATATATATATATATATATATATATATATATATATATATATATATATATATATATATATATATATATATATATATATATATACATATGTCGTACCTAGTAGGCAGAACGCACTTCTGAGCCTACTATGCAAGGCCCGATTTGCCTAATAAGCCAAGTTTTCATTATTTTTTTTTTATTTTTACATGCAAAGCATGCAAATTAAATACAATAAAAACAAATACAATACACATAACAAAGGAAAACAATAGACCACCGGCCAGAAGGGCCGACAGCAGAGCACAACAAAGCACACACACGAGAAAAGCATAGAAAATGACAGCATATATCAAAGCACAAAACATAATACAATGACAAACAAGCAAACACAGTAACATGACAAAACAAAACCTCCAGAAAAACAAACCATACAACAAGAGGCATAACAGGAAACATAACAGGACAAACACAATACAGTCCAAACAAAACATAAAGGACAAACACGTACAACAGGTAAAGTAATACAAAAACACCAGGTCAAACGCACAGCACAAACAATACAGGAACAAAAAACACACACCAAACCACCCGCCCCGTAAACAAAGGGCTAGGCCAAAATAAACAATAAAAAAATTTCAATCAAAAATTAACAATAAAAATAAAGAAGCAAAACACGCACACCTGAAAACAAAATAGTCACAAACACAACAACAAACATGCACTGGCCTGAAGGACCGAGAATAAAACAACAAAGTATATCATGAAACAAAACCAGACACTTCAACACAAAACAAAACAATACAACTTTATACAAAATTTTTCAAAGACACTAAACACCGGCCTGAAGGACCTACAACATAAACAACCATGAACAGAAACATAATGAAACAAAAAAAGAAACAATACCGGAAATATAAGAAATACAACAAAGCACCGGCCTGAAGGGCGCACAATAAGTACAACACATTGCAAAACAAACCACAGGTCCAAGCACACACCAAGCATACAGACTACTCAAATGTCTCATATTTATCCGGCTACTCTGCCGCCGGGAAGCGAATACAATACGCCTCCCAAAGTAACATGACGTTCTCCGAAATAGGTTCAGTACGAACTGTACGAGGATCAGGCATGGACTCCGGCACACCCACAATAAAACACTGAGCCCGTCGAATCCAGATGGTAGAAGGGCACCACGGAACCGGACGCACGCGGTCATCAACGTCAAACCTCAAAGAGGCTCCTTTCCACGAGGCCGGGCAATGGGCATCGCACTCGGAGCCTCCTTGGGTCCCGCGTCAACCACCGAACGTTGTACCTGCTGGGACCCCCACGCTTGGCATCCTTCTTCAGCACCAGCTTGATGCCTTGGCTCACACCAGAACCCACACCACCCACGTCTGTAGGAGCAACCACCTCCCACTGCATAGAACCTTCTGCAGGAGAAAGAATAGGAGGTAAAGCAGACGCACACCCATCGTCAACAGCAGACACATGTACATCCGCCACCACCAGCGACGTAGAGCGCGAAGCACCCGGAATCGCCACATCATCTCCCGAAGCGCCACCTGCGTCGTAATCCTCCGCATCAGCCCAAGCAGTAGAAGAACGCCTGGAACGCTTGGGCACTGGCCGCACATCCTCACAGCCGGAGGCGGACCCAGAACCACGGGCCTCACGAACCGGGCGAACCAACGCCCGACGCAGTACGGCAGCAGCCTCAACCACATGGGGAACCGGGCCGCACACAACAGGATGCTCCGCAGCCCCCCTAACACCCAGCACAGCCGTAACACCTGGCGAGGGTGCAGGACCAGGCACAGCAGCAGGATTCGAGGAAGACACAGACGACCCACAGAGACCAGCCAGAAGACCCTCGGGAGCAACTGGCACAGCGAAGTGACCAGCGACAGGAGCCACCGGAACACTCGGAGGAGGGACAACAACCACCGGGGGCACGTCGGGTGACGCAGGTGGCGCCGCATCAGCAGCGAATGGGACCTGCCCCTCATCATCTCCGGAATCCACGTCCTGAGGGAGCGGCGGGAAATCCTCTTCCCGAAACAAGTTAACAGGTGCAGCAGGGGCCTCAGAGCACCCGGCAACCTGATGCCCTAACTGGTCACTAAGAAAACAAGTACGGGGCTGCCGGGCATAATACACCCGAACGTAGTAACCTAGCAGCCGGACAGAAGATGGTATATCTGACCGCAGGCGCATACCTAAGGTATGGACGTTCGTCTGCTTCCCAGCATACTTCCTCGAGGAAAGCTTGTTCACCCGCACACTGATGACAGCACCATACCTCCCGAAGAAGCGCCGGAGAAGGTCTTCAGGGAACTCCAGGGGCGCACCATGCACACTGACATATGTCAGGGCACCACTTCGATCCGAGATCGTAACGGAGCCGGCGCCATCCGGCAACTGCAATGAACGCCCTTCGTTCCGCCGGAGTAAGTCCCGATACTCCTCCTCCCACACGAACTTGACAATCCCCCGGTGGGCCGTAACAAGCTCAACTCCATATACAGCCTCCACCAGGACACGAAGCATGTCGCACATGACCAACTCAATGGCCGGATAACCAGCCTTGCACGAGAATTCCAGACCCACGGAATTCACCCGCAAAACAGGAGAAATTGCGAGGCCCAACCATGTCAAAACGGCCACGTCAGCACGCAACAGGCAACAACACTGCCCACGTCAGCACAGGCGGGCAGAGACACACCCGCCCCCAACCGGCCGAAACTGGCAAACAGCACCAACTGCTGGAGCGCCGAAGCACACATCTGTCCCCTACGAAAGCTAGGACAGACTCCAGTTTTCATGAATTAATTGTTTTTCGACTACCTGTCAAATATTAGGGGGACTCCCGGTTTGCCTCCTGCCTTCTCATTCGGGGGGCAGTGGCGGGCGTCGTTCCCCAGAGCAGGCCAAAGCGCATCGTTGAGCCTGCCAAAGAGCAGAATATGGAGGCCGCAACAGCTACTCAGCCTACTATGCAAGGCCCAATTTGCCTAATAAGCCAAGTTTTCATGAATTAATTGTTTTTCGACTACCTAACCTACCTAACCTAACCTAACCTAACTTTTTCGGCTACCATACCGAACCTAACCTATAAAGATAGGTTAGGTTAGGTTAGGTAGGGTTGGTTAGGTTCGGTCATATATCTACGTTAATTTTAACTCCAATAAAACAAAATTGACCTCATACATAATGAAATGGGTGGCTTTATCATTTCATAAGAAAAAAATTAGAGAAAATATATTAATTCAGGAAAACTTGGCTTATTAGGCAAATCGGGCCTTGAATAGTAGCCCTAGAAGTACGTTCTGGCTACTAGGTACGACATATATATATATATATATATATATATATATATATATATATATATATATATATATATATATATATATATGTCGTACCTAGTAGCCAGAACGCACTTCTCAGCCTAATATGCAAGGCCCGATTTGCCTAATAAGCCAAGTTTTCATGAATTAATTGTTTTTCGACTACCTAACCTACCTAACCTAACCTAACCTAACTTTTTCGGCTACCTAACCGAACCTAACCTATAAAGATAGGTTAGGTTAGGTTAGGTAGGGTTGGTTAGGTTCGGTCATATATCTACGTTAATTTTAACTCCAATAAAAAAAATTGACCTTATACATAATGAAATGGGTAGCTTTATTATTTCAAAAGAAAAAAATTTGAGAAAATATATTAATTCAGGAACACTTGGCTTATTAGGCAAAGCGAGCCTTGCATAGTTGGCTGAAAAGTGCGTTCTGGCTACTAGGTACGACATATATATATATATATATATATATATATATATATATATATATATATATATATATATATATATGTCGTACCTAATAGCCAGAACGCACTTCTCGGCCTACTGTCTAAGGCCCGATTTGCCTAATAAGCCAAGTTTTCCTGAATTAATATATTTTCTCTAACTTTTTTCTTATGAAATGATAAAGCTACCCATTACATTACGAATGAGGTCAATTTTTTTTTATTGGAGTTAAAATTAACATAGATATATGACCGAACCTAACCAACCCTACCTAACCTAACCTAACCTATCTTTATAGGTTAGGTTAGGTTAGGTAGCCGAAAATGTTAGGTTAGGTTAGGTTAGGTAGGTTAGGTAGACGAAAAACAATTAATTCATGAAAACTTGGCTTATTAGGCAAATCGGGCCTTGAATAGTAGGCATAGAAGTGAGTTCTGGCTACTAGGTACGACATATATATATATATATATATATATATATATATATATATATATATATATATATATATATATATATATATATATATGTCGTACCTAGTAGCCAGAACGCACTTCTCAGCCAACTATGCAAGGCCCGATTTGCCTAATAAGCCAAGTTTTCATGAATTAATTGTTTTTTGACTACCTAACCTACCTAACCTAACCTAACCTAACTTTTTCGGCCACCTAACCTAACCTAACCTATAAAGATAGGTTAGGTTAGGTTAGGTAGGGTTGGTTAGGTTCGGTCATATATCTACGTTAATTTTAACTCCAATAAAAAAAATTGACCTCATACATAATGAAATGGGTAGCTTTATCATTTCATAAGAAAAAAATTAGAGAAAATATATTAATTCATCAAAACTTGGCTTATTAGGCAAAAAAGGCCTTGTATAGTAGGCTGAGAAGTGCATTCTGGCTACTAGGTACGACATATATATATATATATATATATATATATATATATATATATATATATATATATATATATATATATATATATATATATATATATATATATATATATATATATATATATATATATATATATATATATATATATATATATATATATATATTGTTTCGTGATCTGTCTTGTGTTGAAAGTTTGTTTTCACCTCATCTAAAACCGTTGTAACATATCACCTCACCCAAATACAGGTATAAAATCGAAGCTGTTTGAACTCTGCTCAGTTATAGTTGTGTGTGTGTAAACTAATGTCTTTGAAAATTTAATAAGTTTTACGAAACGCGTTAAAGTGTTGCGTCAGACTAGAAATAAAAATGAATTTTGGAGAATTGATTTTTCAGTTACCATCAACAGTGAAAAGAAATATGAGAAACATAGAGAAAATTCGTGTTAGAATTATTAATCTTACTTTTTCAGTCATGTGTAATAATATATGTCTACAGGAAAGACTGCTACCAAAATATACTAATATTAAAATGCATGACCCAGCAGCAAGGTCAAGCCTTCATGATAAAATATCGCCAAGATCTGATTCGTAATCAGATACATAAGGCAGAAAATGAAATCAAAGACAACAAAACGCAACTACTTCATGCTACAAACCAATGGAGAAACAGCAACATCGACGAAAGTCTCCGTACTCGCATCGAGCAACACCTCGACATCACCTCAGCACCGAAACCAGGATAATCAAGAAACTAACACCGTTGTATGGAGGACCTATGGCAATTCCACGACCAAGAGACGGCTTCCTGAACCTTGCAGGAATCAACCTCACTGAGGACCAAGTCACTCTCCTAAATCTGGGTATAAACTGTCACGTTATGTCCAGACCAAGTGAGATGGCCCGGAAAGTGGAGTTGGAGATCCTGTTGGACGACATATTCGACCTCGAGACACAAAAGAAAGTCACCACCAAAGATACCTTACAAGCAGACCTTATTGCAGAAGGAGGAAAGATAGAGGCAATAACAGAAGCACCATACTGTCCCGCGAGCTCAAAGCGGCAGCTAAGAGCCTTCGTGAGAACAAGGAGACAAGTCGCCAATATACGTCATTCTTAAAAAAGACGAATATCTGGCGAAAATGAACCTCATTTTCTCTGACCAATCTAAATTCCAAAGGGTAACGAAGGACACTACAGCCGAATTGAAGGCAAAGGTCAACAAATTGATCGAAACTGTGAACGCCAAGAAATTCGAAATCCACCTGCCAAAGATTACTGGGGAATATAAGCCTGGATACGCATATGGAAATGTCAAGACACATAAGCCTGAAAAACCAACTTCGGTCAATCATTAGCCAGATACCCACACCCACGTACAGACTGGCGAAGCGACTCAACGGCTTGCTGACTCCTTATGTCCCTTGCACCTTCAGCCTGATGTCTTCAAAGGAATTTGTTGACTTACTGCATGGAACACGGGCCACAAGGATAAGAGCCTCGTTGGACGTAGAGTCACTGTTTACCAACGTACCTGTGGATGAAACAATCAGGATGATTGTTTGAAAACAATCATCATTTGATTGAAAAACATTTGATTGAAAACACCACCAGCGGATAGAGTGTATCGTGATCCGGCCAGTACTCCTCTTGACATACCAGAAAACATTCTAAGGAAACTACTCCAAGCTTGTATTAAAGAGGCACCCTTCTTGAGCTCGGATGGACACATGTATAAGCAAGTAGATGGGGTCGCCATGGGTTCTTCCCTAGGTGTCCTGTTTGCGAACTTCTACATGGGTACTATCGAACAAAAGGTCTTAGTCAACATGAACTTGAAACCGGCCATATACTGCAGGTATGTTGACGAAATTTTTACACAGGAACCTGATGTCAGACATCTGCAGAAGCTGAAGGAAGCATTTGAGCGGAATTCTGTGTTGCGTTTCACTTACGAGATGGAGAAGGTTGGGAAGCTGCCTTTTCTAGATGTAACAGTCATGGAAAGGAGAAGAGGTTTCCACACTGCAGTCTACACTAAGGAAACAAATATAGGAATGTGCCTCAATGCCAACAGTGACTGCCCAGACAGGTACAAGAGGAGTGTCGTTAACGCTTATGTCAACCGTGCTCGCAGCCACAGCTCAAGATGGAAGCAAGTCGATGAAGAACTCTGTAGGGTAAGGCAGGTCCTATTCAACAACGGCTTCTCCAATGGTTTCGTTGAAGACATCATAAGAAGGAAGGTGAAACGCCATGCAACCTCTGAAGAGACAAGTAACACAACACCTGTACTCCCTATTAGACTATTTTACAGGAACTTCTTTTTCACAGCTCATAAAACGGAGGAAAGGGTCCTGAAAGATATTGTTAATAGAAACGTTATCCCTACAGACAAAAATCAGAAGATACAATTGACGATCTACTATAAAACCAAGAAAACGGCCAGCCTACTTATGAGAAAGTCTCCAGACATAAAGCAGAACGCTTTACAAGATACTAATGTCGTCTATGCCTTCAAATGCCCACTTGGGGAATGTAAGCCTCAAAGAACTCAGTATATAGGCAAGACAACAACATCTCTCTCCAGGCGAAAAACGATGCATAAGCAACAGGGCTCCATTAAGGAACATATAATCTCTTCCCACAACCAGACCATCACCAGAGAAGTCTTAACAAAAAACACGGAAATCATTGATAGATACAGCGATAGCAGGCGGCTTGATTTTTGCGAGGCACTACACATTAAGAAGTCGACACCAGCATTCAACAGCCAATTAATGCACAACTATATTCTACCCGCTTCAAGACTCCACACTTAAGATTTAAAGACTTAAATAAGACGAATATCTGGCGAAAATGAACCTCATACTCTCTTACCAAACTAAATTCCAAAGGGTAACGAAGGACACTACAGCCGAATTGAAAGCAACGGTAAAAAAATTGATCGAAACTGTGAACGCCAAGAAATCTGGACTCCACCTGCAAAAGATTATTGGGGAATACAAACCTGGATACGTGTAAGGAAATGTCAAGACACACAAGCCTGGAAACCCACTTCGGCCAATCATCAGGCAGATACCCACACCTACATACAGACTGGCGAAGCGACTCAACGCCTTGCTGACTCTTTATGTCCCTTGCACCTTCAGCCTGAAGTCTCCAAAGGAATTTGTTGACTTACTGTGGGGAACATGGGCCACAGGGATAAGAGCCTCGTTGGACGTAGAATCACTGTTTACCAACGTACCTGCGGATGAAACAATCGGGATGATATCGGACAGAGTGTATCGTGATCCGGCCTGTACTCCTCTTGACATACCAGAAAACATTCTAAGGAAAGTACTCCAAGCTTTGTACTAAAGAGGAACCCTTCTTGAGCCTGGATGGGCACATGTATAAGCAAGTAGATTGGGTCGCCATGGGTTCTCCCCTAGGTGTCCTGTTTGCAAACTTCTACATGGGTACCATCGAACAAAAAGTCTTAGTCGACATGAACTTGAAACCGGCCATATACTGCAGGTATGTTGACGACATTTTTACACAGGAACCTGATGTCAGACATCTGCAGAAGCTGAAGGAGGCATTTGAGCGGAATTCTGTATTGCGTTTCACTTACGAGAGGGAGAAGGATGGGAAGCTGCTCTTTTTAGATGTAACAGTCATGGAAAGTAGCGGAGGTTTCTACACTGCAGTCTACACTAAGGAAACAAACATAGGAATGTGCCTCAATGCCAACAGTGACTGCCCAGACAGGTACAAGAGCAGTGTTGTTAACGCTTATGTCAACCGTGCTCTCAGCCTCCGCTCAGGATGGAAGCAAGTCGATGGAGAACTCTGTGTGGGAACCGACCTGTGAGATTTATATTTATTTAATTTATATGAATTTATATTTACGTTAATTTGTATACTTCGATAGCAATTTGTATGATGTTAAGTGGACTGTATTTCTACAATAATCTCACAAATCGATCATTTACACATTAGGGGGGTTTATATTAATTTAATTTATATATATGCAGCCAATCAAACTACAGTATTAGACTACATACATTGAAGAGGTTCCTTATCTTATTTGTACAGCAGGCCTTAGTCCACCAGGTATAACCAGGATGTAGACACCACATTTTCCCTCTTTGAGGTAGCTTCCATCACCCTGGTAACTGATGCACAAAGCATGCTTCCTCGTCTTGACCTGTCAAAAGGGCACTAGCTATGAAGCCAGAATCCTAGTATATGACAAGCTATATCAGAGAAAACACTGTACATGGAACCTTAAGACCTGGGCTTAATTACCTTTAGTATGAGGCTATCTTGTGCTCTAACCGGCCCACCCTATATCCACTGACATTAATGGCCATAAATGAAAGATAAATGGGTTTCGGAAGAACACTTAACTTGTTTTGTTGACAGCGTGTTGATAATGGTACACCTTTGGTTTCCATAACACTTCGTCCAAGTAAAATTAACAGGAGCCGAATTTGCTCCCGTGAGCCTCTGGTCTTAGTATAAACAATGGCTGCCTGACCACTCCCTCACCCTGATGCCTGGCTTACATTGCCCAGATGACAGAAAGTGATAGAAGGGTCACATTTACTCTACTTTAATATTGATAATTAAGTTAATTTATATGAGATGTTTTTATGATGGTAAAGTTCAAAGACTTAGGTATTTAAGAATAATTCCCACCATAATAGGTGGTGAATTTATAATAGTATGTGGTAATGATATTCCGTTTTCTATAGACGGTAATTCCACTACAAGTTACGTTTTCTATGGGTTAACTTGTTTATACAACACAGCAATATTATGTCTGTATGATTATTAAATGGTGTCGGATTTTCTGACACTCTGTAGGGTAAGGCAGGTCCAACTGAACAACGGCTTCTCCAGCGGTTTCGTTGAAGACATCATAAGAAGGAAGGTGAAACGCCATGCAACCTCTGAAGAGACAACTAACACAACACCTGTACCCGCTATTAGACTATTTTACAGGAACTTCTTTTCCACAGCTCATAAAATGGAGGAAAGAGTCCTGAAAGATATTGTTAATAGAAACGTTATCCCTACAGAAAAAAATCAGAAGATACAATTGATGATTTACTATAAAACTAAGAAAACTGCCAACCTACTCATGAGAAACTCTCTAGACACAAAGCAAAACGCTTTGAAAGAGACCAATGTCGTCTATGTTTTTAAATGCCCACTTGGAGACTGTAAGCCTCAAAGAACTCAGTATATAGGCAAGACAACAACATCTCTTTCCAGGCGATTAACGATACATAAGCAACAGGGCTCCATTAAGGAACATATAATTTCTTCCCACAACCAAACCATCACCAGGGAAGTCTTAACAAAAAACACGGAAATCATCGATAGATACAGCGATAGCAGGCGGCTTGATATCTGCGAGGCACTACACATTAAGAAGTCAACACCAGCAATCAACAGCCAATTAATGCACAACTATATTCTACCCACTTCAAGACTCCGCACAAATATAGAAGCATCAAGAAATATGGGCCAATAGGTCCTTTGCCTTTACTTCCATTCTTCCCCTTTAACTTTACCCAATATTACCCAATATTTCGTGTTCTATCATGTGTTGAAAGTTTGTTTTCACCTCATCCAAAACTGTTGTAATATATCACCTCACCCAAATGCAGGTATATAAACCTGCATGTATATATCAAATCATTTTATCAAAATGATTTGATAAAATACCATGCCCAAGATTACCAATCGAGTGCCGGAAGGGGGATGGAAATAGCCTCGGCTACCATCCTCTTTTGTCCGGTAGTGTTGGTCGAGCGGTTAAGGTATCCTGTACGCCAGCAGAGTGCTCCTGGCAGTATGGGTTCGAGTCACTTCTGGGGTGTGAGTTTTCAGCTGCATATAGTCCTGGGGACCATTCAGGCTTGTTCGCACATATATATATATATATATATATATATATATATATATATATATATATATATATATATATATATATATATATATATGCGAACAAGCCTGAATGGTCCCCAGGACTATATGCAGCTGAAAACTCACACCCCAGAAGTGACTCGAACCCATACTGCCAGGAGCACTCTGCTGGCGTACAGGATACCTTAACCGCTTATATATATATATATATATATATATATATATATATATATATATATATATATATATATATATATATATATATATATATATATATATATATATATATATCTCGTTAAATAAGAGCGAAAAGGTGAGATTAATAATTCTAACACAAATTTCTCATTATTTCTTAAGTTTCTTTTTACTGTCGATGGTAATTGAAAAATCAATTCTCTAAAATTCATTTTTATTTCTAGTCTGATGCGACGCTTGAACGCGTTTCATAATAACTTACTACATTTTCAAAGACTTTAGTTTACACACGCAACTGTAACCTGAAAACACTAAACAGAGTTTTACTTATCCTAACACTAAACATGTTGTTGTTATAGATTCAGCTACTTCGAACACGTTCCAAGTAGCACGAGCTGTGGTGAGCCCGGATCTTACCTAACACAGGAGCAGGGCAAGTAGCACGGCCAATGGTGAGCCCGTAGCGGACTTACCTGGCACTGGGGCAGTGCCCTGCTCGCGAACACTAAACAGCTTATCTGTCTTACATATACTTGCACTTGGGTGAGGTGATATGGCGCAACAGTTTTGAATGAGGTGAACAAATTTGTGACAATTGGAAGACAGAACACGAAACAATGGGTATTAGTTGGATGGAAGTAACTGCAGAGGGCTTTTGATCCATACTTCCTCTTAATGCTTCTATATTGATTCGGAGTCTTGAAGTGGGTAGAATACAGTTGTTCATTAATTGGCTTTTGATTGCTGATGTTGACCTTTTGATGTGTAGTGCCTCGCAGATGTCGAGCCTCCTGCTATCGCTGTACTTATCGATATGCCTATCGAGGAACAGCTATTGCAGGAGGCTCGACATCTGCTGGCACTACACATACAAAAATCAACACCAGCAATCAACAGCCAATTAATGCACAACTATATTCTACCCACTTCAAAACTTCGAACCAATATAAAAGCATCAAGAGGAAGTATGGGCCAAAAGGCCCTCTGCAGTTACTTCCATCTAACAAAGACCCATTGTTTCATGTTCTGTCTTTCATTTGTCTCAAATTTGTTCACCTCATCCAAAACTGTTGCACTATATCACCTCACCCAAGTGCAAGTATATATAAGACGGATAAGCTGTTTAGTATTACGGGCTCACCATAGCCCGTGCCACATGGACACTTCATTCTGAGTAGCTAAATCTGAAACAACAACAACTTTTTAGTGTTAGTATAAGCAAAACTCTGTTTAGTGTTTTCAGGTTACAGTTGTGTGTGTAAGCTAAAGTCTTTGAAATTGTAATAAGTTATCATGAAACGCGTTCATGCGTCGTGTCAAACTAGAAATAAAAATGAATTTTGGAAAATTAATTTTTCAATTACCATCGACAGGAAAAAGAAACATAAGAAATATTGAGAAAATTCGTGTTAGAATTATTAATAACACCTTTTCGGTCATATTTAACAACATATGTTTACAAAAAAGACTGCTACCAAAGTATACTAATATATATATTGTTATTTTTGTTTAACATTTCTCTTGTTAGGGTTATGTCATGAGCTTATCTCATGTGATTCCTGGGGGCACCGGATTGAAGATGACAGGTCAAACGCCTCGTCAGCTTGGTCGACGTCATACCTATGTACTTAGATTGAAGGTTACACCCTTCGTGAGGGCAAGTGTACATGTATACAACGCTTGACTGCTGTAGAGGGTTCTCCATCGACTTCGGGCTGTTTTTGATAAGGAGTTCGGAAGTCTTCTTGGCTTTGTAGAATATGATCAGGTCTATGTTTTGGTTAGGAGTAGTGCTTTTTACTCCTTTACGGATTATTTCTTTCATTATTCTTTCCTCTTTTTTATGTTCACTGTGCATGGTTGATTTGTAATATAATTTTATTGGAGGTATTGAGGTTTCTGTTTTAGGTGTTCATATATATATATATTAGTATATTTTGGTAGCAGTCTTTCCTGTAGACATATATTATTAAATATGACCGAAAAAGTAAGATTAATAATTCTAACACGAATTTTCTCAATCTTTCGTACATTACGCTTCACTGTTGGAGGTAAATCAAAAATCACTTCTCCAAAATTCATTTTTATTTCTAGTCTGACGCGACACGGGCGCGTTTCGTAAAACTTATTACATTTTCAAAGACTTCACAAATACACAACTGATTAGAACTTACGTCTCTCTGATATTATATCTACATTTGAGTGAGGTGGGAAGGATGATGTGGCATTAACACAAGACAGAACAGGGGATATTAATAGGGTATTAAAAGTATCAACACAAGACAGAACAGAAACAATGGGTATTGAATAGAAGTGTTTGTAGAAAGCCTATTGGTCCATATTTCTTGATGCTT
This sequence comes from Procambarus clarkii, assembly GCF_040958095.1. Classification (NCBI taxonomy): domain Eukaryota; kingdom Metazoa; phylum Arthropoda; class Malacostraca; order Decapoda; family Cambaridae; genus Procambarus; species Procambarus clarkii. The sequence goes on from NC_091158.1 coordinate 33,763,137, forward strand.
CTATATTGGAGCGGAGTCTTGAGGTGGGTAGAATATAGTTGTGCAATAATTAACTGTTGATTGCTGGTGTTGACTTCTTGATGTGTAGTGCCTCGCAAACGTCAAGCCGCCTGCTATCGCTGTATCTATCGATGATTTCTGTGTTGTTTACTAGGATTTCTCTGGCGATGGTTTGGTTATGGGAAGAGATTATATGTTCCTTAATGGAGCCCTGTTGCTTATGCATCGTTAAACGCCTAGAAAGAGATGTTGTTGTCTTGCCTATATACTGGGTTTTTTGGAGCTTACAGTCCCCAAGTGGGCATTTGAAGGCATAGACGACGTTAGTCTCTTTTAAAGCGTTCTGTTTTGTGTCTGGAGAGTTTCTCATGAGTAGGCTGGCCGTTTTTCTGGTTTTATAGTAAATCGTCAGTTGTATCCTCTGATTTTTGTCTGTAGGGATAACGTTTCTATTAACAATATCTTTCAGGACCCTTTCCTCCGTTTTATGAGCTGTGGAAAAGAAGTTCCTGTAAAATAGTCTAATAGGGGGTATAGGTGTTGTGTTAGTTGTCTCTTCAGAGGTTGCATGGCTTTTCACTTTCCTTCTTATGATGTCTTCGATGAAACCATTGGAGAAGCCGTTATTGACTAGAACCTGCCTTACCCTACAGAGTTCTTCGTCGACTTGCTTCCATTCTGAGCTGTGGCTGAGAGCACGGTCGACGTATGCGTTAACACGTTAACAACACTCCTCTTGTACCTGTCGGGGCAGTCGCTGTTGGCATTTAGGCACATTCCTATGTTTGTTTCCTTAGTGTAGACTGCAGTGTGGAAACCTCCGCCCTTTTCCATGACTGTTACATCTAGAAAAGGCAGCTTCCCATCCTTTTCCGTCTCGTAAGTGAAACGCAGCACGGAACTCTGCTCAAATGCCTCCTTCAGCTCCTGCAGATGTCTGACATCAGGTACCTGTGTAAAAATGTCATCAACATACCTGCAGTATATGGCCGGTTTCAAGTTCATGTCGACTAAGACTTTTTGCTCGATGGTACCCATGTAGAAGTTTGCAAACAGGACACCTAGGGGAGAACCCATGGCGACCCCATCTACTTGCTTATACATGTGCCCATCCGGGCTCAAGAAGGGTGCCTCTTTAGTACAAGCTTGGAGTAGTTTCCTCAGAATACTTTCTGGCATGTCAAGAGGAGTACAGGCTGGATCACGATACACTCTGTCGGCTATCATTCCGATTGTCTCGTCCACAGGTACGTTGGTAAACAGCGATTCTACGTCCAACGAGGCTCTTATCCCTGTGGCCCGTGTGCCCCGCAGTAAGTCCACAAATTCCTTTGGAGACTTCAGGCTGAAGGCGCAAGGAACATAAGGAGTCAGCAGGCCGTTGAGTCGCTTCGCCAGTCTGTACGTGGGTGTGGGTATCTGGCTAATGATTGGCCGAAGTGGGTTTCCAGGCTTGTGCGTCTTGACATTTCCATACGCATATCCAGGTTTATATTCCCCAATGATCTTTGGCAGGTGGAGTCCGGATTTCTTGGCGTTCACAGTTTCGATCAGTTTGTTGACCTTTGCTTTTAATTCGGCTGTAGTGTCCTTCGTTACCCTTTGGAACTTAGTTTGGTCAGAGAGTATGATGTTCATTTTCGCCAGATATTCGTCTTTTTTAAGAATGACATATATTGGCGACTTGTCACCTCTCCTGACAACTATCTCCTTGTTCTCACGAAGGCTTTTAGCTGCCGCTTTAAGCTCGGGGGACAGTATGGTGCTTCTGTAGTTGCCTCGATTCTTTCCTCCTTCTGCAATAAGTTCTGCTTGTAAGGTATCTTTGGTAGTGACCTTCTTTTATGTCTCGAGGTCGAATATGTCGTCCAACAGAATTTCCAACTCTACTTTCCGGGCCATTTCACTCGGTCTGGACATAACATGACAGTTTATGCCCAGATTTAGGAGAGTGACTTGGTCTTCAGTGAGGTTAATTCCTGCAAGGTTCAGGAAGCCATCTCTTGGTCGTGGAATTGCCATAGGTCCTCCATATAATGTTGTTAGTTTCTTGATAATCCTTGTTTCAGTGCTGAGGTGATGTTGGTCTGTGAGGATGTCGAGGTGTTGTTCAATGCGGGTACGGATACTATGGTCGATGTTGCTATTTCTCCACTCGTTTGTAGCATGAAGTAGTTGCGTTTTGTTGTCTTTGATTTCATTCTCTGCCTTGTATATCTGATCACGAATCAGATCCTGGCGATATTTTATCGTGAAGGCTTGATTCCTTGCTGCTGGGTCGTGCACTTTAATATTAGTATATTTTGGTAGCAGTCTTTCCTGTAGACATATATTATTAAATATGACCGAAAAAGTAAGATTAATAATCTTACTAATAATCTAATAAAGTAAGATGAATTTTGGAGAAGTGATTTTTGATTTACCTCCAACAGTGAAGCGTAATGTACGAAAGATTGAGAAAATTCGTGTTAGAATTATTAATCTTACTTTTTCGGTCATATTTAATAATATATATATATATATATATATATATATATATATATATATATATATATATATATATATATATATATATATATATATATATTATATATATATATATATATATATATATATATATATATATATATATATATATTGGTGTATACTGGCAGCAGGTTTTCTTTCAAACATGTTTCATTGAATATGACCGCATATTCTGTATTTATTATTTTCTGGTTTAGGGCTTCTATCCCTCTAACTATTTTCTTAGCATCAGGGCTTAATTGAAATAGGAGTTCTCCAAAACTCATTTTCGTACTTTTAAGGTGAAGAAAAGAAGTGATTTACTATAGAGTGTATTACACTTATTTGTATAATTTGCACGACGTTTCGAACCTCCATGGTTCATTCTCAAGTGAACAGATCTTACAATACTAGTTGACTTTATACCGGCATTAGGTCAGGTGATAATACAATGAAGGTGAAAACATGGGGGGATACATAAGGGATAAACATAGGGGCTGCAGAAGGCTTATTGGCCCATACGAGGCATCTCCTATCCAAACACAAAGATTAATCCAGTGTAATTGGCCTGTTATGTTGGACATTGTCTTCTGTGTTGGCATCGATATGTTCTTGTCTTGTCCTTACTCTCATGGTGGGTAGAGTAAATAGTTCCGTGATTTGGGTGTTCATGGTAGGTCGCTCTATTCTTATGTGAATTGCCTCAAGAATTTGTAATCTTCTTGAATCTTGGGTTTTGTCTATTATGCAAGTATTCTTGTTCAACATTTCTCTTGTTAGAGTAATGTCATGGGCTTGTCTCATGTGATTCCTAGGGGCACCAGATTGAAGATGGCATGTCAAACGCCTCGTCAGCTTGGTCGACGTCATACCTATGTACTTACATTGAAGGTTACATCCTTCGTGGGGGCAAGTGTACATGTATACAACGCTTGACTGCTGTAGAGGGTTCTCCGTCGGCTTCGGGCTGTTTTTGATAAGGAGTTCGGAAGTCTTCTTGGTTTTGTAGAATATTATCAGGTTTATGTTTTGGTTAGGAGTAGTGCTTTTTACTCCTTTACGGATTATTTCTTTCATTATTCTTTCCTCTTTTATATGTTCACTGTGCATGGTTGATTTGTAATATAATTTTATTGGGGGTGTTGTGGTTTCTGTTCTAGGTTCTGAATTATACCAACGGTCCAAGTGTCTTCTTATAGCAGCGTTTATTTCCGCGTTGCTATATCCGTTGTTCACCAATACCTGAGTTACTCTTTCAAACTCTCTACTCACGTTGCTCCATTCAGAGCAGTGGGTAAGCGCTCGACGAATATAAGCATTGAGAACACTGGCTTTGTATCTTTGGGGGCACTCACTTCTACCGTTCAGGCATAATCCAATGTTGGTGGGCTTGGTATATACGTTGGTGCTTAAAGAGGTTCCTGTTTTTGTCATTAGTACATCCAAGAATGGCAGACTGTTATTTTCACTATTTTCATGTGTAAATCGGAGTACTGACTCTCTCTCTAGGTGTCTTTTTAGGTCAATTAGTTCATCTGAGTCTTTTACTATTACGAATATGTCATCTACATAACGGCAGTATACAGTTGGTTTTTGTCTGCTACTGAAGACCCTATCTTCGATGGTTCCCATATAAAAATTAGCAAATAAAACTCCTAAGGGGGAGCCCATTGCTACTCCGTCTATTTGTAAATACATGTCTCCTTGTGGACTGATGAAAGGGGCTTCCTTTGTACATGCTTCGAGAAGACTCCGATTTACACATGAAAATAGTGAAAATAATAGTCTGCCATTCTTGTATGTACTAATAACAAAAACAGGAACCTCTTTAAGCACCAACGTATATACCAAGCCCACCAACATAGGATTATGCCTGAACGGTAGAAGTGAGTGCCCCCAAAGATACAAAGCCAGTGTTCTCAATGCTTATATTCGTCGAGCGCTTACCCACTGCTCTGAATGGAGCAACGTGAGTAGAGAGTTTGAAAGAGTAACTCAGGTATTGGTGAACAACGGATATAGCAACGCGGAAATAAACGCTGCTATAAGAAGACACTTGGACCGTTGGTATAATTCAGAACCTAGAACAGAAACCACAACACCCCCAATAAAATTATATTACAAATCAACCATGCACAGTGAACATATAAAAGAGGAAAGAATAATGAAAGAAATAATCCGTAAAGGAGTAAAAAGCACTACTCCTAACCAAAACATAAACCTGATAATATTCTACAAAACCAAGAAGACTTCCGAACTCCTTATCAAAAACAGCCCGAAGCCGACGGAGAACCCTCTACAGCAGTCAAGCGTTGTATACATGTACACTTGCCCCCACGAAGGATGTAACCTTCAATGTAAGTACATAGGTATGACGTCGACCAAGCTGACGAGGCGTTTGACATGCCATCTTCAATCTGGTGCCCCTAGGAATCACATGAGACAAGCCCATGACATTACTCTAACAAGAGAAATGTTGAACAAGAATACTTGCATAATAGACAAAACCCAAGATTCAAGAAGATTACAAATTCTTGAGGCAATTCACATAAGAATAGAGCGATCTACCATGAACACCCAAATCACGGAACTATTTACTCTACCCACCATGAGAGTAAGGACAAGACAAGAACATATCGATGCCAACACAGAAGACAATGTCCAACATAACAGGCCAATTACACTGGATTAATCTTTGTGTTTGGATAGGAGATGCCTCGTATGGGCCAATAAGCCTTCTGCAGCCCCTATGTTTATCCCTTATGTATCCCCCCATGTTTTCACCTTCATTGTATTATCACCTGACCTAATGCCGGTATAAAATCAACTAGTATTGTAAGATCTGTTCACTTGAGAATGAACCATGGAGGTTCGAAACGTCGTGCAAATTATACAAATAAGTGTAATACACTCTATAGTAAATCACTTCTTTTCTTCACCTTAAAAGTACGAAAATGAGTTTTGGAGAACTCCTATTTCAATTAAGCCCTGATGCTAAGAAAATAGTTAGAGGGATAGAAGCCCTAAACCAGAAAATAATAAATACAGAATATGCGGTCATATTCAATGAAACATATATATATATATATATATATATATATATATATATATATATATATATATATATATATATATATATATATATATATATATATAACATATATATATATATATATATATATATATATATATATATATATATATATATATATATATATATATATATATAATTATATATATATATGTCGTACCTAGTTGCCAGAATGCACTTCTCGGCCTACTATGCAAGGCCCGATTTGTCTAATAGGCCAAGTTTTCCAGAATTAATATATTTTCTCTAATTTTTTTCTTATGAAATGATACAGCTACCCATTTCATTATGTATGAGGTCAATTTTTTTTTATTGGAGTTAAATTAACGTAGATATATGACCGAACCTAACCAACCCTACCTAACCTAACCTAACCTATGTTTATAGGTTAGGTTAGGTTAGGTAGCCGAAAAAGTTAGGTTAGGTTAGGTAGTCGAAAAACAATTAATTCATGAAAACGTGACTTATTAGGCAAATCGGGCCTTGCATAGTAGGCTGAGAAGTGCGTTCTGGTATGAATTCTGGTATTAGGCCCGATTAGCCTAATAAGCCAAGTTTTCCTGAATTAATATATTTTCTCTAATTTTTTTCGTATGAAATGATATAGCTACCCATGTCATTATGTTTGAGGTCAATTTTTTTATTGGAGTTAAAATTAACGTAGATATATGATCGAACCTAACCAACACTACCTAACCTAACCTATCTCTATAGGTTAGGTTAGGTAGTCGAAAAACAATTAATTCATGAAAACTTGGCTTACTAGGCAAATTGGGCCTTGCATAGTAGGCTGAGAAGTGCTTTCTGGCTACTAGGTACGACATAAAAATATATATATATATATATATATATATATATATATATATATATATATATATATATATATATATGTCGTACCTAATAGCCAGAACGCACTTCTCAGCCTACTATTCAAGGCCCGATTTGCCTAATAAGCCAAGTTTTCATGACTTAATGTTTTTTCGTCTACCTAACCTACCTAACCTAACCTAACCTAGCTTTTTTTGGCTACCTAACCTAACCTTACCTATAAATATAGGTTAGGTTAGGTTAGGTAGGGTTGGGTAGGTTCGGTCATATATCTACGTTAATTTTAACTCCAATAAAAAAAAATTGACCTCATACATAGAGAAAAGGGTTGCTTTATCATTTCATAAGAAAAAAATTATAGTAAATATATTAATTCAGGAAAACTTGGCTTATTAGGCAAATCGGGCCTTGAATAGTAGGCTGAGAAGTGAGTTCTGGCTACTAGGTACGACATATATATATATATATATATATATATATATATATATATATGTCGTACCTAGTAGCCAGAACGCACTTCTCAGCCTACTATGCATGGCCCGATTTGCCTAATAAGCCAATTTTTCCTGAAATAATATATTTACTCAAATTTTTTTCTTATGAAATGATAAAGCTACTCATTTCATTATGTATGAGGTCAATTTTTTTTATTGGAGTTAAAATTAACGTAGATATATCATCGAACCTAACCAACCCTACCTAACCTAACCTTACCTATCTTTATAGGTTAGGTTATGTTAGGTAGCCGAAAAAGTTAGGTTAGGTTAGGTAGGTTAGGTAGTCAAAAAACAATTAATTAATGAAAACTTGGCTTATTAGGCAAATCGGGCCTTGCATAGTAGGCTGAGAAGTACGTTCTGGCTACTAGGTACGACATAAAAATATATGTATATATATATATATATATATATATATATATATATATATATATATATATATATATATATATATATATATATATATATATATATATATATATGTCGTACCTAGTAGCCAGAACGCACTTCTCAGCCTACTATGCAAGGCCCGATTTGCCTAATAAGCCAAGTTTTCATGAATTAATTTTTGTTTGACTACCTAACCTAACCTAACCTAACTTTTTCGGCTACCTAACTTAACCTAACCTATAAAGATAGGTTAGGTTAGGTAAGGTAGGGTTGGTTAGTTTCGGTCATATATCTACGTTAATTTTAACTCCAATAAAAAAAAATTGACCTGATACATAATGAAATGGGTAGCTTTATCATTTCATAAGAAAAAAATTTGAGAAAATATATTAATTCCGGAAAACTTGGCTTATTAGGCAAATCGGGCCTTACATAGTAAGCTGAGATGTGCGTTCTGGCTACTAGGTACGACATAAATATATATATATATATATATATATATATATATATATATATGTCGTACCTAATAGCCAGAACGCACTTCTCAGCCTACTATTCAAGGCCCGATTTGCCTAATAAGCCAAGTTTTCATGAATTAATGTTTTTTCGTCTACCTAACCTACCTAACCTAACCTAACCTAGCTTTTTTTGGCTACCTAACCTAACCTTACCTATAAATATAGGTTAGGTTAGGTTAGGTAGGGTTGGTTAGGTTCGGTCATATATCTACGTTAATTTTAACTCTAATAAAAAAAATTGACCTCATACATAGAGAAAAGGGTTGCTTTATCATTTCATAAGAAAAAAATTATAGTAAATATATTAATTCAGGAAAACTTGGCTTATTAGGCAAATCGGGCCTTGAATAGTAGGCTGAGAAGTGAGTTCTGGCTACTAGGTACGACATATATATATATATATATATATATATATATATATATATATATATGTCGTACCTAGTAGCCACAACGCACTTCTATGCCTACTATGCAAGGCCCGATTTGCCTAATAAGCCAAGTTTTCCTGAATTAATATATTTTCTCTATTTTTTTTCTTATGAAATAAAGCTACCCATTTCATTACGTATGAGGTCAATTTTTTTTATTGGAGGTAAAATTAACGTAGATATATGACCGAACCTAACCAACCCTACCTAACCTAATCTAACCTATCTTTATAGGTTAGGTTAGGTTAGGTAGCCGAAAAAGTTAGGTTAGGTTAGGTTAGGTAGGTTAGGTAGTCGAAAAACAATTTATTCATGAAAACTTGGCTTATTAGGCAAATCGGGCCTTGCATAGTAGGCATAGAGGTGCGTTCTGGCTACTAGGTACGACATATATATATATATATATATATATATATATATATATATATATATATATATATATATATATATATATATATATATATATATATATATAGAATATTATATTATATTATATTATATATATATATATATATATATATATATATATATATATATATATATATATATATATAATATAATATATATAACATATATGTGTGTGTGTGTGTGTGTCACAGGCTAACTAGTGTGGTGGGTGTGCATACTGATCCAGTGTTGGTCTAGAGCTGCACGGTGACCGAAGCCCGCTGAATGGATATGATACTGTTTTAACATTCAGAAAGATCTTGAGTTGTATGGAGTGAATTAATGCATGTAATATGTCGTAACTGTTTGTTTGATAAATTATAACTTTTTGTCATTTCTCTACTCAGCTGTTTCCTTACTCCTTGAATTTCATTTGGCACAACTGAAAGCCTCGTTCCCCTAGACTGTACAGTAAATGAGAATTCATACCAGTTTTGTAGCCTAGGAACACGGCCAACTTGGGATTATATAATGCAGGCCAGGCTCTGCCTTAATTTATCTAAGTAGTATATTAGTATATAACAGGCTGTGGTAGTCGCAGTCAATTAGATGTGGAGAGCTGAGTAGTCGAAAAAGAGCCTTGACACAAATCTACTTCTACATGAGAGGGGTGCAGTTTGCGTGAAGGGTTTACCCTCTCGATGACTGCACCAGGACAGATGTTGGGGGAAGCATTGGCGTTGAGGAGGAAATGAATGTCAAAAGTGTTAGTTGCGTCATACCGAAGATAGAGGAGCGGCGACTAAAACAGAGGTGGATGATGGAGGGAGACTTGCCGCACCGTAGGGCGGTATGTCGAGTTCATGTCGTCAGCGGATTCATGGCATAGCGTTGTGCGCAACATGTCTACTAATATTTTTCCGGGAACTTGTAGATAAGAAAGCAAAAGCAGTATGCTTCCCAAATCATCGTGTCAAAGAACACCCAGCCACCAGGCGGTGTCTTCGGCTGAGACATCTTATCCGGCACCCCATAAACAAACTCCTGTGCCCACGACATCCAGCACTAAAGCAGATCCCAGTGGAAGAGCCCCACGGGAATCCCGATAAGGGCCCAACACCTTAACCTCACGGAACACGACCCTGGCAGCCGGGACAAAGCTTCCCCCAGACTGGGGCAACGAAGGAGGGGGAACCACAGGGGATGCAGGCGCGGCATCGTCCCCACCACTGGGCATAGGAGCCGAGGCCCCCCGGAGAACATCTTTCCTCAACACCACGACGAGATCCCGATCATCAGGGGCAACCCCCAACTGTGGGGATCCAACAGCAGGAGGCCAAGGGGGTAGGGGCACAGGAAGAAATCACTAAAAGTTCCTCACTGCCCCGTCATATACGGCGGGGAACGCCAGAGCACCCTATACTCCCCAACTCCTCCAAAGGCACATCACTGAGGGAAGACACACTCTGAGCCCGCCACGAACGCTTCGAGACAGGCCGCACCACACCACTCCCACCAGGCCCCTCCATAGGAAGGGCCATCATCTTCACACCCTCACAGTCCGAAGAGTCCACAGAGAACACATCGCTCGCACTGTCCACATCATCCAGGGAAACAATCTCTAAACACCGGCGCTTGCTTCTGCAAAGGGATGAAAGCATCAGAACTACAGTCGCCGACGCACAAAGGCACGGCAAGCACCTCCCCCTGCAGAAGCATCCCCTCTAAAACAGTAGAACCCGCGTCCCCGGCAGTCGGTACCTCATCCACAGGCGGGGGCGGGACATAGACCTCCATGGGGACCTCCTTCTTCTCGAGAATAGGTGCAGTTTGCATGAAGGGTGTACCCTTCTGATGACTGCACCAGGACAAATGTAGGGAGACGCATTGATGTTAAGGAGGAGAAGCAAGTCAAAAGTGTTAGATGTGACGGGGCATAGAGAGAGGAGTGGCGACGAAAACAAAGGGGGACGTTAGAGGGAGACTCCCCGCACCATAGGGCGGGGTGACGAGGTCACGGTGGCAGCTGATCAGACGTGAACTAATACTTCTCTGGGAACTTGCATATCGGAAAGCGCAAGCAATACGCCTCCCAAATCACCCACATGTCGTCGGGCACCTGGCCACCATGCGGTGGCCTCGCCTGAGACATCTTATCTGGCACTCTATACACAAACTCCTTCACCCGCGACACCCAGACAGTGGACGAGCACCACGGGACCGGAAGCTCCCGGGCATCCCGATAAGGGCCCAACACCGGAACCCCAGAGGGCACGACCCCAGCAGGTGGGACGAGGCAACCCCCAGACCGGGGCAATGAAGGTGGGGGAACCGCAGGGGATGCAGGCGCGGCATCGACCCCACCACAGGGCACAGGAGTCGAGGCCCCCCGGCGCACATCTTTCCGCAACATCATGATGAGGTCCCGATCATCAGGGACAACCCCCCACTGCGGAGAGCCAACAATAGGCGATGCAGGAGGGGGGGGGGGGCACAGGTAGCAACTTCGGAGCCCCTCACAGCCCCATCATCCTCGGCGGTGGGTGCCAGATCACCATACTCCCCAACCATCGCCCAAGGCACAACACGAAGGGGAGACACACTCCGAGCCCGCCGCGAACGCTTCGAGACAGGCCGCACTACACCACTCCCAGCAGGACCCGCCGCAGGCACAGCCACCATCTTCACATCCACACAGGCCACACCCACACCGTCCAAAGAGTCTACAGAGGCCTCATCACCCACACTGCCCGCATCATCCAGGGAAACAGCCTCAGAACACCGACGTGCACGCTTCTGTAAAGGGATGGAAAGAGCAGAACTACAGTCGCCAACACACATAGACACGGCAGGCTCCTCCTCCCGCAGAAGCCCCTCCTCCAAAACAACAGGACCCGCGTCCCCGGGATCCGGTACCACATCCACAGACGGGGGCGGGACATAGACATCCACCACACGCAGTGCGGGCGACGGTTCAACAGTCTTACACTCCGGCGCAATAACTACCTCTGGGACCACAGCAGGTAATCGACTGCACGTAGAAGGCATGGTAACTGCCCCAACAGGCAAAGCAGCAGACAAGCAATCAGGCGCCTCAGGCACAGCACCCACTCCATTCTCAGAAGCGTCCGAAGTCAGCAGGGGTGGAAAGTCCTCCTCACGAAAAACATGCACGCTGCTAGTTGCTCCCACGTCGCACGCTGCAGCGAAATGACCCACATTACCACACTTGTAACAGGTGCACAGTTTCCCATGATACTGGCAATGGAGCATGTAACCCAACACGGACACAGAGGACGGAACAGTACTCTGCAGAAACATGGTCAGGGTGCGGGAACCGTCAAGCATCCCAGTACAGTGCCCTGCAAGTTCCTTGTCCCCACGAATGCTTAGCACAGTACCAAACCGTCCAAACAATGCAGTTAGGAGAGCGTCATTAAACTCGAAGGGGGCACCATGCACCGACACATGTCAAGGTGACGCTGAGGTTCACTACCTTAACAAAACCGGCGGCATCAGGGAAAGGGTAAATACGCCCCTCACACCGCCCCAGAAACTCCTGAATTGAAGCCTGATGGAAAAACTTGACCACGGCGCAGTTCCCCTACAGCAGCTGGACGTCCACCAATTCCGACAACTGCAAATGGAGAATATCCACCAGGGCAACACCAACCAACAAGTGGTCCACTGGCACCGTAAAAGCCAGACCAGCCGACGAGGTCCTCTTCAATGGAGGCCGGTAAGACCCCATGTCTCCTCAACAGGCGTACCACGCCCAACCAGGGAACAACACCCCCACAGCCGTCACAGACACCCTCCTCACACAGCCACTAGGGTAGAACTGGCGAGCGTCACGAACGACACATCTACACCCAACAGCTGCCAACCACCGACTCGGACCTCCTTCACTACACGCAGCACAAGCGACGACCCAACACCCACACACACCGGCTCAATAACCCCAAGGGCCAAAGCAGTTATCAGACGTGTCACACAGGCTGTAGAACACGCCTCAACAGGCGGAGCAGCAGACAGGCAATCAGGCACCTCAGGCACCATACCCACTCCATCCTCAGTACAGTCCAAATGCAACAGAGGCGGAAAATCCTCCTCCCGAAAATAATGCACCCGACCAGTTGCTCCCACGTAGCACACTGCAGTCAAGTGACCCTTGTGGCCACACCTATTAGAGGTGTGGGGTTGCCCCCTATACAGGCAGCGGAGCATGTAACCCAATATGGACATCGACGATGGGACACTACACTTCAGCGACATCGTCAGGGTGCGGGAGCCGTCAAGCATAACAGCACAGTGCCCGGCAAGGACCTTGTTCTAACGAACACTTAACACAGTCCCAAACAGTTGAAAACAGGTTAAAAGTTCGTCCTGAAATTTGAAGGGGGCACCATGAACCACCACATACGTCAAGACGACACTAAGATTCACCACCTTAACAGAACCAGCGGTACCAGAGAAAGGGTAAACACGCCCCCTCACACCGCTCGAGAAACACCCGATAGGCAGCCTGGAGGTGGAACTTGACCACAGCACGGTTGCCTTGAAGCAGCTGGACGCCCACTAAGCCCGACAGCTGTACATGTAGCACATCAATAGCACCGGCACCGTAAATGCCAGACTAGCCGACTAGAAGACGAGAAGTCCCCATGGCCAATCGAAACGTCACCCTGTCAGTGGTAAACCACCATCAGCAGGGCAAACAAGCAATCGTCCAACACAAACACTAGCCAGGAACGGAGAGACCTCAGGAGTGTCCAACACGGCCGGTGATCACCACGCAACTCCTTGACATCAATAAAAAGCCTGTGACACATATCAGCAACAAGAAATGTAAAAATTAGGTAATTTTACTCTCAGGGAGACTTGTCGGTGAACCAGTGATGTCAAATACCTTATATAGTGTTTTTATTTGGGTAAGTTGAGAGCTATCCATAAAGCACTAGTCTCATCAGTAAGTCTACTCCTGTTGTTATATTTGACCAAGTTCATCGCTGAAAACAAGAACTCATATGGATATATCGATTGAGATTCTATTAATACTGCCACTGCGAGATTTTTCAGTCAAAATTTTCAAGAATCGCATTCCCAAGTTTACAAACCTGAATTTCTGAATTTGGTTTGTGTTAATCCAGGTTTCTCAATATTTTCTAGTTCAGTTCTTAAGGCGCTTCTCTTAAGCCGTATTCCAAGTTCCCAACGTCTGGCGCTCAGCTGTGTGTCCAAAGTTAATGGCGCTTAGCACAAAAATTTTGCGTCCAAATTCAGCTGCTGTGTAAACCAGTATATTACATCTCATATGGATTGCTGGCCTGACCGCCAGGGGGTCAAGACGTGGTCGCCGAGCGCTCCTTAGTCGTTGCTAGGCGTTCTGTGTGGGAAGGTGGTGTCGTTGCGTCGGCGCCATGGGGACCCCCCCCCCCCCCCTCCCCCCTATTCGCCGCTCTGAGACCGTGGGTCTGGAAATTTCAGGACGTGCGTCTTACCTAGCCCTTGAGATTGTCCTGTTGGATATGTTGTGTGTGCGTGTTGCAGATGTGTACGGGCTCCAACTGCTGTCCACCCATCGGGCACTTGATAAGTTTAACTCAGCTGCTGTTTATAGAGACTTTGTGGCCCGTTACGATGGGCGCTCTCTTCCTCTCCCTGGGGATGGTGGTACCGTCACTATCTCTGACCAGTGTTGTTCGGTGACGTATGTGGCCCTGCATGGTGTGCCATTTGAATTCACGGAGGCTTTGCTTCGACGGTACAGTTTGGGACTGTCGTTTCCATCAAAATGAACTCCGTCTCTGCTGGCTGGTGGCGTGGTATCTCGTGTGGAACCCGGACCCTCAGCCTGCGGCTCAAGTCTCCTGTTCCCTCCGTGGTGACCTTGATGGGCTACACTATGCGGGTGTTCTACGCGGGACAGCCTCGACAACGTTTTCGTTGTGGCGTTGAGGGGCATCTGGCAGCTGATTGCACTGGGGTCGCGGCTGCACCTATTAATTTGTTCCGGGACGAGGATTTTCCCCCTTTGGTGGCGCGGGACCTGCCGTCTAATGATGGAGTGGGTGGGGAGATTCCCCTGCCGCCTGCTGACCTGGTGGTGGCTTTTGGCCCAGCGTGTGTAGACGGTAGTGAACACGAGGAGGTGGTGGTGTGTACGACTCCACCCCTGCACTCTATTTTGTCGCTTCCACCGGCTTCTGCACCTGTTTCCGACTCTGCACCTCTGTTGCCTTCAACGTCTCTGCAGGCTCCCTCACCTGTGTTGGACCCTTCTCCTCCTACGGCCGTGCCTGTTCCTTCTCCTGTCTCCTCTGTGAGTGGCGGTCTCTCCCCTGTGTTGTTGAGGCTGACATTCTCCGGGGTCGTGCTACCCCGGTTGGGGGGCAGTCTACCGCTGGCTCTTCTCGCATACCTCCTGCAGGGGGTGACAGCTCCGATGATCAACAGTCTGTCCCCAAGCGTTCACGCACGGATGTGGGTGCTTCGCCTCCTCGATCGTGGGCAGAGGAATGTGAGGATGCGGTGAGTGTCGATGTTTCTTCTGAGAGCTGTTCCTCTGTGGAGTGCGTCTGGTGCTGGTGTGGGTCCGGTGGATAGTGTGGGCCCTGATGTGGATACTGCTGTGGGGGTGGGGGCCGGTGTGGGGCCGATACCTCTTGCTTCGGGTGCCCAAGACGGGTTCTTCGTCTTTTGTGTACTGTGGTTGGCGTGACCGCTTCCGCCGGATGTGGAGATTCCCGAGTATATGGAGTACCCGCGATATTGTGAGGGCTGCTTACCGACCGAAATGGAGTATTTAATATGGGAGGCTTATAAATAGAAGTATCCACCGTGGCAGTTTCCTGAGAAATATCCTCCTCGTTGATTGTTGTGTGTTGTGGGGTTACTTGCGCATGGGTGCGTGGGTGTGGGGTGGGGTGGGGTTGCGTGTGTCTGTCTGGGTCGGGGGGGTTTTGTTTTCCGGTTCCTGCGTGTTCCAGTTTTTGCGTGTATTTGTGTCTTTCTGTATATGTTCTGTGTGGTTGGGTATGGTTTTATATTTCCAGCTCTGTGTGTAGTATGCGTGGCTGGTGTGCTATTGTGCTGTTGTAGTAGTGTGTTTAGTGTGGTGGTGGTATACATTTTGTACTT
Organism: Procambarus clarkii; assembly: GCF_040958095.1. Lineage (NCBI taxonomy): Eukaryota > Metazoa > Arthropoda > Malacostraca > Decapoda > Cambaridae > Procambarus > Procambarus clarkii. The sequence goes on from NC_091158.1 coordinate 33,778,921, forward strand.
GTGTTCTTAAGGCCTTTTGGTCGTTTGCATGTTTTTTGTGCCTTTTGACTATTTTTTTGTTTATTTTTTTTTTTTTTTTGTACTTACGGTTCCCTGTGTGGTTCTGTTTTCTATTATTAATGCCTTGTGTCCTGTACTGCTTTTAGCTTGTCTTCTGTACCCGTGTTGGGGTTTGTTATATGCTTTGTATCTTGTATGTTTCACTTTTGATTATTCTTATGTTTGGGTTTTTTGCCTGTTGTGTTCCTGTATCCTGTATTGTGTATCATGTATGTACTCATCTTTTCTTGTATGTAGCTTTTCTGTTTGTACTTTGTGGTGTTGTTTTATAAAAAAAAAATACATCTCATAATTATCCAAATCAATCCACTGCATAATTTTCAAATTCGTTTTGCCTAGTGTTACACTGTCTGCATAATTTGGGAATTTAAGCAGTTTCTTAACATGACCGGAGTTTAGTAAATCTTAAAGATAATTGATCAGCACTTGTCCTACTGTTTCTCGAATATTGCATTCGAAGGTTCTAGATGAAATGTTTTCTCAGTCATTACTTTTAACAAGCTGTTTATGCAAAGCAGTAATTTTCTCATATATAAATTATTATTGTTAAATATTAGCATACTTTGCATATTTAGGCATTAGTTAGGTTAAGTATTTTAGGTTCTGTTGGCGATTATTTGAATTTGTAGTACATGGGTGAAGCATTTACAGCGTTGTGGTTCGAACAAAAGTCGTCAGTTAAGCCAACCCGTCCTCCAAACAAAGACCCAAAAGTGATTTCATGCACCTGCCAAACCCCCTGTTCATGAATGAAAAACGGTTTACACACGACTCACAACTAATTTCTTTCGAAATCTTCTGGAACAACTGATGCACTGAATTTTGTTCGGACCTCTACACTGTAAATGCTTCACTCACGTACTACAAATACAGATAATCGCCAACAGAACCTAAACACCTAACCTAACTTAACCTATGCCTATATATATGCACAATATGGTAATATATTATAATATTAATTTATATATGATAAAATTCCTGTTTTGAATGAACAGAAGGCAAAAATTTATGAATGCGTCTGCGGGGTCGACCACTGGATGTAATGGACTTGATTTGAGGACGGGTTGGCGAAGCATTTGTTCCCAAAGTATTCGGACGTCATCAGTTGTGAGCCGTGTGAAACCGTTTTCGATCCGAAACAGGGGGTTTGACGGATGCATATAATGGACTTTGGTCTTTGTTTATGAGGACGAGCTAGATTATTAGTTTAAATGTTCGAACTGTAATGTTCGATGTGTGGGAAATATATCACAAAACTTTAAATCCCGTATTTGTAAATAAAGGGGATCTATTATTACTGGTTTGATTCTGGGCAATTTGCATCCTCTGCTCTTAGAGATGACAGCGAGGATAAAGGCCACCATGTCTCCTACAGCGATTTCGCTCTCCTGTTTTATAGTCCATCTCTCCTTGCACTAGATACTTAAGACATTTTCTGGATCTTAAAAAACTCTGGTTTTATTAAAAATAAAACCAGAGTTGGAAACACGTCCTCATAAACAAAGACCAGAGTCCATTCCATTTGCATACAACCCCGCTCCTGTGCCAGGTAAGTCCAATACGGGCTTATCATAGACCGTGCTGCTTGGACCTTTTTGTTCCGAGTAGGTGAATCTAAAACAACAAACTATTCTATTTATGCAATAGAACAGTGCCAGAGAGGTCGGCCATGTGTTGTGTTACAGAGAGAGTTTCCAGTGATGGGTCGGACAAGGAGAGATCCCTCAGGTCAGTTTTCCAAAGGACTGACTGAAATTTGTAGCATATCCGTGAGGTCATACCTCACGCCACCCACTTCTAGGCTTACACGATTGGAGAAGACCTTTGCACTTTTCCTATTCATTAGTTTATCCGAAATCTTGACTGTTTACTCCCAGGAGGCCCTGGTACTCATTTGTACTCACCTAGTTCGGCTCTTTGGGCCGCCTCTCGACTGCCAATCAAATGATGTACAGATGCCTGATCCTATTGGGCTCTAGATCTGGTGTATCAGATCTACATTTGAAACTGTGTATAAAGTCAGCCTCCACCACATCAATGCCTATTGCATTCCATTTGTTAACTACCCTCACACTGAAAAAATGTCAAATGTATCTGTGGGTCATTTGAGTAATAAGCCTCTATCTGTGTCCTCTTGTTCGTGTTCAGTCCATGATAATAGTTTGTCTTTGTCCACCCTTTCAATTCCTCTGAGAACTTTGGAGGTGGTGATCGTGTCTATCCTAACTCTTATGTCTTCCAATGACATGAGATTTAATTTCCGTAGCCTTTCCTCATAACTCATACCTCTCAGCTCTGGGACTAGTCTGGTGGCATTCCTCTGAATTTTATCTAACTTTGTCATGTGTTTAAGTAGGTATGGACTCCATGATTGGTCTGATATAGATGGCATACAACGTTCTGAATTTCTTCCACATATTTCTAAAGGGAGTTCTTATGTTGGCGAATATAACATACATACGCCGCTGATGATATCCGTTTGATGTGTGCTTGTGGAGACATGTTCGGAAGCCCACATCAAACAGATATCATGAGCGGCGTAGTCCTCATGTAGTTGTGGTGAAGTCCTCGCATAACCAGCTCAAACATTTTGGTCAGAGGAGATTTAGGTATATATCATCCGTTGGCCAACTGACAATATTGAACCATGAAGTTCCAGGACACGTCAAGTAAATATTTAACTATGCTTTCTTTCTATTGTCTGCTCGGATTCACATACGTCATTTACATCGATGATAAGCAATAAACTAAGATTCAGATACCACAAAGGAGTAAGAGAGAGAGAGAGAGAGAGAGAGAGAGAGAGAGAGAGAAAGAGAGAGACTTTGTTCCAGTAACTCATAGTAATCCTATGATAAGCAATCATCAGTGACGGTAAAAAATCTGCAGTGTTTCAGCGAACATTGCATAACTGGAAGACCCGCCGCATGTTGTTTGTGTAGATTTTGCCATGATGTCTGTATTGTCGAAGAGGAAACTTACCGTCTTTGATATGCTCGATTCTGTCCTGCTGCCACATTGTCTGTGTGCTGCCAGCTGCGTGCGAGTGTCGCCAGTTGCCGCTCTGTCGTCAACCATACCATTTAAATATTTAAATTCCAAGACGCTTGCTTTAATCGACGCGGCCGTGGCGATGCAACCAGAGTTGCCTGTAAAACCGTGATTGGGCCATGGTTTGGGGCTCCAGGCTCCAGAACCTCTCGGAGAACTCAGTAGACATCTGGGTTGGTGATCTTTTTGTACCACAGTGGCTGAGTCGGTTAAAGCAGGCGTCTGAGTATCACCAGGTCGCGAGATCAAGTTACTCCATTGCCTCAAAATGATTTTCATTCATATATAGCACCATCGTGATGATATATATATATATATATATATATATATATATATATATATATATATATATATATATATACCCTAGTTTATAGTGTCATACATATAACAAAGTGCCAACCTCATATTCTCAGTGTCATACATACCCTGGTGTACATTTATATGAATGTATATTGTGTCATGTGTATAGCCCACTCGATACTACGCCTACCCCCCCCCCAACCGACCCCCCCTCCCCGCACCTCACTACCTGAGCTGACCCTCGCCCCACCGGCCTCCACACCCAGCTGATGCCTCCACACCCAGTTGATGCCTCCACACCCAGTTGATGCCTCCACACCCAGTTGATGCCTCCACACCCAGCCGCGCCCTTCACACCCAGTTGATGCCTCCACACCCAGTTGAGGCCTCCACACCCAGTTGATGCCTCCACACCCAGCTGATGCCTCCACACCCAGTTGATGCCTCCACACCCAGTTGATGCCTCCACACCCAGTTGATGCCTCCACACCCAGCCGCGCCCTCCACACCCAGTTGATGCCTCCACATCCAGCTGATGCCTCCACACCCAGTTGATGCCTCCACACCCAACCGCGGCCTCCACACCCAGTTGATGCCTCCACACCCAGTTGATGCCTCCACACCCAGTTGATGCCTCCACACCCAGTTGATGCCTCCACACCCAGTTGATGCCTCCACACCCAGTTGATGCCTCCACACCCAGCTGATGCCTCCACACCCAGCTGATGCCTCCACACCCAGCTGATGCCTCCACACCCAGCTGATGCCTCCACACCCAGCTGATGCCTCCACACCCGGTTGATGCCTCCACACCCAGTTGATGCCTCCACACCCAGTTGATGCCTCCTCATCCAGCTGATGCCTCCACACCCAGTTGATGCCTCCACACCCAGTTGATGGTTCCACACCCAGTTGATGCCTCCACAACCAGTTGATGCCTTCACACCCAGTTGATGCCTCCACACCCAACCGCGGCCTCCACACCCAGTTGATGCCTCCACAACCAGTTGATGCCTCCACACCCAGTTGATGCCTCCACACCCAACCGCGGCCTCCACACCCAGTTGATGCCTCTACACCCAGTTGATGCCTCCACACCCAGTTGATGCCTCCACACCCAGTTGATGGTTCCACACCCAGTTGATGCCTCCACACCCAGTTGATGCCTCCACAACCAGTTGATGCCTCCACACCCAGTTGATGCCTCCACACCCAGTTGATGCCTCCACACCCAGTTGCTGGCAGTTGCTTGGCCATGACCCAGTGTGTTTGCCCCCCTCTATAGAACAATGCACAGTTTAACTCTCCCAACCGAGTTGAAATGGAAGGGGTCGCAGCGGTCGGGCAGGACTCCACAAGCCTTGATGTGCCAACAACTGCTCCTAAAAGAGGTTTTTGCCGAGTATGCAACAAAAACACCGCCATAAACTCCAACGGTGGTGTAATCCGCTTTCACACCGTCAACGAGGTAGGATGCAGTGGTTCCCACCAGCCTCCGAAGGGAAGCAATGGCCAGCTGCCATTAACAGTTAGGGAAGAGACTCCCATTAACCTAATCTCATCTGAGAGCCTCACCCAAGCGATCATAGCGACGTCTGCTAGAACATTACTACACATCCCAAAAGCAGTCCGCCTAAATGCAGCAGCCAAACTTTGTAATGTTCTGAAAAGGGCCAATGATGCCCCGGAAAACATTCAAGCGTGGCATAATGTCCTTCTGTTTGGCAATGTATGCCTCACCGTCCCTCCAAGGAGGAACAAATCACTTGCTTCCTCGGTCCTGAGGGCGATAAATGAATACCCGAGAGGGGATAACCTAGTTCGCCTGCCTCTACGAGCAAAACACACCCACCGCAGAAATGGTAACAACAACATACCGGAAACGTACAAAATCAGAGCACAAATCACCAAGAAAATTGAAGAGGGAAATACCGCAAGTGCTATTATAGAGTCCTCACCAGTGACGAGAAAATTGCTCCTCAAAACTCAGCCACAGCACGGGCCCTGCAAAGCAAGCACCCACCCAGAGCCCCTCAAGGCGACAACATTGTTCTGCCATCAGCCGACACCATTTCAGACCCATTAACCGTTGGTGAATCTGAGGTCTACAAAGCAGCCCTTTCTTTTCCACCTGGGTCAGCAGGCGGCTTTACAGGGTTAAAACCTCAACATATCAAGCAAATGTTAAATCCTGCGGTTGGTGATGCCTCACAAGATCTTCTTATGAAAGTCACAAGGTTCGTCAACATGTGCCTGGCTGGTGATATACCTGAGGTCATCAGGCCTCTCTTTTTTGGTGCCTCCCTCTGTGCTCTCAAAAAGAAGGACGAAGGAATCAGGCCAATCGCTGTTGGCAACACTCTCCGACGCCTGATTGCCAAGGCTGCTACGAGGGTTGTCAGCCAGCAAGCGGCTGAATTGCTGAAACCAATCCAGCTAGGATTTGGAATCCCCCAAGGCTGTGAAGCGGCTGCCCATGCAGCACGAGCATACATCACCAACATTTCTGATGAAAAGGCCCTGCTCAAACTGAACTTTAAGAATGCCTTCAACATGGTCAGAAGAGATGCAGTACTTTGTGCCGTACATCGCCATTTCCGGCCCCTCTACCCGTTCATACTATCGTGCTACAGTGGTGAGTCAAAACTGCTCTTTGGTGAACATGAAATCATATCATGTGAAGGTGTTCAGCAAGGTGATCTTCCTGCTCCACTTCTTTTCTGCTTAGTCTTAAAAGAAATCACCGAAAGCTTGTCCAGCGAGTTCAACATCTGGTTTTTGGATGATGGCACTATAGCTGGCACCATAGACCACCTCTTGGCAGATATCAGGAAAATAAGAAGTAAGACCCAGGCAAGAAGTAAGCCTGGGTCTCGTCCTGAACCCTTCCAAATGTGAAGTAGTCTCCTCCAACCCAGACATCGTAGCTAAAATAAGGTCTGCCTTGCCTGGAGCCCATGTCATTAGGACCGAGAACAGCACCCTCCTTGGAGCCCCCCTTGGGTCTAACGCCATTGAGGAGATCCTCGACAAGAAAATCGCAGACCTTAGGAGGATGGAAGACAGAATAGGTGACATCGATGCCCACGATGCTTTTTATCTCCTCACCAAATGCCTATCACTTCCAAGGCTAACCTACTTTCTGAGGTGCGCCCCATCTTACAACAACCGAAAGCTTGAAGAGTATGACCTCTTACTGAAGACTATTCTGGAAAAAGTTGTTAACATCTCCCTCAACGAATGCCAGTGGAAACAAGCCACTCTTCCTGTCAGGCTCGGTGGCTTGGGTGTCCGCACCGCCACCCAAATTGCTGTCCCAGCCTTCCTGTCTTCCTCCTCAGCATCAGATGACCTGGTTAAGGAAATTCTACCTGACACCCTGAGTGATGTAGCGGGGATACAGGTCCCCCATTACACGTAATGCGGCACGAAATGGGGTGCCATGACAGACCCAGCACTCAGACCAGCCATGCCGAAAGCCAAGAAACAATCCAGTTGGGACAGCCCCATTGTAGACAAAGAAGCCACAGCTTTGCTGAAGGCAGCAACAACCCCCAGTGATCGTGCACGCCTCACAGCTGTGCAGGCTCCCCATGCAGGGGACTTCCTTCTGGCAGTCCCCATGTCTGCGACAGGCACACGTCTTCATCTGCAGGAGCTCCGTATTGCAGTCGCTCTCCACCTTGCCGCCCCTATCCACACTGTTCACAGGTGTATTTGCGGCGAGGCAGATGCTGACGAATATGGATTGCATGGCCTGCACTGTGGAAAATCGGGTGGTTGGCACACTAGACACGACGAAGTCAACAACATCATTAAAAGAAGCCTTGCCTCTGCTCAGTGTCCAGCGGAGAGAGAGCCCCGCAACCTACTGAACCGTGACTCTGTTAGCTTTGCCGGCCGACCAGACGGAATCACACTGCGTCCGTGGAAGGGTGGCAGGCAGTTAGCATGGGACTATACATGCGTATCCACCCTGGCAACGATATACATCACCCTCTCTGCCGGCACAGCAGGAGCCGCAGCGACACACAGAGAAAAACAAAAGTCAGTCAAGTACAGGCAATTAGATCAACGGTACAACTTCGTTCCAATAGAGTCTGAGACCCTAGGCCCATGGGGTAAGAGTGCAAGAAGGTTTCTTAAGGATCTTGGTTCCAAGCTCATTGACACCACAAGAGACCCTAGAGCGGCAAGTTTTCTCTTTCAGCGCCTCAGTGTCGCGATCCAGAGGGGAAATGCCCGCTGCATCCTTGGTTCCTGCCCGGCGTCTGAGGAGTTCGAGGAAATCTACAGCCTCTAG